>NW_022107431.1:77839225-77856156 GCF_000313985.2 Echinops telfairi
CCCGAAGGTCCTTCGCAACCACAATCACCACCCACCCCACCACCACCTCTACCTCCACCACCACCACCACCATCACCACCACTACCCCCATTCTACTGTATTAAAACAAAACAAAACTCCCTGTCATTGAGTTGATTACTATTCATAGTGACCCTATAGGAAGATAGAGCTATCCCTGTGGGTTTCTGAGGCTATAAATCCATAGGGCACCAAACACCCCTCATCTTTCTCCCATTGAGCAGCTGGTGGCTTGAAACCCCTGATCTTTTGGTTAGCAGGCCAATTCTTAAGCCACTAGGTCACCACAGGAGGAACTAAAGGACCTTGGTTAGAGGATACGAGTGTCAGTCCTTGTTGCAAACCCCAAACAAAGCAAACCCACTGTCCTTGAGTTGGTGCTGACTCATAACAACCCTATGTAGAGTTTCTGAAACTGTCAAAGCTTTAGGTGAGCAGCGGGTGTGTTTGAACAGCTGACCTCAGAGTCAGCCGTCTAGCATTTAACACACAGTGCCATCCAGCTCCTTAGACTTCAAACAGAACTCGGTTTTCCACCTGGCTTTCTAGTTTATTCAGGTTATTTTTTCACACAGTCACATGAAAGCAGGCTTTGGGCTAATCCATGAGAAGAACTCGACTTCCCTTCTGGAATTCTGCTTGAGCTTTTATATAGAAAAAAAGATTGGCCTGTTCTCTACTGCACTCAACACCAAGTCTTCTCTCTGGCTAACCTGCGCCCCACCCTCCACTCCCCACCTACCACCTACCACCCCCCACCCCCAGCTACCACTTTCCATGAAGGAACTGTGCTCCACATCTCTGAGGGAAAGCCGGCGTCTTCCACATGGCCTGCAAGGCCCTCTATCACCTGACTCTACCACCACCTCCCTTCTGGGCTCCTCATCTCTACTGCACCCCACTGGCCTCTGAGCCATTCTTCAAGCACGTCAGGAGGGTTCCCGTCCTGGGCCTTTTCAGTTGCTGTTCTCACAACCTGGGACACGTGTTCCCAAGCCCCTCTTCTTCTTCTCTTAGGACCCCCTCCTTGGGCCCCTTTTATTTTGACCGCACACCAAGCCTCTTCTACCTTCCTCCCTGCTTTCTGTTTTTGAACACCAACAATGTTATGTGTCTTCCCATCTGTGTCCTCATCAATGCAGGGATTTCTGCCATTCTGCTCACTACTGTCCAATGAATGAACAG
This sequence comes from Echinops telfairi, assembly GCF_000313985.2. Classification (NCBI taxonomy): domain Eukaryota; kingdom Metazoa; phylum Chordata; class Mammalia; order Afrosoricida; family Tenrecidae; genus Echinops; species Echinops telfairi. The sequence goes on from NW_022107431.1 coordinate 77,840,429, forward strand.
ATGGAGTGACATTTAAATTTACTAACATAAGCAACACTCAAAAGAAAGAAAAACCGGTTTTCCTTAATAAAGGTGGTTCTATCGGCTGTACTTAAACATAAAATAATGTGTTTCAATTCATAGCTTCAAGGTTGCTCCTTGTATCTGGAGCAAAATTCTAATATTCTGCTCTGAGAGCAAGCGAGTTCATAACGCTATCATTTTGCCACAAGTATCCGCTCCTTCGTAGGAAAAAACCCCACAAAAATGGGAGACAATGGTGAGTCCCTCTGTCTACCATACTGTCTAATCACCTCTCCTGAGGCCTCACCTTCCGCTGTGGAAAACTAGCATGAGCTGACAGATAACACTCATTCATAGTCTTCTCATGTTTGGTATGTGTGACCAAATGCCCTTTAATATGTTCCATACTAATATTACATGACAATTAGTGAATCGCCTGGTATAAATATCTATGGGCCATCTTAAGTAAATACCTCTTTAGTTTGTTATGTTCTATGCATATTTAGAATTTGTTTGCATTGCCCGATTTCACATGTCTTATTTGCCTGGTGAAAATATTTATCTTTCTGACGCTCCATTTTATCCTGTGGATAAATGCCCATATGTTTTATAATAAGCATACACTTATCCTCTAAATCATCTGGATGCCTGATGTATTCATCTTTTTTATGAGGTGCTTAGATAGAGCTGGGCATTTTTGTTTCTTTGCTCTTGGCCTTTCCTCTCCGAACTTGAGGACCTGCTGAAAAGCAGCGGCGAGAGCGTCTCCGGCAGGACCGTGAGTTTTACAGAGAACTGGTGCGGCCTTTTCCTAAGAAGGATCCTTGTGTCAAAGAAGTGACGCCTCCTGAACTCCCGGAAAGGTTTCTTTGTCTCTTCCCCAGTTCGTAAAAAGAAACCTGGTCAGCTGGCTACTGCTAACTCTGTGGCATAATCTGTAGCATTCCTTTTTTCTGTTTTAATTCCCTTAAGTTAAGCAACTAAATTTAAGGGTTTAAATGCTTTCCATTTTTACTTTAAAACCCTCACCTTTTGTTCTTAAAGGTTAAGTTTGAAACACTTAAATTGGGAACAGTACAGAAGCTATTTCCCCTTATTCAATTAACATCTCATGGGAGTTTGAGAAACAATTCTATTTATTTGTCTTTCTTAAGCTAGGCTAACGTAGTTGACCTACCAGAGGTCATTCCCTTCAACTAGTTTGCCAGTTTGTTTGCAGACTAGTGTTATTATTTGATTATGTGCTTAATTTTTTTCATTAAGATCTTTATGAAGGCTAAGTGGCAATTCCATGTTGGCAAAATAAAGCAATGGAAACCACTAGCAGATACGCGTCGTCTGAACAGAGAATTCGTGGGTACCATTCGCTGGTGCCGCAGCTTAGTTTTCTAAGGCTTTCACCTAGTGTGAAAATCTCTCATAGGTGGTTGGGCCAAGTTTCTCTACTACCCTCGTCTGTCTAAGGATAAAGAAGTGCATGCAATTACTATAAAATTGAATATGTTAGATTTGTTTGGAATCCAAAGATATATTTCCTTCTGATGAATTCTCTGTCTTAGAAGATATATATTTAGGATTTATTTTTATTTTTTAATATCTATGGACTCACAAGAAGTTGCCAAAATAGTGTCTGTGTCCCCTCTGGCCGGCTTCCCCCAGGGCAAACAACCTGTAGTACTTTTATAAACGTCTTAATTGTGAATTGGGTACACGTTTTCAGAGCAGATCAGTTTTCCACTCAACGATTCATGCACACCATGTTTCCTCTCATTGACAGCAGCCCCCACCATGTAGCCCCACGGATCCCATTCCCTCACCTGGGGTCCTATTCCCAGCCCCTCTTCTTTCCTACCATTGCTGAACGTTCTCCGTGGGTAAATGTGCCCTCTCAGCCTCACTTGGTTGATCACCCTAGGGTGTGCATACCTCACTAGTGGTATTGTCCCCTTATCAACCTGTCTCTAGTACTCTAGCCAGTAGGCTGCCACCTGCTGGGTCAGCAGTTCGAAAGCACCAGCTGCTCCTGGAGAAAAAGATGAGGCTTTCCACTTCTAAAAATTTGCAGTCTCAGAAACCCACAGCAGCCATTCTCCTCTCTTCCATAGGCTTACTATGAGTCAGAATTGACTCGACAGTGGGGAATGAGCCAGTGAGTGAGGAGTGAAGGAGTGAGTGAGCGAGCCGGTGAGAAGTGAGTGACTTGGGAGAGATGATAGTTATAAAGATAGAAAATCAAGCCCCACTGATTGTCTCCTTGAACCGCAGGTCAAGTACCATGACTCCTGAGGCGGTCCCAAGATCTCAGCGTCAGTACTCTCTATTTCCCTCTGTCTTAGTAATCACAACTCAGCCTGCCATTTGACAGTCAGCAAGAGAGAGAAGCAAGATCAGTGAGCCCAGATGGCTGTTCTTTGAGCGCCTTACTCTGCCTGCTGCCGCTCCCCTGCACACCGTGTGTACTCACTGCCACAGCCTGCCTGGACAACTGGACTTTGGGGGGTTTGGCAAGAGCAGTAACTGTGGGTTCCTGGATACCTTAGAATAGGCCCGAGTGTGAGGACCACCTATGTCACCAGTGTCATCCATCAACTAACTTCTGTCTTTTGTTTTGAATTTTATAGTCCAGTGTTTTACATTCTATTACTTTCTCTTAAAGTTGCAATTATATATATCTTACTCTTGTTTTTCTTGAATAGAATAAAGAAAGTTATTCTTTCAGAGAAGATGGATTTTACCTTGTCAGATGAGCTGCTTTGGAAGAAATAAAATTGATTTTAAAGTTCAGTCTCTTGTCTCATTTTGCTTGTAATCCCCTGAGTAGTATACTCCTGACTTCAGCATCAGACATAATTCCAAAATAATGACAAAAGAATAATTTTTTTTAACGTATCTTCTGCTTTCCTCCTCTGGTTTCTAGCTCCCCTTCAGATGTGCCCCAACTGTCTCCCAAATTCTCTATTCTTAAAGCAACTTGCTTTCTTCCCTGAACACCATGTCTATTTGCTGTCCAGGAAAGCAGCCTAGAGAAACTGGCTAATAGGAACATCAAATGTCTGCCTCCTCTGCACCATAAATTTCCTCATGAATAAGGATTCTGGAGTATATGCTCAGCCTGTTTTTCACGGTTCTCTCTCTTTCTCTCAGTATATATAAATATAATCATGTTTATATATGTGGGCTATACTCATACATATACAATACATATATATGGTACATAATGGTCGTGTAGTGGGCTTCAGACTGAGCTGCTAACCCCAAGGTCAGCAGTTCAAACCCACTAGGGGCTACATGGGGAAAAAGATGGGGATTCTGTCCCAGGAAATATTTAAAGTCTTGGAAACCCCAAGTAGGAGTTGCACTCAGTCCTATAGAGGGTCATTATGAGCTGGAAGTGTCTCAATAGCAGTGAATTATATATATATGCAAATGCACTTATATATGATATATGATGGATGCTTCTGTGGCAAAATTCTTGCCTTCAAAGAGAGAGACCTGGGCTTAATTTCCAGTCACTGCAACTCAAGCACAACCACCACTTGTCTGTCCATGGAGGCCTACGTGCTGCTAGGACGCTGAACAGGTGTTCGTGGAGACATACTAGAAAATATGACCTAGCTACTTCTGGAAATCAGACAGTGAAGACTGGTGCCTCACCTGGATCGAATCCTGTTATGTAAGAGGTAGCCATGAGTGGGAGCCAATCCAATGGCAGCTAACAACAGTACAGTAAAACACACACACACACACACACATATTACATGAGTCAGAATCAACTCAATGGCAGGCAATAGATTTGATCTGCTTGGTATACATACAAGTACATACATACTTGCCAATCAGTGAAAAGGACTTCTGAGAGACCAGCATTTTAAATGTAAATTGAATTTAAAGAAAATACAGAAGTGACTGAGATATGAGAATGTCCAGAGTTAAAGAGGAGCTTTGGTGATGCCTTGGCTAAGCATGTGCCTGCTAACTGGGAGACTGGTGGGTGGACCCACTCAGTGGATCCGAGGCAGAAAGAGGCTGGGCTAAGCTCCCACAAAGATTACACTCTAGGAACACTTGGGGGACACTTCTACTGTCATAATGGTCATACAGTCATAATGAGTTGAAAATTAATTCGAATGGGCAGTACCTAAGAATAAGAGAGATAAATAAACTTTTTTGATTAACACTGTATTATCAAAATAAGTTAAGGAGAAAAAAATGGTTCCTTTTACAATTACTAGGATCATTTCTACAAACATTAACAGACTTATGAGCTATCAGAATACTATTAACATAAGAGAATGCTGGAGGGCTCTATCTTAATAATAATACATATTCATGAGCTGGTAATTTTTATAATTCCCCCTTGTAAGTGATAACTCTGTTGATCTAAATGGGGGCATCTGGTAATCAAAATAAATATCTCCCTTTTTAGATATGAGACATAATTAATTTGCCAGTTGTCTTAAAGTTTAAACTTTATGGTTTATTAAAAATCACTACCACTTAGATATCCAATGGAAAAGGAGTGAGGGTTCTAAAATTTTTCCTTTTCCTTTTTTTCTGGAAAAGGATTTCCATTATCATTATATTCAGCAAATTTGATAAAAATAACTTCTTTTAACTTTGAGTTAGGGGAAATAAAGCACTGTCTGATTCAGGGTGATTTCAACAGTAACCAAGAGGCTGTTGAAACAGTGAGTGGAGGATTAAGAAAGAAAGTGGGGGTGAGGAAAGGTCTCCAGGCAAACAGGCAGAAGAAAGAGGCCAGGTAGCTGTGACAAATAGGGCCGGAGCAGCTGCTGACCAGCATTGTGACCTTATTTATTGCATGGGGAGGAGAGCTGGCCAATGGCGGGAAAGACAGACAACCACATCCTCCCTTGGGGACAAGGTATAAAGATCAAGGGATCTGTGAAATTGTGCACGCCCTGCCGTGATGCTGCTGGTGATAATGACCACAGCAGTCGCTGGAGTGTGACATCCCGTGAAGGGGAGAGAAAACACATCCACCGGAAATGAGGGGCACTTTTCAGTCAAGGGAAGGTCTTCGCTTGATTTCAAGTTCCTTTGACAGGAGAGCCACACGCTTCTCGGATGGAACTGCCTCTCTGCCCATCACAATCATTGGATTGTGAAGCTGGGACACACACTTGCACTTCAGGCATGTTTTTCAGATTCTTTGTGTTGGAGATAAGAGAAGCACTTAGGCATTGTCAGTTCTTTTCCCCTGTAAAAATATATCTTCTCTGAATTGAAAAAACAATGGCAACAACAGGGTCTCTCGGTAGAAGGAGAACTTTCTAGATAGCAAGCAGTTTGTGATCTGCTGCTAACGTAAGTCTGACCATTCAAACCCAGGTACAGCAAAGAAACGTCTGGCAAACCGGTTTGTGAAGACTAGAGTCAAAATAAAAAACAACGAAAAAGGCAAATGTACTGCTGTGGAGTTGATTCTGATTCATGGCCACCCTATTTCACCCCCTGTAGGTCTCTGAGACTGTAACCCTTCTTTTTCCCACCAGGTAAGCGCGCGCGCGCGCGCGCACACACACACACACACACACACCCTACGAGGCACTGTTACTCTGTAGCAGAGGGGGTCATGATGAACAGGAACTGACTCAATAACAGCAGGTGCAGAGTAGATGGAGGAGGAGCTCGGCAGTTATGACCACAAGGCAAGCCTTCGGAGGAAGAGAAAGGCGGTCCACACGCATGCGCTCCTCGCTGTTCAAGGTGTCGAAGGAAACAGCTGTTGCGGCCTTTGTTCCATCTGGCACTCACTCTCCTTGTCATCTCCACTTCCGCTCATGGACTAAGTACACCACTGACGCATTTTACCAGGAATCCTATCCATTTCCATGTATCCATCAATCCATTTGCGTGCATATTCTCTGATATATGCCATTTCTCAAAGGGGGAGGGGGGAAAAAGGAAAAGCTAAAGGTTTAGGCACAAAATGAGGAAAAGCATGTGGAAAATCGAGGTTCCAGGGTTAGTATTATGACTATTTTTACCTCCAAAGCGTTCAGGTCAGCACATTACAAAATTTCAGGGTAAAGTTTTATTATTTTGGGTAATGTAAATAACAATCATAATAATGAAACTGGGTAAAACTTCTTATTTTGCTAGCTAACTTAAAAGTTTGACCATTCGAACCCAGGTACAGCAAAGAAATTGCTGATTCATGTCCACCCTATTTAACCCCCTGTAGGTTTCTGAGACTGTAACCCTTGGAGGCAGTGATATTACTCATGAAGCCTGCTAAGTGTGGGTGCCATGAGGAAATCTGAAGTGAGCCTCCACAACAAAGTCGCTCTGAAGATGGAAGCCCACCTCCTATGTCACAGCACAAGTGGCAGCGGCTGAAGCACCCCTTTCTTGTCTGCCAGGCCTTTAGTCCCCAAGGGGTTGTTGACAGGCAGTTGAAGAAAGGCCAATCACAACCAGTTATATTGTCCACAGCGGCCGGCCACTGAGTCCCTGCTCCCTGGCAGCGGGAAAGCAAAGTGCACCTCTGATTTCCTCAGCTGCCAAGCGCCCCGAGAGCAGCAGTTAGCAGCAAAAGTCATCTTTGCAAATGAAGGGTAATGAGACATCACTGGTTGGAAACAATCAACCGCAACAGGAAGACGGTGATTTATCTTCTTCCATTCCCATGATAAACCATTTGGAGAAGGCTTGATGTTTTCTCCATATGAATTAACTTCATAACAATAGACAGGCACATCAGGTATATTTCTTCTAGCATCATTCTGCTTACTTTATGGGTTTTAATGTTTTGAATGCTCTATTGGGGGAACCCTGGTGCCTGAGTGGTTACTGGTTGGACTTGCTAACCAAAAGGTCAGCAGTTTGAAACCACCAACAGCTCCAAGAGAGAAAGACAGGGCTTTCTACACTCTGGAACACCCACAGGGCCGGGTCCACCCTTTCATGTAGGGTCACTGGGAGCTGGCATGACCTCAATGGCAGTGAGTTTGGTTTGGGTTTATATTGTGGAAACTGTTGCCAGGGGGTGGGGGTGGGGTCATCTCTGTTCCTGTACATAATGGCCCCATGGACCACAGAGCAAGATACTACCTTGATCACATGTGTTCCTGTGCTTTAGCCCATTGCTGCAACAGCTGTGCCAATGCATCTCCCCAAGACTAAAGCTTCTTCTTTTCCCACTCTCTGCAGTCCCATGCCTGAAGCCCTCTCCAGGAGCTAGGCCCCACTGAGAGCAAGGCCTACGGTGGGCTTGCGGCCCTGATTCTGAGCAGCATTCTGATTGCACTGCTTCCAGCGCAGATTTGTTTGTTTCACTGGCAGAAGAATTTGTTCATGATATGAATTCAAAGTCATCAGTTCTTCAGTGGTCTTTCTTATGCGGCACTCCTGAAAATAAAAGTCCTCAAATAGAAAGGCTCCTGAAAATAAAACATAATCCTGCTTGAAGCACAATTTATTTCCCTATTAGTCCCTCCCCCCCCCACCCCAGAGTTCCCGATAAAAGTATTGGATTAGAAAAGCCAGAGAGCATGGGTTTCATTTTACACCTCTTTAGTAGGCTAAAGATTTGAGTGTCATTTAACTGTTCTAAGGTACAAAAGAGACTCCGAAGTCTCCAATATAATTTAAGGAGTCATTTATAAATCTTAGATAGGGCAAAGATGAAGGCACATCATCCGGATGAGGGTGACTGTTAGCGCAAGGTCATAATGGCACCCAAAGGTTTGCTGTGGTTCACTGACTTTCAAAGGACATGGGAGGGCAAAGGAGAGTCACAAAAGCCTAACTGGTCACAGATCAATACTAACAGTTACAGGTGGGGCTATAAAACAGGGAACCGGACCATGACTGGGACATGTACACTTGTTCAGAATAAGAGCGTACATTTGATCAATACTAACAGTTACAGGTGGGGCTATAAAACAGGGAACCGGACCATGACTGGGACATGTACACTTGTTCAGAATAAGAGCGTACATTTGATCAATACTAACAGTTACAGGTGGGGCTATAAAACAGGGAACCGGACCATGACTGGGACGTGTACACTTGTTCAGAATAAGAGCGTACATTTATGCCGAAGTCCAAGTCCTTCTGACCAAGGGCCAGGCTATAACTCATGGACATGACTCGTAACTATTTGATATCAGTGTGGCAGTTTCCAGCAAGGATCCAGTTACGTAAGCTCCTAAGGGAGGGTGCCCCTCCCTGGGCTGGTTGGGGGCGTGGGGGGTGAGGGGGCATGAAGATAATCCACTTTCCAGTTCACTCTGCCTGAGGGCAATACTGTTCATATCCCTGGTTAATGACTGGAGAGCATTCAATGGAGGCTTAATTCACGTGTGAACTTTGGAAATCCAGTTTGGGTTTTTGCTATTACCCATAGTCTTCCCCAACCAGGGTGCTCAGAATGTAAACTCTGAAAACCTGAATCCTGAGCCTATTGTGTAGCAATAATCACATTTCCCTGATTACTTAACAAGTATAAAATTGAAAAATGCCTGGGCAATCACTTGTTATTGAGGAGATACTATTTAAAATTCTGTTGAAGTCCAAGACTCCATCATTAAGATAAAGTCTCATCTCAAATATCACTTTACTGAAAATTCTTGGACCTCTTCCTTTGTCCAAGAATGGCAGAAGCTGAACACATGAGCACGCAATTGAAGGCTACATTTCTCAGTCTTCCCGTATGACTGTGTTACAAAGTTCTGACCAATATTAGAGGGCCCCAGTGCATTGTGCCACCTTCAGGCTATACTTTTAACGCGAGGCCTTTTCTTGGTTTGTAGTCCTGATAAAGAGGATGAGGGCTATCATTGCAGCCCACAAAAACGGAAGCAACATGTCTGCTAGCAAAATAATAGGGCAGAAAGAGCCTGGGTCAGCAACATTTTGGAGCTCTGAGGGCGAAGTAGACGACCCATTGGTCAGCAGTTTGAACCCCAGCGGCTCTGAATAAACAACCTCTGTTACACCAGGCTCTCTACACTCAAACGATGAAAAATTTTTAAAGTTTCTATTTGTTACATCATATTATATTATATATTACATTCTATTATAGTTACATTTTGGCCTTTCATTTGGTAATATCCTAACTGATGCATTCTAATGCAGTTTGTACCTACCTCTAGTGTCATGCCTCTTTAGGAGACAGATCTAGTGATCTACTTGTGTAAACACTGTAGCCAGGAAATCTAAATAAAAAAGGAAACCCGCTGCCATGGAGGGACCTCCAACTCTTAGTGAGCCTGTGGGACAGGCTAGACTTGAGTAGACCTTCAACAAGAGGGACTGACACAGTGGCTGATGTTGAGTCTGATTCTCCTCCCCTCTTCTGTAACCGCAGGAGGTCAGATCTGTATGGCTTCTGCACCATATTCAGTATTGCCTACATACGAAGGGGTGCCCCCCCAAAAAACAGAATTTGTTTTCAAAGCTATGTATTTAATTTTTTTTCACAAAACAACCTTATCACTTTCAAAGTACTCTCCATCACACTTAATACATTTGTCAAATCTGAGATTCAATTCTTGGAAATATTTTTCAATCTCATCCATTTGGATGGCTGATAGCACCTCCCTTGTTTTTTTACTTCACCTCTTTCATTTTGTCAGATCACTGTCCTTTCATGTCCCTCTGCATTTAAGAAACAAAAAGAAGTCATACAGCTCAAGGTCAAGTGAATAAGGTGGGAGGGGGAGTTTTTTGGGGAGGGCGGTGTGCAAGAGAAGCATGATGCTTTTTGCCAAAAAAACTGGCACACTGAGATGGCTGCATGAGCAGGTACATTGTCATGGTGGCAAAACCTGTCCCCCATCTGTCACAAACCAGACCTTTTTTTGTCCCACACTGTTAATTAATCTTTCAGAACCTCCAAATAGAAAGCTTGATTAACAGTCTGACCTGGTGGAACGAACTTCAAATGCACTATGAGTCAACATTTTTGTCCATTTGCGAAGTTGACAGATGTCCAGAATGAGGATTGTCATCAATTGACATTTCACCTTTTCTGAAATGAGAAAACCACTCTTGAGTTGTTCCCATAGTGCTGTCCTTATAAGCTGTGGTCATCATCACAACACCTTCTGTGGCATTTTTCCTGAGCAGGAAACAAAATTTCACGAAACACAGTTTCACTGTGCTCTTAAATTGGCCATCACAAAAGAATGAGGTTTGCGTGCAATGGCTTTACAAAAAAATTCACTGTGACCAGAGAGAACCTTCCCAAACAACACCACTGGGTGCATGAACTCAGAGCGAGTTGCTTGATGCTCACCTAGTAGGGAAAATGCGTCCTACAAAGCTCCACAAACAAGTGGAGCTTGTTTCTGTCTTTTGTGGGGGATACCCCCTTGTCTATTTTCAAGCCATCATCTTTCAATTGCCTCAAATGCACAGGAAAGCTGGACACTCAAGAATGGGCTGCATTTGAATGATGGTGCTGGCGGAGAATATTGAAAGTACCATATGCTGCCAAAAGAGCAAACCAATCTGTGGTGGAAGAAGTACAGCCAGGATGCGCCCTAGGCAAGGATGGTGAGACCTCGTCTCGCGTACTTTGGACAGGAGAGAATAGTCCTGGAGAAGGACATCACGCTTACAGAAAAGAGAAAGGTCGTCAACGCGAAGCATTGCCACAGTGGCTGCCACAACGGGCTGCACACCTGCACAATTGTGAGGGCGGCGCCGGACTGGGCAGTGCTTTGTAGTCTTGTACAGAGGCTCGTTATGCTTCGGAACTGACTTGACGGCCCCCATCAGCAACAGCATGACACCCTCCTTTTTAAGAGACTCAAAATCAACTTGTACCTATTAAGTAATGGAATTACCTCCCAGATCACTTGCAATTTTTAATACTATTATGATAATTACCTTATATACTTGCGGATAAGCCGAGTTTTTCAGCACTTTTTTTTTTTGCCGTTTTTGTGGTAAAGTTAGGTGCCTCGGCTGATATTCGGGTTGGTTTATACTTGAGTATATATGATACTCTTTCTTCTAATTTTAAAGATTAAAAGTATAAGCAACGTTAGTTTTGCACTTTAACTTGATATGGGTCTTCTAACTATAGTCTTTGTAACTCCCACCAAACAACTTGGTGGACCATGCAGATGAGCTGTGTTATTCTTTTCCTGATGGGTCAAGGTAAGAGAAGGTTGGGGAAAGATGCTGATAGGATTGTGTGATTCAGTTGTGGGTGGTCATTAACAAGGTTAATTGTGATTTAAAACGCTGAACTTTAAAGAACAAAAATAATTTTTGCAAAGGACTCTGGTAGCAATTGCACCAATTTGACTTGATGTGATTGAACTATGGAATGATATGATATGTGTATTAATATAAGGTTTCTCAAGCAGGTAATACCTGCTTGGGTTCTTGGCTTCAAATGATGAAAGAATGTATGCCAAAGCCCATTTTGTAATCCAAGTGGGTTTTTATGAAGGACAGGACAACTTTCAGGTGTCACAGTATCAAAGGGTACCCACTATCCCAGGAAGCGTGCCAAGCCAAACAGAAGCCGTGCAGAAGTTCACAACAGGGCACGAACAACCAGAACAACCACGTGGAAATCAGTACCCTCACATCCAGAACAGGGGCCAGAGAGGCTGTGGCACAAGCGGAGACCAGAGAGCAAGAGGGGAGAAGGAGGGAGATAGATAGGTAGACGCCCGAATAATCCCAGAGTGGGCACATGTGGGCCACAAGGAGGCCCAGAGCTGGGGAGGCATGGTTGATGGTATTGGTTGACCCCATAGGCTGGGTTAAACCCACTTGGGTGGGGTCATGGACCTAAGGCTAGTTTGGGCCACCAGGTGTACCTCCCACCTGGCTGGGGGTTTAAATTTGAGCATGCTCTGTTTAAAGGTCTTCATAGGCATCTAACAGTTGCTTGATTTCTTCCCAACCTCCTTTATGGGGGCCTTTGCAGGCATGGGGAGGCACAACCCCCCCCCCTTATCCCTGCATCTAATTACCTAACATTAACTCCCAATTAATAATACATTTAAAATACTAATAAACCTTGGAACTCTAAAGTGGAGATTGGTCAATTCCACATCATGCTGGATATAAAGTGAGTCATCTCAAATGGAGGAACGGTATTTCACTCTCACCAAGAAAAAAAGAGCCAGGAGTGGAGAACATACTATGGACCCCAAGATCCCTGCATGCTGAGTTCCTGGGGCCAGAAGACCGAGCTGTCATACCAGAGGGGCGGCAGCAGCAGAACTGAGACTCAGCACATGCGACAGAGCAGTGGGCTTTCCAGTGCCTGCAGAGAGGACAGCTGAGTGTCTGGTCAGGAGGCTCATTTTAGGAGTTGTATGCTTCCAGGTGCCTAATGGAGGGAGCTGATTTAATTCCTGGAACTGAGTGCCGCTGAGGTGAGGCTTCTGGTGGAATGGAGTGCCCTGTGGCCATTTATCAGCAATGTTCATGGAGTTTTGTCACATTTCAAAGGGAAGGGCAGAGACCAAAGGGCCTCATGTCTGAGAGACCAAGGGCCAGAAAGATGTGCTTGTAGGCACTGCTGAGAAGATGCCCCACAGACCCAAGAACTGTACTGGTAACATTTCTGATCTTGAAATGTAAGCTGCTAATCTCCCTAATAAGCCTAATAATCTTGAATATTGTGTGAATTCTATGTAGCCATCACAATGAATTATTGAACTCACCTTCTCCCCACTGGCCCCCAGTGACCTTGACACTTTTGGGGGGGGGGTCATCTTTAACATGGCCCTTCAATTCAAGAAATAAAACTGTTAGAGCAAAGTCACAGCCCGTCCTATTCAGGAAACTGTTTCATGCAATGGTACCTATTCAAATAAACTAAATGAAAGAGAAATGATCTTTTGAATTTTGCTCAAAACAACATCTTGATGATTCTAATTCGTCTTTATTCTGGAATTAGATGCTTCTCAGATCTGATGTTGAACTCAAACCTCCTGCCCCCAAATAAGGCCACATTATGTTATGTGAATATATAAATCAGCATATTTGTTTTCATGTGCAGGCTTTCATGCCCAAATCTTAATTTTAGTTAATTGTAGCTATTTAGTGAATGTCTGTTGACTTGTATTAAGTTGAATTGAATAAGGAAATGCAAGATCTGGTCTTATTGTCACCATCTGTAAATGATTTAGTCTATATCCAAAAGAAAGGCCAAAAAATGAAAACATATTCATAATACTAAGCTCATTATTCGAAGGACAAGAACTTTATTAGCTTTATTATTAACTTTATTATTCCTAATCAGAAAAAAGTTAAAGCCTATTATACAAATACATTACTCACTCAAACAGAAATTAGTAAGGACAAAAGAAAATTTTATAATCCAAAGACTGAAAATATTCTAATTATAAGTTCAAAGAATAATTTCTATGAAAATGGGAATGTAAGTAATATTTTTCTGCTCGGCCTTAATTCTTTTAGGAATACAAAGGAATGAGGAGGCACACCCATAAAATATGGCCAGTTTATTTTTAAATGTATTAAAATGATGAGAGAACGGATCATTTTTAAAAAACTGGGTACTGGATGCAGAGAACACAAGGGATGTTTGGATTTCAAAGCAATGTGAGAGTAGTTTATTTTTGAAACTATTCAATGGAGTCAACCAGAATACACAAACATATGGACTACAATTAAGAAGTGCATGGGACCGGGCAACATTGTGTTCAGTTATGTGCAGGTTCCTACGAATGGTTAGCAGAGCTGACTTGATGGCACTCTCCAAAAATAACATAAATGTATTATAAAATGTATCATTTCAATGCTTGAAAATCCCATGCGTAGAATCACAATAGCCCCAGGTCTCCCCGTTCCTCCTTTCCTATGAGCGGATTCCACAAGTAGTTCAGCTGTTATCTGTTCCCGGGACTTCCCTTAGATGCATCAGGAATTTGCAGGTGGCTTTCCTGATCTCACCTCTTTCCAGCAACATTCTGTTCATCCTGTAATTTCACTCTTTAGTCCCTAATGTGGATCCATCTCCCTGGGAGCACTCCATTCTCGAAGTGCTTCCTCTCTATTAGGGACTCCCCACTCCAAGGTGGAATTCTCCTTGTCAGAGGTGAACATAGAACAGCCAGGAATTCTCTGTTTCCAACAGAGACCCACGCCTTAAAGCTTTTTTATTTATTTATGCCTCCTGTTTATCACAGCACTCATATATATAAATATAGATATAGATAACACAAAGGAATGCAACAGCTAATTAGTCCACACAGCAGTACAGAGGGCTCATTTCCACTCACTTCTGTGAAACAGTTAATATACTGGAAGTCATTCAACTCACAAAGGCCTCTGGGTCCAAGGTCAAGCAGGCAGTCTGACCATAAGCAGCAAAGAGCAGGGCGAGTCACCAACAGTCAGCAAGGTGACCGGATACAACAGCTCAGGTGATGTATATACCAACAGCATGGCGAAGCAGGTCTCAAAGGGATCTCAAGCTCTAGCAACACAATCCACAGGTTGGCAGTCCCACGGGTAGTGTAGCTCACAAGTTGGGGTACAGAATTAGCAGCCACACGCTGGTTCGATCATCAGAGAGCAAGAAAGAGAGGGGTGGGGCTTGCTGATCCATTTATCTCTTTGCCCTCTAATCAAATTGCAACCTTATTAATGCCACATGTTCCTCTTGGCCTAGTTGGCCCAATAAACCTACCTATCACACACTGCAGATCCCCACAAAAGAATGCAGTCTTCTGAAAGGGTTATATCAGAGAATCAGTCACTCACTGATTATACTGCATGTGTTTAGAATCTGTTGTATTGAACAAAACGCCTCACTCCCTGGTAAGTATTGGACTGCTAACCACAAGCTCAGCCATTCAAACCCACCAAACATTCTCAGGAGAAAGATGAAGTTATCCACTCCCATAAAGGCTGACAGCTTCAAAACCTCGGGTTGCTATGAGTCAGAATCAACTCGGTGTCAGTGGTGGATTTACATTGAACCAGACAGATATGACCTTTCTCTCAAGCTTTTTTTATACTGAGGAGAGGCAGACAAAAAGCAATTAAATACATATATTAAATGGATCCAACTATGACCTGTGCCAGGTAGGAAACAGACATATATGTGGATGGAAAGCAGGCAGGGATTTCATCTGCAGAATTCTTTTGCTAGAAGGAAAGCATCACTGAGCCCTGCTAGCCCTGATGCCTATGGAAGAGTAAGTGGTAGCATGCCTGCTGTGCTTGAAAAATGCTAGAAAGACTTGGGTGACTGGAGCTTAGTGAGGGGAAAAGAGCCATATGACAAGGTAAAGGGGTGGGTCTCTTCCAGGTCCTGTGACGTCTAGGAGACAAGGCCAGGGAGTGTGGCTTTCTCTCAAATTATTGTACAGGAAAATAAAGCACACCCATTAAGATCAATATGCTTATATCAATAGGTCATTTGAAAATAGAATTGCCAATAGATTTTGCATGGATTGATGCATCACCTTCCCAATTGTTAATCTTAACAATCACTGCACTTTAGTGAGTTTTAGAGAAAGTCCTAGGCACAGAGCAGCTTGATATTGCTATAAAAAAGCAAACAAACTATAACTTTCCTCTAGTTCTTTAATGCTTCCTCCCCCCCCCCACCCTATCATGATCCCAATTCTACCTTACAAATCTGGCTAGTCCAGAGGATGTACATTGATACAGATAGCAACGGGAAACACAGGGAATCCAGGTCAGATAACCCCTTTGGGACCAGTGGTGAGAGTGGGCAATGCCTGGAGGGT
>NW_022107431.1:77856256-77858667 GCF_000313985.2 Echinops telfairi
TCCTCCCTGGGGGATGGACAGCAGAGAAGAGGGTGGAGGGAAACATCGGACAAGGTAACTTATGACAAACTATAATAATTTATGAACTATGAAGGGTTCATGAGGGGGGGAGGGAAGAGGAAAATAAGCAACTGATATTAGGGGCTAGAGTGGGAGGCAAATGTTTTGATAATGATAAGGGCAACAAATGTGCATATGTGCTTGACACAATGGATGTATGTATGGATTTGTATGAGAATTGTACGAGCCCCAATAAAATAATTTTTTTAAAGCAAACAAAAACATGAAAATAAAATTGTATCTTGACTCAGTACTTTGTTAGGGTCAAAAGATAATACATTTTAATTTTCCAGGAGCAAGGTTACAAGTGTCATCTATGAATTGGCTGATGAAGTGTCGTTCCTACAACATGTCATTTCAAATGAGAATTTTAAGTTCTCTAAGTAACATGCATCCTATCACTGGATAACTTTGCCACTGTGTGATGCCACCATGTACACTATCCAAGAAAGTCCGGGGTTATCTCCCTAAAACGGAGCCTTGCAAGGACACTTTACAATAGAGCATATTACTGGGAAATTTTTATTTGATTAATAGCTACTTAGCCTATGGATCAGTGAAACTGTATTCAAAGAGTTTGGTCTAATTGGGGGGAGGCGCCTAAAACAAGACCCAAGTTGTTGCTATTGAGTTGATCCCAACTCCCAGCAGCCCTGTGGGGCAGAGAGGACGTGTCCCGCAGCTCCCGAGGCTGTGGTCCTGCCAGGAGCAGATTGCCACCGTTTTATGCTGTGGAGCCACTGGGCTTGGAATGGTCCATTTTTCATGCAGTAGCCAGGTTCTTAAACCACCAATGGACCTGGACTACTTGGAATCAGAGAAAGAACCTAAATTGTTTATTACAGGTAGCGCGGGACTTAGGGTGGGCTTCCCTCCCAACAACTCTTTTGTAAGTCAGTTCTGAAGTAGTATGAAATAGCTCTTCCCCACCCTTCCCCACCCCTTGGAACCACCTTCATTACCAGTTCTTTGTAAACTGGACCTTTGCCTTTGTGAATTGGCATGAGAATGATAACATCAGCAAATGATGTGTGGAAACACTGCATGCAGTGCATATTACAACATAGTATATTCAAAACATACATAACACTGGAAGCCATTAAATGTAGTTTGTCATAACTTGAATATGTCCTAGGTAATAGGGGACTACCTTCATTATTTACTCCATGACTTTATTGTTATTTGGAAAGCCGGAAGTACCAAAAAATATTCTGAGGCATCATAAGAACTTTCTACAATAATATTTGGGAAGAGAAATTTAATCCACATGTTCCTGATTGATCTATAATTAATGGATCATTTCAAAGAGTCATTTGATGTTTAAAATGTCTTTGTGTTTTTGAAATAAAAAGACCTATCATTGTCAAGAGCAAACAAAACGTAAAGATATTTTTACTTTAGCAACAATAAAAAACAGCAATTTGATCACATAATGAAAATTACTACTTTTGAGCACCCTAAAATTGTGTTTATCACCTCAAAAGAGGGAAGATGTGCCTATTCAAGAGGTGTGCACATTGACAATTCTTTATGGGCTTCTTTGTTTTTTCCTATTTTGACCAGTGTTTTATCCTGTCCTTTGGTTTTGGGCAGTGGGACATGGAACTAACGCTGAACTGTGAACTGATGACATACTGCTCTTGAATGATTACAGCAACAATACGACACTGCCTCTCAAACCTTTGTTGGAGCAGAGAACTAAGTTTTAATTCCCCACGACAAATATGTAGTAATAACAGTTTCAAAGCATGGAAGTTATCTTTCCTTTAAACTCCAAATACACTGCCATCATCAAATCTGATGTGTGCCCACCCTATAGGACAGAGTAGAACTGCCTCTGTGGGTTTTTGAAGCTGTAAATCTCAGACAGCCTTAACTTTCCCCCATGGAGCAGTTGGTGGTCTCCAACTGCTGACCTTGCAGGGAGTAGCCCAGTACAGACCCACGACGACGCCACTGGGTTCAGAACCAGGAAGCATTTGTTTTACTATGACTGAGACTTCACAGCAGATGATTCTAACTAGCTGTACTAATGAGATAGACATCTCATAGTTCGGCCTACACTTGGACCTGGACTAAGATACAAATACGAGGTTGTGAAATATACAGGCCAGATGAGCTTTCCTCAAACGTACAGAATATGACTGCCAAATGTTTCATAAGCCAACTTTTGAAACTTCACACTCATTGTCCTTATGTTTCAAAATTAATGTATATAAAGAGATCATTTTAAGACCAAAATTTTCATGTTACCTGCTGAAAGCATTTCGAAACACACTAATTTCAACAATTACCATAGTATAGAAACTATTATTCATTATGGAAAATAGAAGAAATAGATATACAGTGAA
>NW_022107431.1:77859598-77861578 GCF_000313985.2 Echinops telfairi
TAATGGTGACTAAAGGGTGTTTTTTCATGTCCTCTATGCTCTAACTACGAAAATATTTGATTTACAAATAAGGAAGCCTACTTCGCGGAATTTCATTTATCACGGTAGGGTCTAGAACCGATTAACCGCGATAAATGAGGGTTCACTGTAGAAAAAATTAATTAAATTCATATGTCTTATATTACCACCACCACTCTGTAACCATGGTTAACATGCATATGTATATATACATTTAATGTGGATATTTTTCCATTTGTTCTATAACCTTGTTTAAACAATAATTAATGAGTGCCATCCAAACCAAGTGCTGTGTTGTGGAATAAGGCAGATAAAAGTAAAATAATAAATAAAAAACAAACATAATGCGTGTTCTACTGTTTCTCTGAGAAGGCAACACACACATACAAACACACACGCACACAAAGAGTCAAACGCAATAATTCCACATTTCACTAAGTGGCATTAAAGAATCAAATCAGAAACCGAGGTCGGAAAGTTAGAGGGTGGGAGGTTGACATGACAGAGAGATTTATTTGGAAAGAGATGGACTTCTGTCGGTGATAACGTATGTTGCAAACATATTTCTATGGCAATAAATAGAACTGTACGTATCATTCCAAATATTGCCTAGTAACACTTACAAAATGGTGCGAGACATTATCTGTTGTTAAAATGCCTCTGATGCTTTCATCTCTGTGAACGTATCTGTATGTGCTTGTCTGGTCCTTTCCTCAAGGCAACTCACTTATGCTACACTCAGAAAACAACTCACTGCAACTTAAGGGTGTAAACAAATTTGAACATGCTTATTTTTAAAGTTTTCTTATATTGATATTGTTTTGCTGATGAATACCTAACCCCATACAGTGGTTGAAAATGCTCAAAGGTATTATGTTACTGTTTTACCATATATACTTGAGTAAAAGCCAACCTGAATTTCAGCCGAGGCGCCTAATTTTACCACAAAAAAACTGCATTTAAAATGTGCTGAAAAAACTCAGCTTATACTCGAGTATATAGGTACTTTATCTTAGCCTTTTAAAAATATAACTGTAATCAGTCAAAATTTCCAAGACCCTATCTAGGCAATTGGCTCTTCTCTTGAAACTGGCATTCTTTTCTCCACTTTGTTAATTAAAAAGGAAACAACAAACAAACACAAAAACAAACAGGTAGTGCCTGTGTGCAAGACAATCTTGTATGTCCAAGCTGGTCTACGAGCAAAGTTCTCCATCCCCATCACCTCTAGATACCAATCTGCACTCGTGGGTCCCCAACTACTGAGTCTGAAGCTTATATAACCCTTGATTGAGCCTAGGCCTGGGCCACTCCAGGGGATGGGTCTGGGAGCTTGAAATGGTCCCAGCATGAAAACACTAATACTCACCCTCTGAGTACTTTTGGGCTGTTCCTTTGCTGGTATCCCGTAAACTCCTTGGAAGATGTCCAACTTTACTTCTCAACTAGGTCCAGAATGCTTCCTTAGGACTATGACAATCTCTAGTTCTGCCAGTCAGTCACATGGACCCCATGGGGACCTGACCACTCCTTGCTTTAAGAGATATTTCCCCTGTTCTTGGCAAATCCCCACCTCAATTCTAGAAGGCAATGAAACCCTCTGATTCATCTGGTGTAGTAGCTTCCAAACAGGTTTAGAAAAGGAATAACCACAAAGCACACTGGGTTGATGTCTCAAAAATAACGTCTCTGATACAATGAGAAGTGGAATTGTTGAGTGAAAAGACATATGTATTTTGAAGACTTTTAACACATTACTAAACTGTCCTTTCAGTTGAATGATGTCTTCCCGTTATCAGCTCAATAATGTTGAGGCTTCCTCACCCCTGACTATCATGACCCTCGTCCTGCCTTTCACTGTGAGCTAGACCAGAGCATATACACAGGTACAGGTAAGAGATAAGAGCTCATGATGCGTGGAATCCAGGAACAGGAATGGGAGTAGCGATACCAGGAGGGGAG
>NW_022107431.1:77862483-77863949 GCF_000313985.2 Echinops telfairi
AGTAATGATCAATGCCTCTTGATTGCATGTTTAGTCAATTGTAGACTGAGGAAGTCGGAGAATTCTTCATTTTTTTCATGACTGGCTCCAGCGGTTGGTGCAAAAAATTGAATAATAGTTGTATTAACTAATCTTCTTTGTAGGCATATAGACATCCTATCACAGACAGTCTTGGACTTCAAGATAGATCTTGACATGTTCTTTTTGATGATTGATATAATACCATTCCTTTTGAATTTAGCATTCCTGGCATAGTAAACCATATGATGTCCAATTCAAAATCTCCAATACCATTCTATTTCAGTTTACGAATGCCTAAGATTATTAATCTGTATTTAATTTTTAATGACGTGTTATTTTCCTATAATCATAATTTGTACATTCAACATTCCAATCACTAGTGGATGTTTTCAGTTGTTTCTGCTGCTTTCAAGTTGTGCCTCATCCGCCAATGGAAGTTACCAAAGCTTTGTTCCATCCGCAGCATTGAAATCAACTCCACTTTGAGAAATTTGAATCGTGGTGCTGGCGAAGAATACGGAAAGTACCACGAGCTGCTGACAGGACAAACCTATCTTTCTTGAAAGAAATATGGCCAAAGTGCGCCTTAAAGGCAAGGGTGGCAAGTTCATCTCACACACACATACATACTTACATACATCTTACATACTTCGGACACATTGTTAGGAGAGACCAACCCCTAGAGGACATCGTGTTCGGTAAAATGGAGGAGCAGCGAAAAGAGAAGGGCCCACAGTGCGATGGGTTGACATAGTGGCTACAACAAGTGGCTCAGGTGTGGGAACAGTTGTGAGGATGGTGCGGGACTGGCATTGTTCACTCTGCTGTTCACAGGGTCACTGGGTGGCAGAACCAACTCGATGCCACCTAAGAGCAACTATTACTGCCTTGAGAAGGCAGCTCTAGAGCAACTATTACTGCCTTGAGAAGGCAGCTCTTCCTGGCCTAATTTCAAAGACGTCCAACCTGAAGGGCTTATCTTCTGGCAGTATACCGGACACAATTTCACGGGTATTCATGAGGCTTTCAGTGGTTCATAACTCAGATGTGGACTATTTGTTCTTTCTACTCTGTTTTTGTCTGGAAGCTCTCTCGAACCATGACCCTCCTGGTGTTTGAAATACTAGCAGCATAGCTTCCAGTGTGACAGAAACACACAAGCCAACATCATATGACAAACTAACAGATGAGTGACGGATAGGTAGATATATAGATACATACCTTCTGCCACTAAATTCATTCTGACTCATAGTGACCCTATAGAACAGAGTGGAACTGTCTGTTCCATTTTCTGAGACTGAGCATCTTTACAGCACGTGATAGTTAGGTTTTGAGTCAACTTGGCTGTGCCAGGATTCTGTGTTTTGCCCTAGTAATCTCCCACCATGTGACCTAACATAACATCAAGCCCATGATGGGATTTTCAAGCACCTGTTGTGGGGGGG
>NW_022107431.1:77864948-77865654 GCF_000313985.2 Echinops telfairi
GCAACTACATTGTTTCAAGGCATTTATTTAAAAAATAAATTCATAACAATTTGGAAGCTTCGGAGTTCACTTCAGGTGGAGTTTGTGTCTGAAAGCCCCAGTAGACATGAAATAAAATCAGTCTTTTAAACCATCCCTTGGGTTGCCTACAGAAATTATAAAATAAAATGTTAAATATTTTACAGGGAAGAAAATCAAGTTTCAAAAATGGCAGCAAATAGGATGTTCATTGCTTTTAAAAAAAAAAAATCAAAGAATTACATTCAGATCCCTTAATCACTTTCACCAAGCCCTGGACACTCATTGTAAAGTAATGGAGCACACCATATCAATGTTTTGTATCATTTAGCACTTTTGCCTGACTTTGCAGAAGAAAGCTTCTAGAAGCCTTTACCAAGAGTAATAGAAATGTGTGGTTAATTTCTGAGGGAAAGAAATGATTAGAAAGTGTCTGAGGTCAGAGATTTTGAATTATATTAGAATTCATCCTAAATAAACCAGAATATGGGTGGTATTATAATATCTTGAACTTATTATGAAATAGATTTTTAATGAGTTATTGTCAAAGTTATACTTAAGGCTTCTTAAGTATTTTTACATTTATTTCTTCAGGTGAAAATAAATCTTTAGAAATAAAAAATCATATGTAATCAGAGGTGAATTGAAAGATAGACTTTGATAACATCATTGACACATCTGCAGAAGT
>NW_022107431.1:77866313-77873922 GCF_000313985.2 Echinops telfairi
CCTTTCTCCCCCACTTTCCCCCTACCCTCATGGTATCACTACTTCCATTATTGGTCCTGAGGGGTTCTCTGTCCTGGATTCTGTGTGTCAAGAGCTCTTCTCCATACCAGTGTACATGCTCTGGTCTAGCCAGATTTGTAAAGCAGAACTGGGGTCATGAGTGTAGGTGGGAGGAAGTATTAAAGACCTAGAAGAATGTTGTGTGTTTCATTAATACTATACTGCACCCTGGTTGGCTCGTCCCTCCCTTGTGACCCTTCTGTGAGGGGATGTCCAATTGTCTACAGATGGGCTTTGGGTCTCCACTCCACAAACCCCACCACCACCCGGCCCAACTTCGATTGCATTAATATGACTGTTTGGGGCCTTCTGATGCCTGATACCTGTTCCTGTCGACAGACACCTCGTGATCAGACAGGCTGGTGTGCTTCTTCCATGTGGGTTTTGTTGCTTCCCAGCTAGATGGCGGCTCCTCACAAGCTTTTCTAATAAAGAGCTTAAGCAGCTGCACAGCAGGAAGTGTGAACTGAAGAAACAAAACCCAGCACTTCCCAAATGCCTCAGACATGCAGCGTCTTGGTTTCTTAGAACTCTTTCACTCAACGATAAGAGTGGCTACGGGAAGCATATAAGGGTAGATAGAGCTTCAGTGAAAAACAAATACTGAAAATTTTCAAAATCTCTGAAATCTCCTTTGTAAAATTCTAACACATGCACATTCTATAAATAAAATATATTAGGATACTGCCTTGTGTAACTCATTTATGATAATGTAACTCAAGTTCTATAGAATGCTGATTTGAAGTATGTTTTATCATGCAAGAGACTGTCAGAAACCTGGGCATCAGTGAGCAAGCTTGAGCAAATCACTCGTGTAAATGAACAGGTCACAGTGCAGAAACCGACCCCTGGGCCTACTATTGGTATAACAAATTGGAGGGCCAGGAGGAGGGACTGAAGTCCTGCATGCTGAAGTCATTTATTTTCAGGGACAGAGATCTAGAAAGAAATCTAGAAAACTGTGTGGCCACCCTTGGCATCTACTTGTATTGTCTATTTCTATCCAATCCGATGATCGGCAATCGACTCAAACGCCATCTGAATTTACATTTAGTAGTTTGAAGATATGCTTTCAAAATTCACTTTTCTCATGTAGAGAAGCAAGCTCAAATAACAATCATCTATGACACTAAGAGATCGTTTCTGTCATTAAAGAGAGTTAACACTGATTTGGCAGCTTTTTACTAATAGCCTCTATGATTCAGGTGTCCATATTCTACTAGAGAAAATATAATTTTGGCAGCTAAGCATTTTGATTTTTGCAGGCACTATAACTTGTGGATCAGACCTAATGCAAGAGTTTGCTGCAGCTACTGCTACTAGCAATAAAAATATTACTAATAATGTGTGACACACTTTAAAAGAGTTTCTGAAGTATTTATACAAATATCTCCCCCTGAAAATTCTTAAAATTAGAACTGGAAGTAAAATGGAGAATAATTATATATATTATATATATAGAATAATTATATAGAGAATTATATATATAGAGAGAATAATTATATATATATCAAACATGCTGCCACTTCCCCTCCCACACCAAAAACTCAGCTTACTGATCATAGTCAGGTTGATTCAGACTCTAAGTGACCCTACAGAACAGGGTGGAACTGCCTTTGTGGGTTTCCTAGACTGTAACCCTCCATGTGAGTAGAAAGCTGCGTTTGTCTCCCATGGAGCAGCTCCTGGTTTCGAACTGCTAAACTTGTGGCTAGCAGCTGAATGCATAAATGATTATGAAGCCAGGGCTTCTATACCAAAGACAGATCTTTGTAATGAATCTATCTTGCTGAGTATGGACATTGTCTCAGAGTCTTCCTCCATTAGCAGTGATCATCGGCAAAATAATAAGAAAAAAAATTAATGGTTCCTGATACAGGTAAGGAATTGCTCACAAAATGGCCATATAGCAAACCTGTTCCAGAGGTTACAAGAATCTATCTCTGGACTTTCAGTTCAGTGCTCTTTTTATTGCCTCGTGTGTCACTTGCTATAATATACCACCCCAGTGAGTAATCTGATTTTGGTTTCAAAATTAAAAAGCTCACAATGACTTTTAAATTTCATTATTTAGAAAGCTGTTCTAATAAAGAGACTTCAGCCCAATATATTTACTACCTCATCTGGCCACCACTCTTTACATAGCAAGTATAATCAGTTCTCTCTGGGTCAGGTGGGGGGAAGGGGAGGGGCAGAGAATGATTTCAGTGGTTGCCGAAAAACATGCATTTATAAAGACTGCTATCTTGTTCACATCCTGAAAAAATGCAGACAATCAATCTCAAAACATCACCAGCTCTTCAAATAGAAGGGTGCTAGCTCCATGGGAGGGGTAGCTGATCAAAGCCAGCTCAGACGAATACACATGAAAAGAAGAGCTGAGGAGAAAGACAGATGCTGACGAGTACGTCTTACCATTTAAGACAACTTAGAATTCTAACCATTCTGCTCAAAACAGGCAACGGACTGCTTGCTATTGTTTTACTGATTAACTATTCTCTCTGCTTTTTCCCAAAAGGCACCCTGGCAAACTTTGCTTAGTAAATATTGACACCTGTAAACCAAGCTGGCTAATGCCGGTGACTCTCTAGCTATCTTCCCATCTGTTGCCTGAGAATTTTAAGCAATGCATTTTGGGACTCTTGCTCTCTTTCCATTGTAAACTGTAAAAAATGCTACCCAGAAGCTAATCCGAAAGCCACATGGCTCTAGAGAGGTCTGTGGTAAGTAAAGGGAAATGTAGTCTAATATGTAAAGTGCGTATCCCACTGGCCTCCTTGGCCTCCCTGTCTTTAGTTAGCAGCATGCCAGGGTAATCTGCTTAGTTACCAAGTAAGGCTTTTTCCCTCTTCCCCATGAGATCACCCAGACCACGATCAAAGCCCAAACACACTCTCTGCCAGCACTATTGTTCCCCAGAGTGGGATTAATGACTAATTATGTCAGGTCACTCATCCAGATGGCCTCTCAGATGTTCCTTTGTCATTGTCTGACCTTCCATATGCCCCTTTGACCTTGAGGTTTATTTCCATGGAAACATGAAGCCTCAGTTTCCTTGCTGAGATTGTCAAGAATTGGTCAAAAGGAGGGATACGGGATAATCTGCCCGCACTTTGTATTCTGCTGTCATCTCATGCCTTGTTAAATCCAATGAATAGATAAAAAATGCTATCTGGTCCCAGCTGAGTGATGACCATGGTCATGATTCTATGTTACATGCTATGTTTTTTAAATTAGCAGACAGCTTTGTACATGGAACGTGCATTCAATTTGAAGAACATCAATCGCCATAATGTGATCTTTTTATCTCATTAATGTTAAGCAAGGGTAATAGAATGGAATTACAAAATATCTCTGTGAAAGGAATACAATTCAGAGAATTATAGATATCCTCCATTAAAGCCCTAGAGATGTTTGGATAAGTCAACTTGTTCAGTTTCATAAATTAAAGATTCTTCACTTGCTACCTTTTCTGGGGTTTAAATTCTTGCCTCGGATGTCGATCTTAATCCGAAGAAGGATTTTAAGGTGGTTAGTACAGTGAGGAAATTTCCTGAAAACCACCAGATAAGTAAATAAAAACAGGAGACGGACTCATGAACTCAATTAAATAAGAAGTTTGAATATATATTTGCATGGGATGAAATGCATTCCTTTTCAGAACCTAAAAAAGGAATAAAAAGTAATTCAAATGTCTAAAGCGTGCAGGCTAATTCACTGCTTCCGAGTTCATCCAAGAATGAAATGTCTCCCTATTCCATACATGAATTCATGCACGCA
Organism: Echinops telfairi; assembly: GCF_000313985.2. Classification (NCBI taxonomy): domain Eukaryota; kingdom Metazoa; phylum Chordata; class Mammalia; order Afrosoricida; family Tenrecidae; genus Echinops; species Echinops telfairi. The sequence continues at coordinate 77,870,154 of NW_022107431.1, forward strand.
GAGCTGTCTCACGGGAAGGCAAACAGACATGATAGCATTCACTTGTGCCTAGATTTCCCTGGCAGGTTGGCAATTTATTAATCTCCCTTCACCAATGGGAAAGAAACTGCCGGAGAGTACGGAGTTTATTTATTTATCCTAATTGGAGAGCTATGTGGAAGAAAGGATTTTTCCTCCCCCTGTTCTTTTTTTCTACCCACAAATAAGATCTCTTATTTGTCACCATTTGAAGTCTGAATTTTACACAGATTCTTGGACTGGTGGCTTATAGCCATCAGCTCATTCCACTTTAGCACCTGGCTCATCACCTTCACCATGGGGTCACTCCATGACTTTTCCCAATTCAAACTTCTGCAGCACGATCACTTTTCTGATGAACACATCATGGAGAGGACAAATAGATTGACACACCTTTTCTCCGTCCTTCCCGATGCTGGTCTGCAATCCATTTACTGACCATTTCCTTCCATTTTTTTGTCTGCACGCTAGGATCATGGTTTCTATCATTGTCTTTCTGATTTGGTGGACCTGTGGTTGCTGAGCATAAGACGCCTTTGGAATCTGCTGGTTGTGTGTTTCAGTAAAGCCGACACCGATCAGGCAGAGATCGCCAGTGGCAGTTTTCACATCAGCATGGGCTTCATCGCGGTCTGCCGTTTTTTGACTGCGGAGCACATCTTGTCCCAAGTAAGATCCAGGACGTGGAGGTTGGTCAGGCACTTTTTGCCCTGAATGTCCTCAGTAATCAACTTGCATTTTCTAAATGCAACTTCATCATTCTGCAGATTTGCAAGGCTTACTTCAAGAGAACTGTATGTGAATGGATATATATTGGATGGTGTAAGCTACAACAAATAAATAAATAAATAGATAGATAAATAAATAAATAAGGGTTCCTGGTCATTGGGGGGCCGGGGGGTGGGAAGAGATGAAAAGGAGGTGATACCAAGGACTTCCAGAAGAAACTGTTTTGAAACTGACTGTGGTAGCAACTGTACAATACTGATTGTTGTGAGTGGATGATAGAATGTATGATGTCTGTAAGAGCTCCCAAGAAAATGATTAAAAACAGAAAAACACACCCTTGGTGTCATCAGATGGAATTCTGGTTCCTTGAGTCCTGGTGACTAGCATTTTTATAATATTTCTTAAATTGAACAAAGCTAGTACTTTCACATCATACCAATCTTTCTTCCTTTTTTTAAAAAAATAATCACTTTATTGGGGAGCTCCTACAAATCTTATAACAATCCATCATTCAATAGTATGAAGCACACTTGTACATGTGTTGCCATCAACATTTCCAAAACAATTTCTTTCTACTTGAGCCCTTAGTATCAGTTCCTCTTTTATCCCTCCTCCCCCATCCTCCCACACTCGTGAATCCTTGATCAATTATATATATATTATTATTGTTATTTTGTGTCATACACTGTTTGTGTCTTCCTTCACCCATCTTTCTGTTACTCATCCCCTTGGGGGGTGATATATCCAACCTTGTGATGAGTTCCGCCTTCCTCCCCACCCTACCTCCCCATGATATTGCTATTCCCACTACTGTTCCTGGGGGTTTCATCTGTCCCGAGTTCCAAGTGTGAGAGCACTTATCTGAACCAATGAGTGTACTCCGGTCTTGCTAGATTTGTAAAGTAGAATTGAGTCATGGTAGCGGTGGGGAGGAAGCGTCCAGGAACTAGAGGAATGATGTGAGTGTAGCACCAATCTGTCTCATAAAACGGATCAGCCACTTTCTTCTTGGCTCCTTTTGGCCCCCTTTTGTAAGGCCATCACCCGTGGGGCTGCTCCCCCACCCCCACCCCTCATTGTTCTTAGTGGCTCATTTTCGCCTCGGACTCCAGAAACAAAGAGTCGGAATCAAAGCAAGAACTCCTCCTGCTTAGCTGCAGAGCAGGCTTCCTCCACCGTGGAGATGGAAGGGCTCCTAGAACCACAACAGCACCTTGCTTGTTTCTCATTCCAGTCACTCCAAGGACCAGCAAAGCGCCGGGAATCTTCCAGACTTCCAAGGCTTTGCTGAATGCATGCATGCATGCATGCATGCATGCATGAATGAATGAAGCTAGTGCCAGCTTCAGTGCACCAGAAAGTTCAGTCTTTGTTTCTTTTCCTCCAATAATAAGATCAGAACTGGTTATTGTAAAAATCAACTGGGCATACAAATTTAACTTCAAGGAGCACAAATTCACATGTCACAGAGAAACTCTTTCCACTAAAAGAGAGACGTGTTTGTTTAAAACAAAATGCTAACTCCCTATTATTTACAAGTATGAAAATACTTCATGTTCCTAGTCATGCAAGAAGTGGTCGAGAAATGCCTGCCATGGTTCAGACAGGGAGTGCTAGGCCTTGGCCATAGCTCCAGCCCACATGGGCTCTGCATTATCTCTCTGTGGGCCATCGTCACTTCCACTCAGAGAGCCCTTCCCTTCTCAGAGCATTGCTGGTCAGCCACCTGGTAAACTCCTAGTCCACACTGGGGACCTGGAGAGGTGCTAGGGAACCCAGTGGCCTGTGATAGTCCTGAGTTATACAACACTTATAAATGGAAGTTTTATTTTACATTGGATGGATGAGAGATTGGCTTCCATGAATGTACCTACTTAAATTCCTATGTAAATTTCTAAAAAAAGCCGTGCTTTGTCATTCATAAAAATCACATACAATCACCTTAATTAGCAACTTTTCCCAAATGCTGACACTCCACCTCCGTTGAAAACTGACCTTAACCCAAATCTCAGAAGCCTCCACTAATGGAGGCTCCTCAGGCGCAGCGCCTGACGCACATCTGGGTCCGTTTTCCTTGTCTGCAAACCACACTAATGAACCCTGCAAGTCCGCATGGTCGCTGTGGGTCGACATAATTCTCCCAGCAGGAGTGACTTACAATCCTCGCACATTGAAACTAAGATTCTCATGGTTGTCTAAAATATTCATGGGAACCAGCAAGTCTATTAGATTATTGCCTGGTGTGGGGGCGGGGTGTGGGTGTGTGGGGGTGGGGGTTACTGCACCAGGAAACAATATTCTTTTTCTAAGTACTGTTTATTTGATTATTAAAAAAATGTTTTTTTAATTGTAAATTGAGTGAGGACTTATTTTTATAATCCTTGTAAATTATCTTTTTTCTTTAAATAACATCTCTATTGATATATAGTTCACAGATCATATATATCTCACCCATGTTAAGCGTACAATTTAATAGTCATTAATATGTTCAGAGTTGTAAAGCAATCACAATTCATTTTAGGACATATTAATCATTTCAAAGGGAGCCCCGATGGTATGATGGTTCTGTGTTGACCACAAGGTCATTGGTTCAAAACCACTAGCTGCTCCATGCAAGACAGAAGAGGCTTTCACTCCCATAACGAGTTACGGTCCTGGACACCCACAAGGGCAGTTCTACCTAGTCCTCTAGGGTCGCTATGAGTCAGCATCAACTTGATGGACAGAGAACTTGTCTTGTGTTTTTAATCACATCACAAAGAAACCCTGCAGCATTAATTCCCATTTTTTCCAGCACCCATAATTTTTTTAATCCTTTTTTCTTTTTGCATAAACTCCTTCTGAGTTTTATTTTATTTTATTTATTTATTTTTAAATCATTTTATTGGGGGCTCATACAACTCTTATCACAATTCATCCATGCATCCATTGTGTCAAGTACATTTGTACATTTGGTGCCATCATCATTCTCAAAACATTTGCTTGCTACTTGAGCCCTTGATATCAGCTCCTCATTTTTCCC
>NW_022107431.1:77875293-77876910 GCF_000313985.2 Echinops telfairi
ACTAGACTCTCCAGGAAGAAACTTCGGTACTAGGAACAAAGTGTAATATGTCAAAATAATTATCAAGTGGAGACTGGATTTCAGGGGCAAGAAAGAAGTCTAGAATGCTCATGCCTCTCCCAGGCAAGCATTGGAGCTAATTTGGAGTTAAGTCCTAGGTTAGAGCTAGAACTTTCTGGAACTTCTCTTTCTAGAGAGAGCATGCCGAGCCTTTAGAATCCATCGAAGGGGCATTGGCTATAGAAAGAGGAGAGAAGCAGAAGCGAAAACCTGAGCATGTGTCACTTAAAGCATCAGGAAACAGGGGTGTCTCACACTCAGACTGGAATTCAGAGTCTGTAGCTGATTAGTTATGACTTTAAGGACATTGGTTTATCTCTGAGTTTATTCTTTCTTAGCTATACAGTGGCAATAATGCTTTTCTGGCCAGGTGGTAGTATGGATGATAGCAACAGAAGTAAAGTGTCTGACAAAGACGAATATTATAATGAAATCTGTGAAGACCTCGAATTGTTTTAAAGGAGAGGGAGTGACACACTCAGCATATCTTAAACTGAAAGAACTCAAGAAAAAAATTCAATTCAAGCCTTGAATCACAATATTTAAAGAATCTATGGGTAAAATATTGAATGATGTAGGAGCCGCAAGAGGAAATGGAAAGGCTACACAGAGTCACTACACCAAAAATAACTAGTCAACATTCCACCATTTCAGGTAACATATGAGCAAGAATCAATGGTGCTGAAGGAAGAGTTCAAGGTGCACTGAAAGCATTATTCAAAACCAAGGCTCTAGGAATTGATGGAATGCCCATTGAAGCGTTTCAGCAAGCTGAAGAAGCACTGAAAACACTCATTAGTCTAAGCCAGGAAACTTGAAAGACAGCTACCTGTCCAACTGACTGGAAGAGACACCTATTTGTGCCCCCTCCAAAGAAGGGTGACCCAACAGAATGCTCAAACTGTAGAACAATAGCATTGACATCCCATGCAAGAACAATTTTGCTTAAGATTATCCAACAATGATTGCAGCGGCACATTGACAGAAAACAGCCAGAAGGTCAGGCCGGATGCAGAAGAGGACATGGAACAAGGGCTATCATTACTGATGTCAGATAGATCTTGGATAAAAGCAGAGAAGACCTAAAAAGATGTTTACTTGTGTTTCACTGACTACGCAAAGACATTTGACTATGTGGACCATAATAAACTGTGGATAATCTTGACAGGAATGGGAATTCCAGAATATTTCATTGTGCTCAGGAGCAACTTGTACATGGATCAAGAGGAAGTTGTGAGAACAGAACAAGCATGGTTTAGATCAGGAAAGGTGTGTGTCCGGGTTGTATGCTCTAATTATACTTGCTCATCAGAGAAGGTGGGTTGTGTGAAGAAGAATGTGGCATCAGGGTGGAGGAAGGCTTATTAACAACCTGGAATAATCATATGACCCAACCTTGGTTGAAAAAAATGAGGCAGAATTGAAGCACTTGCTGATGAAGATCAAGGATGGCAGCCTTCAGTATGGATTACAACTCAATGTAAAGAAGACAAAAATCCTCACAACTGGACCAATAGGTAACATCATGGTAAATGGAGAAAAGGTTGAAGTTGTCAA
>NW_022107431.1:77877984-77882361 GCF_000313985.2 Echinops telfairi
ATATAATGGTTTCTTAGAGATATAGCACTTGGATTCATCTGATTTCCCATGTTGAAAGTAACTTTCAACAATCCTCGGATGCTCAGGATGTTATTTGGTGCTTTATCTCATCTGATGTTTAATATCAATAAACAGATTAACTTATGTTTGCGAGAGGAGGACATGAAGAAACTGCACGGAAAATGATTTAAAAGTCAGCTTTAACTATACCAGTTGAATAGTTCCTTTATCCAAACACTTCCATTCATAACTTTGTGAAATTCCCATGTAAAGGTACCTGAACTATCAGTATATTAAATCTGTAGCTGCTGTAGGCAACCGCTTTTCTGATTTGCAATGTCTGTAACAATCACTGCAGGTTCACTTCCGCCTTTGGAAGCTAGATAGAGGTCAGAGTCCTAAGGGTTCTCCCAGGCTCTACTAGTCGAGTATGTGAGCTACAGGCTCCAGCAAACCAACACCAGGAGTAGATGTGCCTAGCTACAACCCCCAACTTCTCTTAAAAAGATCATAGTAGAAGGCCTGGGGGAAGGGGGATGAAACCATAGAACAAAATTTAAATCAACGATGTAAATATATGTACACACACACACACACACACACACACATATATATACCTATATATATATATAGGTAACCTAAAAAGTTAAATTGATAAGCAGGCTGAACATTTTGCTGCAATTATACATATGCTTATGAAATGATTGAACATTCTTCGTACTGCCTTGGACCCACACCCTAAGCCACAGCTGCTTCCCGGGCTAAAGGATGAGCCCTGTGGGGCATAGTTGAGGAGGAAAAGTGCATGCCTTTCTGTCTGATGCATCCTCCACTAGCCTGTCAGCTGCATTCCAAATGCAGAATCTTTATTTTGCATGATGGTTCTAGGAGGCAGAAAGCACAGCTTGGCTGACTGATCCCAGGTGGAGTATGAAGTGCTGACAACAAGAGAACTAATGTTTAGATTTATAAACTGAGTGAAGTTGATGTGGAAATCATTGCAAATGAATAAATATAGAGCCTTGCATTATCATTTTTATCAACTCACTTTGCTCACTATAACCCTATGTAATTACTTGCAATGAATGTGAGTTGTACCTACAGCAGACATATGTACCTACAACTGCCACATATGTATGAAATATGTAGCCTCTTCAAGGGAGAGAAACACACCAATTTATTCAGCACACAGATTGCAAACACAAAAGGCGAGCTGGTATTCCGTGAAATAGGAAAGGAAGAGGTTATGGCTTGTATAATTCATACCCTTAAATGAATCAAGGCTTATTCATACCCAGGAGTGAAGATAAAACCAGTATTTTATTGATGGCCTTATATAAATGGTAAAACATATATGGTTTATGTACTAAAAAGGGAGGATAAATAAAAACTAAATCAAAGGAGAAATAATTTGCTGGTATAGCACCCATCTTTCATATTGACTTCAGCATATATTAAGCTAAGTTATTGGAATTACCTTGATAAAATTACTGAAAATGGATACATCGGAGAAAAATTATGCACTTACTAATATTAATAGATCTTATCTGTTGGTGGTTGTCACTCTTTTTGTAGCTCTTATTTAAGCCTTTTGCTTCCATTAGTTAATCTATAGTTTATGCTGATAAGATTTCCTTTTGAATAATTTTTTAAATATTTTTCAGACCTGGATGAAGTCATTGGTAGGCAGATTTCCCTACTGGCCCTGATTTGGCGCGAGAACAGAATCAAGCCGTGGAGGATACCAGCACTCACAGATGCCACTGGCCCCATGCGCTCTCCACTGAGCCCATTTGGAGGCTCTCCTTTGGCAACGGCTGGTTTGGGGACTCAGTCAGAGTGCGTGATGGCATGTGGACTGCAGTCAGGGGCAGATTCAGGGCACCCAACTTGGACGAAAGGCTCCTTCAGGTTGTTTGAAGTTACATCTAAGGGCACAGTTTGCACTATCATCACTATGTACTACAATGCATGAAAACCATGTGTGAAAACGGTTTCCTCCTAATATATGAAAATATTAAGCAGCAATACTAACATTTTCAATATAAAATTCCATAACTTTGTTAAGATGATATGAGGTTTTATAGATAGCATAAGACTTGATATATGAAAGACATATGCTTTTTTCTGGCATATTATCAAAAAAAATCTCAATATTTCATGAAAAGTATAAATAAAATACTCATTGATAGCTTTTCCTCCTTTATTATTAATTTATACAAAACACGAGTACATATTTCTTCCTGAGGCATCACTTGGTGTTTTGGGCTTTTTTTATATCGCTATATTTCTAATATAAATTTTCCAAAACTTACTATGCATTTGCAATGATCGATAATATTTTGATATAAATAATATTAGAAAAGCTGTATTTAAAAGTAATATAATAATTAATATTTTCTTTCTGAATAATGAGAATATTTTGTAATTTCTCTGTAGCTAATTCGAATGCCTTTCCTGATTTTCCAACTAAAGTCTTACTGACTTTGACATTGCATAAAAAGAAAATAATGTGATGTCTTCCAGATTTTTATATTCCAAAAGAACTACACTGAATGGATTAAAAACTAATTTTATCTAGTTTGCTCTGGGTCCAGACCAAAAGCTAAAGTTCTTTCCATGAATATGACCCTAAACAGTGGTTCCAGGTTATTGCTAGCCTCTGTCTGTTTCTATTGGGAGTATGTCCAAAACGCACCAGGGAAGCAGGAATGACCTCTCCCAGGGAAAAGCACTGTGAGCCTGATAAGAAAGCCATTCTAGCCCTTCTCCGAGGTTATTTAGTAAGGGGACATTAAGCAGACTTAAACTTATGGTGTCTTGGTTGCCCCTATATAAAGCAAAAGCTAATAAAAGCTTTCTTCACCAGGTTGCAGCATCAAAGCACTATTTATTTATGAAACAACAATGTCTTTGAACAATTCAGAGTTTGTCTTTCCAGAGTCTGTGCATAAAGAATGATCAGTAATTTACCATCATTAAGTCCACGTTGGTTGTGCATGAACTAAGTCCTTCCTACAAATGCACACAATAAAATTGTAGAGGCACTTTTTCTTACATATGGGGGAATATCTAAAATATATTTGAATTTGAAAATTAAAATTATACTGCCCAGTGTAATTCAAGGTTAAATTATTAACTGTGAGTTTTATTTCTTTGTGTTCCAATGAAACTTTATTTACAAGTCGGGCAAGTAGCTTGATTTGATGTGTAGGCTTTAGTTTAACAATCTCTGCTGTGTAGACAAACCTGAGGAAGTGAGGACAAAAGACGAACATCCTTTCACTGCAGCTCAAGGGCTACCTGGGAACATCCACCCTCAGAAGAAAGGCAAGGTAACAGGATGACTCAGCCAGTTGATGGCAGTGGCCTTGGCAATGATCCACCCCAGTGCTGGCATCTTGGCCTTAGGAAAGGAATAGTCACGGTGACAGGCCAGGGCATGAGCCTAAAAACGTGGCTCTCACCCATCAAGAACGATCTAGCTATGCAATGCCCAACTTGTCAGCAGTAAAGGCCAACTCTTGGTTCCTGGGTTTGTTAACACCACTACCTTTCCCTCCACATCCCCCTGTCCCACGTCTGTCCGGAACTGTCGGTCCTGTTGTTTTCTCCTCCACATTGTTCATCCAGCCTATCTTATTTAGACAGACCTGTGGAGACAATAACATGCACAAAAACAAGACAGACCAAAACCAAGAAACAATATACAACAAAACAACAACAAGAAACTAATGACAAAAACAAAACACAACAAGAAAGAAAAGCTTGTAGTTAATTCAAGGATTGTTTGTTGGCATTTAGGAGTGTTTCCCAGACCAGTCTGTTGGGAGACCACCCCATGTCCCCATAGTCCACCTTCAGCATTCCCTGGGGACCTCATCACTCCGTTCCTTGCTGTTCTGTTGCACCCCCTTATTGTTTTTCCTCAGTGTGGCAGGATCAGATTGGGTGAAATTCCCACACTGTGTCTCCAGTGTTGTCCCCTGTAGGGCTATGGGTCAGTAAGGGGCATCATATCTCATAGTGGGGCTGGCCATGTGGTCCTCTCTGTGGACTGGCTGCTCTAATTGGGAACATCCTCCTCACAGCCTGGTGGGCCAGGATGTGTTCCACTCTCTCCTCCTCCCACTTCATCTGCTCCCATGTGCTCTGATCAGATATGTCCCTCTCCCAGAGCTGTAGATACAACGCCGTCCTTTGAAATAAATTCTTCTGGAGGGAGGAGCAGGTGTCCATGTAGTAGTTGGGATTAAGGCCGGCCCCTCAGACCTCTCCACTGTTTCCCTATTCCATGCCAGCAAGTTGCATTCAAATCTTGGAGCACTGGGTTGAAGTCTGGTCCCTCTTTCCCTGTGAAGATATAAACAATACCCT
>NW_022107431.1:77886798-77888068 GCF_000313985.2 Echinops telfairi
CCTCATATGCTGTATGACTCCAAACAGCATTCTGCAAATGTCTTTCTGTGGCAGCTCAATGTCTGCTTCTTCTACGCATGTCGTTATGTTCGGGACATCTTCTGCCATTGCCTTTTGTTTCTCCTGTTTTTTCATTGAGGTCGTTGGGGCTGATGCCTGTTTGTGTTGTGTTGTTTTAGAGGAGCCAGGTGCCATTCTCCAGGGAGTCAAAGAGCACTGGCTCTCTCTGGGAGACTTGTAAGAATGCTTCTTCGAACTGTCTACAGCTAATTTCACTATGAAATTAACCTACCACTTTATCTTCCTGTGGCTTCCCTCTCAGGGGAGTGTCCCAGAAGGCTGGTGAGTTGCCTGCTTTGGTGTTGCGGAGGTTGGCAGAGGTTCCTGCAGCAGTTTTCAATGTTGACGAGTGTTGGACAGCTGCCTTAGGCCCCCAGGCACACAGGCAGGAATTCCCAGGTAAGAAGTTGGGCAGAATATCCCCTGGTGGAAGTAGGCAGGGCTTTCCCCACCCTCGGGCTAGCTTCACAGGTTGGAGCTGGGTGTGGTGCAGCCATAAATGCCCTGGGCTAAGGGGAGTGGTTTATCTTTATGATGCTCCTCCTGCATTCCAGCAGCATTGAATTTTTCATCTAAGCATCTCCCCTGGGCTATTATTAAGATATATTTTCAGTATGGTTGTGATATAAAACACATTTATAAAATATTTTAAAATGTATTTTGTGCACTTATTTTCAGAACTGTAAGCCATTTAAGTCTGTCCAGAGACATCTGCCTATATCTAAAGATTCATGAATACTTGTTATATTTTGATCCTGAGGGAAAGATCAATGTACAATGGTTTAAGTGCCTAATTATCTAAATACATTGGAGGATCTTTAAAAATTCTATAAATAACAATGCAAAAAATTGACATAGTCATGGGGGAAATATTTTATTATTAATGAAAATATCAATGTTACCGAAGGCAATTCAGAAATGCGACACAATTCTGATCCAAGTCCAAGCAAATTCCTCAAAGAAATGGAAAAACTCATCGCCAACATTATAGGAAAAGGGAAGAAACACAGGATAAGTGAAACACTGAGGGGAAAAAACAAAAACAAAGTAAGCAGCCTATCACTCCTTGGTTTTAAAACCTATTATAGAGCCATAGAAATGAAAACAATTTGGTATTGGTATAGCAATAAATATGCAGACCAATGGATCAGAATAGATCCACTGAGAACCCAGAACTAAATCTAAGCATTATAGACATCTTTTTTTTTTT
>NW_022107431.1:77888632-77890684 GCF_000313985.2 Echinops telfairi
CCCACATGTCCTAAGTCCTCCATGATGCATACTTGTACACACAATAACACTACCAAACAAGCAAGAATCCCCACCCACAACATGGTGTATTCTTAACTGTATTTTGTTTTCTTCAGGTTTTGCACTGTTGTTCTATTATAATACTTTGTGTTTTTTTCCAGTCCTCTTACTTTATAATCTCGTTGGGTGAAGGAAATAGACTAGTAACAATGCACTGTCACACACAGTGTTAGGCAGCAAATCCCAGGAATGTTCAGGAGAGAAAGGATTTGTTTGAGGGATGATCAGGATTTACTCCCCTGAAGAGGGAGTGTTGGAGGCAGACCCTGATGGAGAGAAAGGTTGAGACTGAAACAGTGCAGGGTTAGAACGTGGTTTGAGAGGAGTAGGGACAGGAAAGGCATATGCAGGTGTATGCCATAAATGCAAATAGTTACAAATGGAGCCAGAGTGTTCCCAAAAGACATGGACTTCCAGTATTCCTGCCACTGTGAACACATGCTGGAGAGGCTCTGTGCTCCATCTCCCTCTGCGTGCCTTTTCCTTGTTGTACCAGCTGTCTCCATGTAAAAGGGAAAAGAGCCCTCCTCTTGCCTGCACCAATGTTTTTCTACTAGTACCATGTTGTCTCCTGAGTGTTAGTTGTAGGCAAGGATATAAGTTAATGCTCCAGCTAACAACCTGGAAGTTCTCATAACTTTTTCCTGTTTAATGATCAATTAACAGGTGCTGCCAATTCTAGTTTCTAAAACTCTCACAATTATATCTAAGCCTCACCACCCAATAGCCTATTGTTTCAATCCAAGCTCCATCTTGGATTGGATGTAATAAGCCTCCCCATTCATAATAATTTTTACCTCTTACGTATAAGGGGCTTCTAAAATTCATAGAAAATTCCCATAGTCTTACAAGGCCATGTTTTCATGATCCTTTTGATGCCCCTTGTATATTCTTCACTCAACTACCAAGAAAATAGATTTAAAACATTAGTTTTGCCAGGTTATCTTATTTCTACTAGAGAAATTAACTGCAAAGATTTGACGGTTTTTTAAATTCTATGTGCTATCACCTTTAAATAGATCTTTAATTTATCTTCTGGGACACTGCGTCCCAACACACACACACACACACACACACACACCCTTCCAACCCTTCAGGGTTTTGAATAATTCCCTCAATTGACAATACTCCTTCTACCTACCACTCTGAGCCCTCTAGCCTGGCTGACTATCCCTCATCATAGATACATCATCTCAATGCCCCGTTCTCTTGGTAGGGTCCTTAATGTCCCCATACTTTTCACCTCCCACTACAGTCGGCTCCCTATCGTATTACTCTAAAGCACATTTCCCTTCTCTTTGTCATGATGCTCACCACAATTGGCTTTGTGGTTGTTTTTTAATCTGCTAGGCCATTCCTGTCCTATTTCTATGTCCAGCTAGCACACTGCCCAGCCCAAAGTAGGTACTTGATAAATATAGTCTCAAATTCATATTAAGTGGCAAATCTAATTGAAATACTGACATTAAAATACATGGATAGAATATCTTCAGGTTGAATTAAATATACTGTACATTTCAAAATTAATTGTCTCTCCTAGGTCTTAATTATCTTCAACATAAGGAATGAATTTGCACTCAGTGGGGGAACTTCCTTAGTGATGTGCAAATACTGACAAGCTTTAAGGGAGCTGGGTGTTGGAGGCCGAAGAAGGAAGTTCCCTTGAGGACTTAAGAGAAATGGTAAAAGGACCATCTGGGGAGGTGGAACTCGTGGATAGGAAAATAGTCAGAGATTAACATGGAGAAGGCATCTCTTTAGAGGAAATGGAGGCACCACACTTTATTCTTTTTTTTTTTTTAAGGAATTTTAAATGTACAAAATAGGAAACCTTAGATAGAGGCAGTGCATGTATGGTGAGGATTGGAGGTGAGTTTCTAACTTCTGTTACCTTTAAAAGAAAAAGAAGTGACTGGGAGTAAGCCTATAGTTTCACAATTTCTTCTCTGAATGCACCATTGGAAAACGTTTGTGCAGTGCACCAGGAGACGC
>NW_022107431.1:77891090-77893232 GCF_000313985.2 Echinops telfairi
ACCTGTTTGTTTCTTAGGGACATGATATGCAAGAGGCCTTCAAAAAGTTCGTGAGAAAAGCCTGTCCGTTTTCATTCTGTTTTTCCATGGACGTTTGCTAGGCCAGGTTGTTTATAGAGAAAAAGATGAGTGACACTCGTCTATGTATAAGAAAGAGCTTCGTATCAAGAAGTTATGATATATCAAAAAGGCATACCAGTTCACCTCAAGCCCATAAGTCGGATGCCAGTCTATAAGTCCCTCTGCAGACTCACGTGGCTTCAGGCCAGTGATGCAGCATGATAAACCAGGAAGCAGGAAGATCACAACCCAGTGAGTCCAGAGCCATGTGGATCCAAGGTCAGTGGCCCACATGGAGCGATCCCTCAAGGCAGCCAGAGTTCCCACAGGCAGGAGGGAGAAGTGGCAGGCAGAGAGGCAGGTCCCAGAGATCCTCACTGTCATACAAAAGGCCACATCCCCAAGGAGGCAGCATCAAGCTACCACTTGATTGACAGGTTTGACTCCATCCCTAGCCAACAGTGTCTCCTTGACATAAAAGCATCTAACTACCACAATATTGTATCTCTATAAAAGGGGGAAGGGGTTAATGGTACTTCTTCAAGAGATGCAGGGAATGAGCTACAACAGGAGTAAGACAGAGGTTTTAACTAATATTAGTATTGTTCTATTTATTAATTGAACAGCTTATAAACATTCATTTCATTGTTATGCATGTATATAACTACATTAAACCTTAGAAAGTACGTAGAAAATGGAATTAAAAGATAATGGAATTTTTCCACAGAACTTTTTGAAGTCTCTTCATATATATATATAGCCTTTTGAAGGCATGAATTACTTCATACTTTTAAAGAAATGATAAAATTCAATTAACTTAAGTATATCAAGATTAGGCTAAGCTCTCTGACATAAAATATACTCATGAATAAGAAAAATCGATCTCAAAGCATAAGCATATAATAAGTTAAGGAGAGTAGGCAAAAGTGCTGTGTAAAACTTAAGTGCTATATGCATTGAAGAAATTGTATTTCTCTTGATCATTCCAAAATATTATCCAACTAATGCCATTAATTATTAAATTAACTGCATTTCTATAAGTGGGAATAAAATAAAGTAGCAAACTCATAAATAAGTGACAAAGCGGACTTGTTGGGACCGTAGCTCTGACTCCTGACATGGGTGCCGCCTTGCTTCCTGTGTTCCACTTCGCAGACAGTGTTTGTTTGTTTGTTTGTTTGTTTGTTTTTACTAATGAAAGATTTGTGAAAATCCTGCATTGTTCACGTCTATCAGGACCACTTTCCTAACAGCATGTGCTCACTTGGTGTGTCCAGTTCACATTTTGGTAATTCTCACAATATTGAAAACGTTTCCCTAATTCTATTGACCACTTAATAGACTACAAATATAAGACAAAAATAACCACACTGCTATCAAGTTGATGCCGAATCATAGGATAGGGCAGAATTGTCCCTGGGAGTTTCCAAGACTGTTATTTGTTGGGAGAATACAAAGTCTCTTTTCTCCCATGGAGAGGCTGGTGGTTTCAAACAGCTGACCTTGCAGTTTGCTGCCTGACATGTAACCATTACTCCACCAGAAGGCTCCTCCTAACAGACTACTCAAACTCTCTCCCTACAATCTAATCAATGCTGACTCACAGCAACCCCCTGTGGGTTTCCAAGACTGTAACTGTGTACAGGAGTAGAAAGCTACCCGGTCTTTCTCTCTCAGAGTTGCTGGTTGTTTTGAACTGCCAGCCATGCAGATCGCAGCCCAATGCATAACCACAACACCAACAGGGCTCCCACTAAAGGACTACAGTATAATGTAAATATAACTTTTTTATCCACTGGGAAACCAAACTGTTTGTTTACTATATTTCAATATCCACTTTATTACATTACTCAAGACCCTGACCCACAATATCTCAAGGTATGCCTATAGTGAATCTTTAGGGCATTCTGTTTAGATAGAAATTGGATAGGTCTAGTGCATAAGCAAATGTGGCGAAGAAAGCTGATGGTGCCCAGCTATCAAAAAGTATAGCGTCTGGGGTCTTAAAGGGTTGAAGGTAATCAAGCAGCCATCAAGCTCAGAAGCAACAAAGCCCACATGGAAGAAGCACACCAGCCTATG
>NW_022107431.1:77894386-77896023 GCF_000313985.2 Echinops telfairi
TGCTTCAGCTTCCTCCCCATTTCTGCCTTGTCATATTGATGAGGCATCAGTGTGTCACAGGATCATATGTGAGATATCTACTAGAACCAAGTCATAGGCCAGTCTACGGGCACTTTTCAGGAATAAGGCCTCCATGTCAGAGGAAGATAGGGTTCTCTGTGTCTTTCAACCCTCCACTGATGAGGGAGAGTCTTTAGAAAGTTTAGATAAAGTTGCATGAAGCAGTGGAATTCTAAAACACAATACAATAATTTACAACCTTGTAGAAAACAGCCAACTAAACTTTTACATTACGTACTTTTTAAAAATGCAAGAAACTAATGCTTAGACCCTAGGTTCCCAAATTTGGCTGATCATTGGAATCCCCTGGGGGCCTGGTGAAGCTACAAATTTTCAACCTAATAAATTCGAATCGCTAAGGAGAGGAGCCCAGGAAGTTGTAGTTTCACCAGATCTCCCGCTGATTCCAGTGATCAACCAAATTTGGAAACCTAGGGACTAGATGATGAGAGATGATGTTCAGATTAAGTATAATAGATTCAAGTTATCTGTGTTTGTCAAGTAGTTTAGTTTCTCAAATGAATTGCTGACTGTAGGCTGTTATGGTTCCTATCATTCCCTCTCCCTTTTCAATTCTTTCTGCCAATCAGTGTACTATAAAATCCGACAGAATGATAAGCCAGGAGCTTGCTCTCTAATGATTTCTGTCTTAAATCGCCATCATGATCACAGTCATCATCATCATTCCAGAGCCATATAAATAGTTCTTCCTGGATAAATGTTTATGACGCTATCACCTAAACTTTAAAATTACTAATACTATAGAAGGAGATGGGTAATCATTAACCAGCGACACTTCAACAAGGAGGTGATAGCTTTACAGGCACCTGCCTTGCACCTGGCAGATAAGGAATGTTATTTTGCTGCTGGTCCAAAGTACATGGTTCTTTATCATAAATGTCATCATTGATGCCTGGAATGATTCGTTTAATAGCATTATACCACATGACACTGAGATTGGCAACATCAGATCCCAATACCTCTGGTTTGTCTGCAAAACTTGCCCTGGCGTCACCTTTGGACAGGTCTTGAATGTGAGAGGGAAAGTATTCCCCTTTGGTTCTGATCCTATAAAATGTGATGACTTCCAGTGATTCGGAAACTTCCACTTTTAGTGAGAACTAAGTTCTTCGACGCTGCATAGGCAACTTCCTGGCCATTGTACTTGGGGAGGCACGCCCTCAAGCAGGGATCTTAAAACGGGAGTTAGAGTTCTTCATACAAGGCAGCGCCATGAAGGACTTGCCCTGAGAACACTGTCACCGCAAGTCATCATGACATCAGCTTGATTCACCTCGAAAACTCGCTTTCATAAGACGTCTCAAGCTACTCCCAATAGCATTGAATTAGCTAACAGGGGGCAGAAATAGATATACGAAGGTATAAAAATGAAAGCCCACCAAGTGCCAAGTGGAACAATCGGCTTACTATTTCTAAGGTCCAAGTTCACAACCTGAAGTACTAGATGTTTTTGGCTGCCAGCAAACCCAGCCTTGGTTCATCTTGAAGTCTCCTAACTGACAGGGCTCCATCAGGTATTACATTTCCAGCCTGTACGCCTGCGATGCTGATTGACA
>NW_022107431.1:77896703-77902013 GCF_000313985.2 Echinops telfairi
TCCCTAACAGATTATCTTCAAACAAAAAGGGGAGCTGAGCAGCCATATGTGGTTCTAATGAAGACCAAACCCCATTAGATTCTATCATGAAAGAGATCTGTATTCCCAAACTGGGAATCTCTCTACCAAATGTCATTAGAGCAATGTGAGTGATTATTCTGACGCTGTTTTTCTCTCTCGCTTTTTAAAACATTACCTGGATTTTCCTAACAGTTCTCCGGGTTGTTTTATCTAGATTTCTGAAGCTCTCTTCTTCAGGAACATTATCTACTTAGAAAATGGATGTCCCAGTGCAAGTTGTAATTTAATTTGAATCTCACTTCAGAAAGCATTTTCTTTAGCAGGGAGAAATCTTCAAGGGAAAAATACATTCAGGTCTTCATTTGTGTAAGTAACCCCTTGCACTTGGTCGGTCATTAGATCTCACCAGCGTGTAATGCAATCAGAGTCAGCTTTCTGCTCTTAGGGCTGCTCTATAATTTGCTTGTTAATATATTAGCGCACAGCATTGATCAAATGGCTAATCCAATCATGCACTTGCTATTGATCCCATATTGATTACCAAGCCTGGTGATCACTTTTGTTGGGTTCAGTCAATAGCAGGTGCCAAGTAGCCTTTCACACACCCAATTAGCTTATGAAACAAACCAAACATTTTGCTTGGCCCTGAAGGCAAAGATCAATGGAAAGCTTGGGGCTGAATTCAGATGATTTTTTCATCAACTTTTCTTCTCTTCTACAGCCACTCAAGTTCACATTAACACTCTCTCTCCGGTTTGAAGGCATCTGAAATGCAGCTGCCATGTCTGAGACACTGAAGCAGCTGTAAGCCATAAATCACAGGGCAAGGGATTCTGGGTTGCGCATTGGCATGTGGTCTGTCAGGCCAAAAAAATAGAGACATAAAGGAGCCAAAGGTCAGAGGTACGTAAAGTTGACCAGCCTGAACTTGTGCTATATTTCGTGCAAGGAAACCTTGGCATTGGGAGCTGTTTTCCAATGTACTTTAACTTTACCTGGCTGATTTGGCATTTGATTGGATCTGAGTGTTGGCTGACTGTAGCTTCCTGGTACCCCCTTGCTATTGTTCATTTGATCTTGTACCTTCATGTCCGCATCCAGAGTATTGGTGCCTCCTTGGGAAAGGGTGGTACCGATAACATTCCAGTTGTATAAAGGGACTAGAACCCTTCCGAGGCCACATGTGACACCGTAAACTTTCATATTAGAACAATATTTGGGATGATCTGTCAGATGATTATCACAAGACTCTGGACCCAGTTCTCTTCCGTGCTCTCCCACTCTCGTCATCATGACACCTTCGCCCAAGGACCTTAGAACTAACGGATCTGTTTACTGATTCAGAGCAGCAAAGTGAGTGGAACGGTTTCCCTGGAAACTACTGCCAACTCCACAGTTGATTTTTCAGAGCAATAGATGATAATGACTCCCAGGGATAGGATGTTCCAAGTTCTAAAACACACCACCAGGTTGGTGGAATGTAACCAAGTGTCTGCTGGCAAAGTACAATGGAGAATTGAATCAAGATCCTATGATCAATCCCAGAACATTCCTGTCTGCATTGACATTTTTAGACTAGCACTTTCACCAAATGTCCTTCCATTTAAAAAGAAACACGAATTTCCAGAAATGACTGTGGGCTTAAGTACTTATTGAAAATTTTCTTGAGGATCAAGGAAAGCAACAGAGTTGCTTTGGTGAAAAAAGAAATCAGCCACATGAACAAACAACCGAATTCATACACGTGGCCAAGTAGCCTAACTCTTCTTACTTGACAAGGCACGTGCACACAGTTCCCTTTCTTTAGAAATGCCTAGATAATTTCATGAACGTTTTATCTTGTCATAGAGATCATCTTTATGTATACAGTAAAAATCAAAGCCATCACTTAAAAGGTAAATCTGTTTCAAGTTTGTTGTTCTTTTCATTTATTCCTTCATCCTTAAAATTTTATTTTCTTAGCTTTTGTTATCAAAACCAACGGTATGCATCATCATGTAGAATACATTTTCAAATAATTTAGCTCTATTTGTTTTGTTATTAAACTAAGATCCAGAGAAAGGGATCTTAACCAAGCGGTACTACGTAGCAGAATTTGATATAAAACAAAGACTTCTACTTCAGGGAGTGATCGTAAGATCATATGAAAATTTATATCATAAGCAAAATTGAAATGGACCATTGCCTGGTGGAGCTTCTATACAAGTTTTCCAGGCTCTTTGCCCCTCAATAGGTCTCACACCCAGGTCTTCACTGTTCTCTCTAAGGTCAAACCAAATTTACTGACATCGAGTCGATTCCAACACACAGTGACCGCATAGGTACAGAGTGAAGAAACAGTTTTACTTAGCGCTAGAGCCAGACTTTGAAATATAAAAACAGAACCAAGCTAGTTGCTCTAGAGTAGCACAGAGAAACCCTGTGCGCGTTAGGGTAGGACTGTGGCCCAGGGGGTTTCCCAGGGCTGATTTTTCTGAAGCAGATCAGGAGGCATTGCTTCTGAGGCAACTTTGGGTGGCCTCAAACTGCCAACCTTTCATTAGCAGATAAGAGTGCTAAACACGGCACCACCTAGGGACTCCTAACCTTGATTCCCAGTGTTCAAACCCTTGTTCTGTCATGTACTGACCTCAGCCTTGGAGTTATTTCATGTCTCTACCTCAGTTTATCACATGAAAAAGGATGGTAATGATATGATAGGTTCTCATGAAACGCAAGTGAGTCAGTATATGTCTTAAAAAACAAAATAAAGCAAACAGAGCTTAGAATAGTGCCTGGAACAAGGTACTCCAGAAATGTTGGCCATTTGTGCTATTATTTATTTGTCAAAAAATGATCACCTTCTGATATTTCATCAGTTCCTCATGTTCACCTTAGAACTTCTCAGTAGAAGTCTACACCGTCCAGTGAACAAGCTCCCAAATTAGCAGACATTTTATCTCTGAAGTTGCATCTTAAGCAGAAGAGGTAGAACAAATACATTTTCAGGTAAATAAAAAAAGGATAACAGCTCAATATTTCATCCCTTCTAGTGTTATGCACATTTTGAGTGAAACCATGTAGAAGCAATAAAAGAGCAATCCCTCACAAATCAGACCAATGAAGACCCCACGTGTGTCAGAGATCCGGAGTCCACAGGGTTTTCAACAACGGACTTTTCAAAGCGGAGCACCAAGCCTTTCTTTGGAGCCACCTCTGCGTAGTCTCGAACCTCCCACCTTTGGATTAGCAGCTGGGGATCGTCATCAGTTGGACCACCTCGAAAACACTGGAAACAACACAGCACTTTCTTTGTATTCCCCAGTTTAAAGGGTTCGAAGCCATCTTGTATCAGGCTCTGTGCAGACAGGGCACAGTTCTACCTTTGAGAGTATTGCTTAGCAGCAACCTGTTTCAAAGTCCAGCCTGGAGTTTTGCTTTGTTTTTTTCCTCTACATTTATGGCTTCATCATTTCAAGGTTTTGGGATTCCGGTTTTTCATTCATCAGGGTTATTGGCCCAACATCTAACCTATCATGTCACCAGTGCTCCCTAGCACATGTGTTTTACACATTCTTCTGATCATTATTTCATTCAATGCCTTAATTATCCTTAAGTACATGTGACTTGTTGCTAGAAAAAAAACCAAACTGGTGAATTCAAGCAGGAACAAACCAAAAAACCCCACTATTTTTCACAACTATTTACAACCTTTAATCGCTAACAGTAAAAACAATTACTCTTTCAAGTAAGTGCATAAGAGTTTTCCATCTTGTACAACAGAAAAGTGGGTGAAGGGAGATGATGGACAGTGTAAGATATGACAAAATAATAACAATAAATTATTAATTTATTAATATAATATTATATAAAATATGTTATATTAAAATATTATGTAAGTTATATAATACAATATTGTGTAAATTTATTAATATTATATAAATTATCAAGGGTTCATGAGGGAGGGAAAATTGGGGAGGGAGGGGAAAAATGAGGAGCTGATACCAAGGGCTCAAGCTGAAAGCAAATGTTTTGAGAATGATGAGGCAACAAATGCACAAATGTCCTTGACACAATTAATGTATGTGTGGATTGTGATAAGAGTTGTATAAGCCCCCAATAAAATGATTTAAAAAAAGAGTTTTCCATCTTGTAAAATGATCACAGCCTGCCTTCCGATGGCAATAATTGCTGATCCTTTGGTAAATTACAAACTATTTCCCTCAGATGTAAATACTGTTCCCATAGTCTATAAGCTTCTAAAGCATAAGATCTTCGAGTTATGTGTAAAAATGTCAACAAAATTTACTGAATCTATCAGAGCTAACAGGCTTGTGAAAATCTGCTTACTGAATTTAGAATAAAATGCATGATGGGATCTCAGCTGACATTTCAAACACGAAATAAATGTACAGGCATTTTGTTATTTATCCTAAATTGAAGCTGTTTCTTTCCAAAATATTATTACTGTTTTTTAAATTAGTGTGATTAGTTACAAATGAGCAATCACTTAAACACACTGAAATATATTCATAGACTTGAAAGTAAAAAGTGTACACTTAAAAAACCATGAATATCCTTCATCCCAAAATTATACTTCATATAAATATTTCTTTCAAACTGACATGATGTGCAGAAGTGCATCAATCCTAAGCCTACTTATGATAACTGTGGCATTGAGCCAAAGAGTTCTCAGGAGAACGTGTGAGGTACAGGTGGGTCTGGTGGTGGAGTGGGTTACCCATCGGGCTGCTGGTCGCCGACTCGGGCAGTTGGAAACTACCAGCTTCTCCTCGGGACAAAGATGAGGCTTTCTACTTCCACGAACGTTTCCAACCTCAGAAACCGACAGCGCCAAGCTCTACCTTGTTCTACAGCGGTGGTCCTCAACCTTCCTCATGCCCCGACCCTTCCATACAGTTCCTCACGTTGTGGTGACACCCCACCCATAAAATTATTTTCGTTACTACTTCATACCTGCAATTTTGCTACTGCTGTGACTCCTCATGTAAATATCTGATATGCAGGATGTATTTTAATTGTTACAAATTGAACATAATGAAAGCATAGTGATTAATCACAAAAATAATATGTTATATATTGTGAAATATTTATTTCAAATAACAAACAAATGAAATGTTGTCTTGACGTATGGTGTAGCGTGGGGGACAGTCTTCACACCGGGTCCTCGTATGTGGGCGCATCTGCAGGTGGGCGGACCCGCCTGGAGACGATAGAGGAGCTGTGTCTGGGTTCTTAAGAGCATCGGAAATATGTTTTCTGATGGTGTTAGGCGACCCCGATGAAAGA
>NW_022107431.1:77902173-77910493 GCF_000313985.2 Echinops telfairi
TAAAATATCTATAAACATAGATGAAAACTAAATCATGAGATCTATGTGTACATTACTTCGATATCTAGGTGTTTTCTCCCTGTTATCAAGTCAATTCTTATTCATAGTGACCCTAGAGGGCAGGCTTTAACTGCCCCTGTGGATTTCCAAGACTGTAACTGTTTACAGAAATGAAAAGGCCTCATCTCTCTCCTGTAGAGCATCTGGTGGTTTTGAACTGCTGACATTGGAATTAGCAGTCCAACACATAACCATTACGCTACTGGAGTAATTTGTGTTTGTTTTGTTTTTTAACTTCACAGGCTAAAGATAGGCTGAGCATTTCAAAAGTGAGGAGAGAGAAAACAGTAATTTAAAAAAAATCAAACCTAAAACATTTATCTATTGTAGTAAAACCAAAGTTGCAAACAAATATACCATTGTTTATTGAATACAATTAAAGTGAATATTTTGGCCATTAAACCAGACTTTTAAGTGGACAAACTATAAACCTTGCATTTATATACCAACTCTTTGATCCCATGGTGGAAGTCTTCCATTCAATTAAACTCAAATACACTTCTTAAACAAGTTCCTTACAATGAGTTGTTCATGAATTATAACTTGCTGTAGTACATTAATTAAATAGAATATGTGAAGGAAGTGTTAGCTAGTAAACTCTAGGTTCCTACTGTGATCATGTATTTCAAATATACTTTCATTTTTTAAGAATGAGAAAGAGAGCGACCAGAAAAAAGAATTAAGTTTCCAAATCAGCCTGGAAACATACTGTTATCCACCTACGACACTTGGTGTCAGGGAGTGGGCATTTTAAACAAGAAGAAGGCGACATACAACATCAGGTTTGTCAGTCACGAAGTTCATAAAAGTGACACATGATCTGGTGGCACCCTCTGGAAAAGCGATTTGGCAGTGAGGTCAGCGTGTTTATTGTAGAGGCCTTGGAAGGTGACCTTTGTACATTGCCCTCCCACCATGGAGAAAGTGGCCAAAGAGAAGGCCAGAGATTTAACAAATAAATGTCTTCTTCTTTCCCTTTGTCAGGCTTCAAGTTAAGGATGGAGGACAAGAGTGAGAAACAGGCAGACAGTCTAATTATGTATGTCTTGGTCATGATATGCTGCACCGTGAAAAGGCATAAAAGTAACAATGCGGATTAGCCTCTTCAAAATCCAGAATGAAATTCATATTCTTGAATCTGCCAGCAAGTCTGTCTTATGTTTACATGTGCCTTCATCACAACTCACCAAATTATTTTCC
Source organism: Echinops telfairi (assembly GCF_000313985.2). NCBI lineage: Eukaryota > Metazoa > Chordata > Mammalia > Afrosoricida > Tenrecidae > Echinops > Echinops telfairi. The sequence goes on from NW_022107431.1 coordinate 77,903,434, forward strand.
TCTCTAAAATAGAGTCATCCTATTTGGTCAATCACACAGCACCTTTCATTGGGCACTGCCATCCAATATGCCACCCTGCTTTCTCTCCTGCTACAGCGAAAGCCTCTTTACTAGAGGAAGGGGCAGAGAATAAGAAGCAACATTATTTATGTGGCAATCACCTAGATAAAGGAAGCAAACAAACAAAACACCCAAACCTGGTGCCAGCCGGAGATTTCAACCCGCAGAAACTGAGTGGAACTTCTCTAGAGTCTTCTGAGCTGTCATCTTTAGTAAGCAGAGAGCCAGATCTTTCTGCCAAATCACTACTGGGTGGATTCCAAGTGCTCGCCTTTTCTGTTTGGATGCCATGGGGACATGAAATTGATAAAGGCACAGTTCTAAGTATGCATTGAAGTCCGTTGTTGTTAAGTGTTGTCAAGGCAATTCCAACTCATAACTACACCATGTACACCAGAACTTAGCACTGCCCCATCCCGTGGCTTCCTCACAGTTGTCCTGGTGGAACCCGTTGTCGTAGCCTGCATGTCAATCCATCTCATTGGAGGTCTCCCCCGCTTTTTTCCTGTCTCTCTACTTTACCAAGCATACTGTTCTTTTCCAAGAACTGTACTCTCTTGGTAATGTGTCTAAACTATGTGAGACAAAGTCAGTCTCTCCGTCTGCAATTCTAAGGAGCATTCTGGCTATACGTCTTCTGAGACATATTTGTGAGTTCTTTTGGCAGTCAGTGACACTTTTGATCTTCAACAACACCATCATTCAAATGCATTGGTTGTTCCTGAGTCTTCCAGCATCGCAGCAACACACAAGCCACACCATGTCAGTCAGCTTGTCCTACTACGGTGGGTCATACGTGGCTGAGACTGGCAGCTATGTCACTGGTATTTCAAATATCAGTAGGGTCACCCATGGTGGACAATTTCAAAAAAGCTTCCCACCTAAGAACAGAGTCAGAAGAAGGAAAAGTTATAGTGTTCACGATAGTCAATACTTCTTTCGCACGTTTGTGGAGGCAGACATTATGTTCAGACAACTGATCAATGTTTTACTCCTCCCAGCTTTCCTTTGAGGTCTGACTCAGAATCAAAGTGATATTTAGAGAAGATAAAGAAGTTGTCCAGGATTATGTAGTACCTCAAGAAGTTGGACAGCAGTTTGGACGTATCATCAGGAGAGATCAGACCCTGGAAAAGGAGGGTCAGCAAAACAGTGGAAGATCCTCGATGAGTTGTATTGGCCCAGAGGCTACAAAAACCACAATTGTGAGGATGGGGCAGGACGGGGTGAGGTCTCCGTCTGTTGTCCATGGGATCACTATGAGTTGAAATGGACTGGACAGCCCACGACAGCAATGACAACACAAAAGCTCAAATTTGGGCCCAAATCAGAAGAACATCTGAGCCAGTCAGTGGTGGATTTGGACACCATGAGTTTGCACAGCCCTTCCTAAGATCTGCCTTCAGGTTTAAAAACCCAGACAAAGATGCCCCCACCATCAATAGCTGCATTCCATCCTATATGCTATGTTTACAAATCAGTATTTTAAGGATCCCCCCACACACACACACACAAAGGCTGGATACAAAATAGGAGCCCTGGTGGCATGGCAGGTTATGTGTTGGGCTGTTAACCATGAGACTTTCAACTCCCATCAGTAGGGACAGTCTTGAACATCCAGAGAGCCTGCTTTGCCCTGAGTCAGAATTGATTCGATGGCCATGGGTTGCTCTTGTGTTTTGCTTTTGGCTTGGTGGTGTTCTTATTTGTTTGGCTGCTGAGATTTCCCATTAAATCTGACTTAACCAGAATATTGAACTAATCAGAGCCCCTCTTCCACCTCCATGCCTACTGAACACGATTTTGCTGTTTAAGAACTTAGAGGAGCAGTATACTCATCCCCAATTGGGGAGTAGGAATATGTAATTGGAATAATTACAAAACTGGAAATGAAACATTTTAGTTCATGGAGTCTAGTTACCTTAGCTAAAACTTAACTGCCCAGAGCATTCCTCTTCATGAGATACGATCAAATGCTTGATGACTATAAGAGTTGGTGACTGCAGGTGAAAAAAACATACCAATAGCATCCCAGTGACCTTCGACACTGTACTGGGGTATCAGCTCTGTCCCAGGTTTAAAAGAGGGAGGAGCACTAAGGCATCCCTTTATAATCTCTTCTGTTAGAGACCTACCATCCAGTCAGTTCACCACACGTTTCAGAATGGAGCCATGCATAGAATTTTCAATGGCTGTGACCTTTCCGCAGTGAACTGGCAGGCTTTTTCCCCATGTGGATGGCTTCTATATGGAATCAAGCCTCCAGTGTGTCATTTACGGCTCTCAGGGTCTCCTCTGCCACATACCCACCACCCTCAACTCAATTATGACTCATAGCAAGCCTACAGAATGGAGGAGAACTACCCCACAGGGTTTCTGAAGTATGAATCTTTACAGAAGCAAACTGTCGCATCTTTCTCCTGGGGAGTGGCTTCCGATCACCAAATTTTGGGTTAGCAGATCAACACTTGCATAGAGGTCATTATTTATGAAATCAAATGTAGTTGGACTCAAGGCATAAAACAGATCAGCCTTTCCAAAACCAAATATTAAAATGGCTATAAATTTGGGGGATGGAAACAAAAGGGATCACATTATTACCAGGGTTTGTTTGTTTTTTAATGGTTTGGTTTTTTAAATACAATTTTTACATCTTGAACCACAGCTATGTTAACTTTGTAGAACACCAAGTGTGGGAAGCCGATGCTCCCTTAGTAATTGTATGCAGCCCCAGTCAAAGCAGGGGATTTCAGGCAGCAGGGCTGGTCTTGGCTGGTAGGCCGTGCACAGTGGAGGGATCCTCCTCACAGTGCTACCCTGACTTGAGCTAGGCCCTCGGGATCAGCAGGATGGTTTGGCTGACTAAGAAAGGGCAAATTTCATGCTGGCTTGAACTTAATATATCTCTGTTTCCATTGCATTTTTATTTGCAAAGAGACTTGTGAAAAAGCACAGAATAATATTTCAACTTTTTTTTTCTGGGAGAGGATAAGGGTTTAGCTACAAGTTGTCAGGGAACATAAAACCGAAAACACAAGCCTTGGCTTCATTCAAGTAATTTCAGAAGAAAACAAGCCCTTATAAATGTATGTTCCTAGAGATCCGGTTGCTGTTCTGGCAATATGGATTTGTTGTGCGTATTGGAATTAGGCCGAAGTTCTTGTCACATTTCTGCTGTTTATTAATTATGTACCTTTGGAAGGGCTACTTTCTCTAATCCCTCATTTGTCTACCATAAATGGGCAGAGTGGAAGTGCTAACCTCATCGAAGAGGGATAATCAAAAGCCAAAAATTATTAAAGGGACTTTCTGAAGTGCCTGGCATGCAGTAAGCATGTAACAAATGCCAAGCATCGTTGCTATAATTGTTTTACAAGGCTTGCAATTTAAGTGAACTTCGCTGAGATTCCAAAGAATTTTCATTCTCTCTCTCTCCTCTCTCTCACACTCTCTCTTCATTCCTTCCCTCTCTCTCTCCCCTCCCTTACTCACTTATCTGTTTCAGTTCCATTCTTGGGCACTATATTAAAAAAATATCACAAGAAAGATACACTAAATGGCATCTAAAGCTAAAATGGCAATCCATCAGAACTGGCGTGTTTCCTCAGAACATGCAATCCTGAAAGGTAAGTGATTTGAGAAAAGCCTGAACTGGAATTTGAAATCTCACTGTATCAAGTGATTCCAAATGTTTTCATAAAATATATTCAGAGTGATTTAGGGGAAAGTAAAGACAAATTTCATAAGCAAAGGGAGTAGATTACATGTCATTTACAGAAAATCTTTTTCACATCAGGACATTATAAGTGATCCCATTAAAAGATTTTCGGATTTTTACATGAAATCATTAATTATCAATTTGCAAGATGAAGGGAGATAGGAGGAAAATGTATTCTTCTATACAGTAAAAATGAACACAAATTAAAGTTACATTCCTAGGTTAACAAATGTGCTGGACTTCCAAAAAGAGTTGTGGATTCATTCATGTGCCCACATTTATCTAATTAAATATAACCCACTACTGAAACACTGCTTTCTACCAATGTTCTATGCCAACCTCTAAGATAAGCTAAGGATTAATAGCAGAAGGAAAACAGCTCTCTGTTGGGCTGAATAAACATCGCAGGAACACTGAACTCTGTGTGGGATCATTAGTTTTTTCATCATACTATTTCTAGAATGGAAAAATCACAAATCCCTCTCCAGCTTAGTTCTTTTATGAAACAAAAGCATTACCCAGACCAGCTAAGATGTATTCTTCAGGGTTCTGACATCTCTGGAATGTCAAACAGGTCCAGTAGACACCAAACACAGATTCTCTCTTTCATGTGGGAAGGTTAAGTAAGAAAGGACTTCATGTGAGGAAACTGCCCCATAATTCACGGTTGTTCTCATTTAATCCGAATGTACTTCAATTTACATGTAGAATGAAATGCTGTCGCAGAGAAAATCTATTTTGAGTAAGGATCTCAAACTAACCATTTTGAAAAATGATGGACACATTTTAGCAATATATATCTGAGAGGAGTCAGCATAAATATAATATTAACAGTATTCTAAAACAAACTATAAAAACATTATGAGTACATTCCTTGATTAAGACGGCTTTGTTCTGTCGTCTTTCTGAAAACCTGAAAGACTTATGGTCTTTAATATGCTATAGCTTTTAAACTGGCAAGCAGATCGTCTGAAAGATATTCCTTCAGCAGAATATAAATTAACCACAGACAAACTGAAATAGCCAGAGCTGGCCGGAAAGAAAGGGTTGGATGGGTTTTTTGAAATTAAATGAATAAAATATGGTGAATCTTTATCAACAAATACTCAAGCACAATGTATTTTTATTGTAAACTTGCAAGAGGAGAATGTGACTGATAAATAATATTTGAATAGCTGTTCCTTGATAATTACAATTACACTTAATCTGTTTGATTTATATAAATGGCTATCACACTATTTCCCTGCACCTCTTCAAGAAATGACTGCAGCACTTTGCTCCAAGGTTTAATTCATATTCTCACCAATTATTTCTGTCCTCCTGAGAAGCCATTAAGCAACTGTACTTAATTTAACCTTTCGACCACGATATGCAGATTAACCGAAAGGATACGTCCGAAAAGCATCATTATGAATCAGTAGAACACAGATCTGTGGGGAAAGACTTGAATATTCCCTACTGCATCAGACATCAACTTCTTCTACAAAGTGATTTGATGTCTATTTTTCGCAAATCCAACCTGGAAGGCACTTTCCCAATGTTTCCCTGGAACCTCTAATGCATGTCTGATGAATTATCATTAACATTTTATTTCAAGGGTTTCTTTTTGTATTTTCATGTGACATGATTTCCTTTGTAGAAAACATTGAGAAATCTACCAAAATCTACTAATAATTTTCACAATTCAAAGATCAATATAAAAATCAATTATTTCTATGTACTGGCAATGAACAATTGGAAATGGAAACAACCAAAAATACTACTAATGATGGAACCAGAAAATTTAAAGTACATAGGAATTTTTAATATAACTCTCCACTATAAATCTATAAAATGTTGCTGAGAAAAATTATTAAACTATATACATTAAGAGATAAATCATGTCCATGTATTGGAAGCTCAATATTGTTATAATGACATTTCTCCCAAGATCGGACTATAGGTTCAATCGGTCTACAGATTCAACACATTCTCAGTAAAAATCCTTATTTGTTTATTTTGATGAGGGACGAAAACAGGAGAAAGCACACTAGCTCTTAATTGCGTTGGCCCAGAAGTTAGACATGTCTCTGCCACTCATATGCCATTGGTCGACACCACTTATCTGGACCTATTTTGACCACAAGAGATGCTGGGAAATTTCAGAGAGCAAGAGTATAGTTGGTGAACACTGAATCTGCCACATATATTTTACTAAGGTCAAGATGAGGAAAGAGGGTGTAATAAACATTAGAAAAAAAGAAAAGAATGGAAGAAAAATATAGAACTCGATGCACTGATGTAAGTTTCCTCATCTGCAACATGATAACAATTCATTATTATATGAATGGGTTTGAATAAAACTTAGTGCCACAACACTTCATTAAAGGTCGTACACCTCAGTAAAACACTAGAAATAGGGATCCTAATAGTCTATCATGTGAAAGTTTGTGTCATTACTGAAAAGTTAACGAACTGATCAGGATAGATTTGCTGTAGATGAGAAGATGCATTACTAAATGGTCAACAGCAGGTTAGATTTCCATATGCTTTACCTTATTTAGCCGCTACCTCCAGGTTTTGTGTTTGATATTTCCATCTCTGTAACAGCTAACATAACGTAGAAGAATTACTTGCCAATGTTGGTTTGTTGTTGTTGCTGTTCCACAAACCATAGCCACCTATGCACAACAACGCTGTCCCCAGCACCGTCCCCAGGCTCCAGCCCGCCATTGCAGTTACTGTGTCAACTCAACCCCTAGAGGGCCTTCTTCTTTTCACTGCCCCTCCAATGTACCAAGCATGATGTCCTTCTCCAGGATTCGTCTCTCCTGACCAGATGTCCAAAATATATAAGATGGCATTTCCCCCTCCTTGCCTCTAAGGAGCGCTCTGGCCGTACTTCTTCCAAGACACATCAGTTTGCCCTTTTAGTACTCCATGGTACGTTCACTGTTCAATTCCTGCACCACAATTTAAATGTATCCATTCTTCTTAGGTCTTCTTTACTCAATGTTCAACTTTCATAGGCATAGGAGGCAATGGAAAATACCATGGCTTGGGTCAGACTCACCTTAGTCCTCAAAGTCCTTAGTCCTTGCTTTCCAATATTCTAAAGAGCCTTTGCAGATTTACCTAGTACAATTCATCTCTTCTGTCTTGACTGCTGTTTCCACAAGCACTGGTTGTGGATACAAGCAAGATAAAATCCTTGACACCTTCAATCTTTTCTCCATTTATCATGTTGTTATCTATTGGCCCAGTTGTGAGAATTTGGGTTTCCTTTACATTGAATTGTATTCC
>NW_022107431.1:77912129-77935216 GCF_000313985.2 Echinops telfairi
AATGTTTTGAGAATGATGATGGCAACATGTGTACAAATGTGCTTGACACAATGGATGGATGGATTGTGATAAGAGTTGTACGGGTCCCCAATAAAATGACTTAAAAAAAACTCTTCCTCCAAACACGATGCCACATTCTTCTTCATATAAACCAGCATAGAAATTGAGTAAGTACAGTGAGAGGATACAATCCTGATGTTCACCTTTCCCGATTTTAGACCATGCAGTAGTCTCTTGTTCCATCCTCACACTGCCTCTTGATTCATGTATAAGTTCTGAATATGCACAATGAAGTGTTCGGAATTTCCATTCTTCTCAAGGTTATCCATAGCTTGTTATGATCCACACAGTTGAATGCCTTGGCATAGTTAATGAAAACAAGTAAATATCTTTCTAGTATTCTCTGCTTTCAGCCATCATCCAACTGACACCAGCAATTACATCCTTTGTTCCATGTCTTCTTCTGAACTCTGGCTGCTCTTTGTCAATGTACTGCAGCAACCATTGTTGGATAATCTTCAGCAAATGTTTACTGGTACGTAGCATACCAGTGATGTTTTTCTATAGTTTGAGCACTCTGTTGAGTCACCTTTCTTTGGAATGGGCACATATAGGGAGTGTCTCTTCCAGTCAGTAGTCCAAGTAATTTTCCAAATTTCCTGTCTTAGACAAGGTAGCACGTTCAGAGTTTATTGAAACACCTCAGTTAGAATTGCATCAATGTTTGGAGCATTATTTTCATCAAGCCTTCCACACACTTTGGACTTCTTTCTTCAATATCATCAGTTTTGATCAAATGATAACTCCTGAAATGGGTGAATGCGCACCAATTCTTTTTGGTATAGTGACTATGTATTCCTTCCAGCTCCTTCTGATGCTTCCTCTATGGTTCAGTTTTTTTCCCATTGAGCCTTCAACCTCTCAATTCCGCCTTTGAATATTTTCTTCAGTATAAGAAAGGTTGTGCATTGTTCATCTCTTTTCATTTCCTAACTCCAAGCCTTTGCACATTTCATTTTTATGATTTATTTGCCTTCTTGAGCCACCCTTACAAACTTCTTTTCATTGCTTTTACTTCACCTCTTCTTTTGTTCACGTTAGCAATTCTTTGTTCACGAACAAATTTCAGAGTCAGTCTCATTAGGGTGCTCCAAAAAAGATTTCATAAACAGTGGTTTATGAGCGGATCATTTAATCCAGTTAATTCAAGGCAGAGAAGTAAGCTCTGAAGGTTGTGATGGGTGTTTCGGGAGATTTTCTCAAAAGACATAGGGTAATCATGGGGGCTTATTTTGAGGGAGTTTTAAGAAAATTGAAAACTGCGTCAGTGAGAAAAAGACCAGGAAATCTGAGCCAAGAATTCTTTTTCCATCAAGCGAATGCACCCGCTCATTCTTCAAGGGTAGCAAGGGTTGTTCTTTGAGATTTGGGAGTGGGGGAGGGAACTGAGCAAAGAGCATGGGGGGTCATGGCTGCCCTCTTGGCTACACAAAGGAAAGGAGAATTCAGCTCCACAGCAGCACAGGCTAATGATCACAATGCAGAGGTCGGACATGCCTCCACCTTCCATCCCTTTTGCACTATTCTGACATCAACCATCACTCCTACAACACTCTACTTATCTACTGGGTTCAATAATTGTGGTAGTTATATAATCATTTGTCAATTTGAGGATTAAGAATGTAGGGGTGGAGTCTAGCCTGTCAATCAGATCATAGCCAATGAGGCCTCTGTGTGGGCATGGCCTTCTCCTGAGAATTCTGGAAAGTCTGGTATTTCCTCCTTGGAGGCAGGAGAGGCTCTCTCTCTCTCTCTCTCACACACACACACACACACACACACACACACACACACACACACACACACCCTGGGAGACATAGCAGCTGACAAGACTCATGGACCTGCCTTAATGCACCCCTGGGTGCTAGAAAAGGCATGCAGAGACCCCTGCCAGCACTGAGATGTTTCCCATGCCACTGGATCCAAATACTGTCTACCCACTGGCCTGTGATCTTCTACATTTGGCATCATTACATGCGTTTCTTGAGTTTGAGGAGGACTTTATGGATTGCTGTCAGACATATGAGCTATTATCGGACTTATGGCCTTGGTCTGGACTGGGCTGGGATGTTTTCTCAATGGTCAGTTGCCCTTGTATATAAATCTCTTTCTTATACACATATGTGTGTCCATGGATTTGTTTCTCTAGACAAACACAATGATTCATTGTCATGGCCACATAGAACTCATAGACTCAAGTTAAGGACGCCATTCTTTTCATCTGTAGTGTCTTTTCTTAGCCCTGCTGGCTGGCATATCTCTCTCTAGTCCTTAACCTCTAATCCATATTGCCCTTTGACCCCTGCTTTGTTCTGCAGGCTGGAAAGCCTGCTGTTCTACATCAGGTCTCAGTGTTGCTCCTCTGCTCTGCCTCATGGTCTCAGTATTGTGATTTCCATTGCCTCTGTTTCCTCTACCACTTTAGACGTGGATCTTCCATGAACTCCTTTTCTTTCTTCATGGTCACAAGATTCTTCCTCTTCCTGCTTCTGTAACCACTCCTCACTTACATAGCTCAGTAGAATGTCAAAACGGACCTTAGTGCCTAGTCCTGTCAGGATTGCGTCCTCTCACTCAGTTATTCTACCTGTATCCTCAGCAAATCATCAGAAGAGCTGGACTGTATGAAGAAGAATGCGGCATCAGGATTGGAGAAAGGCTTATTAACAGCCCTTGATATGCAGATGATACAACCTTGCTTGCTGAAAACGAGGACTTGCAGCATTTACTGATGAAGATCAAGGACTGCAGCCTTCAGTATGGATTGTAACTCAATGTAAAGAAAATTAGAATCCTCACAGTTGAACCTGTAGGTAACATCATGGTAAGCAGAGAAAAGATTGAAGTTATCAAAGATATTGTCCTGCTTGTATCCTCAATCAGTGCTCATGGAAGCAGCAGTCAAGAGATCAAATGACATTGCATTGAGTAAATCTTGGTAGTCTTGGGCAATGAAAAACCTTGGGCAAAGAAAGACCTTATCCAAGATGGATGGTATATGAAGACCTTCCAAAGAGGCTGCATGGGTAGGATCCAACATGCGAACAATTGTGAGGATGCCGCAGGACGAGGCAGTGTTTTGTTCTGGTGTCCAGAGGGTTGGTAGGAGTTGGAACCGACTCAACAGCATTTAATAACAACAGCATCGCACGGTCCTACCCACACAGCTAGGAATTATAAAGATATGGATAGAAGAGTCGTACCAAGTAATTTCACTTCACAAAAACTTTATCCCATCCACCCTACAGCTCTGTTATTGCCCCTTCAGAATTAATGTTGATTCTCAAACCAAAGTAATAGGATCAGAATTTGGGCCCCTTGAAGGTGTCATAATTCTGTTTTGATATGGTATAAATTGAAGAGCAAAGAGTTCTTCTGAGGTGGATTAGAAATATGGAAATACCCATCACCATTGGAAAGATATAGACTTAGATGGAGGATAGGTCAATAAACAATAGGTTAAACTTTTGATATTTCTTAAAGTAATAGTTTCTATAATTCTGTAGCAGTGCTTTTCATTGACCCTTGTGTGATTATCTGCTTCAAAATGGTCAACATCAGTCCATTTCAGCTCATTATGCCTAGAATACCGATCTTCAATTGTTCAATTTTCTTTTTGCGAACTTCTAATTTTCCTAGATTCACAACCTGTATATTCCACCTTACAGTTATAAATGGATGTTTGCAGCTGGTTCTTCTCCTTTTGAGTCATACCACGTGAGCAAATGAAGCTCTACTCTCGCCATGCCTTAAGATCAACTCCCCTTGGAGGAGGCAGCCCTTCCCCAGTCTTCTTGTGTGTGCCTTATAACCAGAGGGCTTCAATGTCCAGCACTACATCAGATAATGTCCTGCTACTCTTCATAAGGCTTTTGTCTGCCAGTTTTTTGGCACTAGATCACCAGGTCCTTCTTCTTAGTCTGTTTTAGTCTGAAAGCTCTGCTGAAATCTATTCACAAGAGTGATTCTGCCAATATTTGAAATATAGATGGCATAATTCCCAGCATCATAGCAACACATAAGTCACCTCAATTCAAAAAACAGCTAGAAAAGTGATGGTGTTTGCCAGTAGCCAAGCAATGATAGAAATGCAATTTGAAAGCAGGTCTTTGGACCCCAACACTCTTTTCTGCTCTAACTCTAGCTTCAGATGAAGTTACTAAGAGATTATTTTTCTTTAATAGCCTTTTTAGACCTAGCAATCATGTTCTCAATTTTTACTGAACATAACATAACATAACTGGAAGTATCTTTTACGCACAACTGCAACATAGTAGGGATGGTGTAACAGGATACAGCACGACAGATGTGGTGTGGTACGATGTGTATATTATCTCAACGTAAAGTGATGGTGGCTTCCTCCCAGTGTTGGTGTGTTAAATCCATTTTTCAGAAAAAGAAGTCACGAGTCTGAGAATGTGAGTGACTGACTTAAGGTGACAGCCATTACATACTGAAACTCTTCCATAGGATTTGAACTCAGCCTGTCTGATTCAATCTATGATCTGACCCATTTCATGATGGCCAGAGTTTCTCTATTTTTAGATGAAGAGAACAATGACAGCTATAAAGAGTCCACTTATGTGTGTTAACTTATCTCTGAAATAAGTTAAATTCGATAATAATGCAAATAACTAAAATGGTGTGCAGTTTATGCAACTAATTTGATAACACTTTTCTCTCATAGCACCAGGCTTGAGTAGAGCACAAAACAATAATGTGAAGCTGAGCTAAATTTGACTGGAGCAATCAAGTTTGAAAATATTCAAATATCCTAATAAAAAGAAAAGTATTTTTAATAGATGGATATTAGCAGAGTGCTCTATTAGCATTCACTAACTGTTCCTAAAACATGGAAGGTTATACACATTCTGCAAAGAAGATCAGCCTGAGATAAGGTCACCAGCCAGCAATTGACTTCTCTTAATGCCAGACTGACCTGGCCTTAACTCTAATTTCTGATGAAGGAGCCAGAAACATACCCAGTCATTTAGACACTTGGCGACCCTGTCCAGTCGCTAAGGAAAACCAAGGCAGCCAGATGAACACTGGGGAGAATGTCTTGCAGATAATCACTGAGTTCTCCTGTTTGCTCAAAACCCAATGAAGGGGCTTCATTAGGGTACCTGGTCAGACTAACTCCAAAATGTCCATGTAGCAAGTCTTAGGAGAAAGATTTGATCAGCTATGTTAATGTTTACCTGCACTAATACTGGACAGAGGAATTGTAAAGTGCCCGTTTCAGGGAACTGAAAGAGTGAAGGACTCAGCTGGTGGAAAATAATGAAAGAAGCAAGGTTGAGTTCTCCAACAGGAAAGCAATTCTCTTGCAACTGCAGCGAGGGACCCCTCTGGGTTTCCCAACCCTCCAGTGGGACAGCAAAGGAGTCCCTACTCCCACTGGCTCTGTTGACTGAGAGAAGTGGCCATGGGAGCTGCAGGATCCTGTGGTCAGAAACAAAACCACTTGGCAGAACTTGAGGGAGCCAAATGTGGAGAACAGACTAGATAGTCACTGAGCAAAGCGGTTGTGGAAAGTCAGACTACAGCACCTTCTCTCCCATTCCTGGTCTGGGTAAGACCACACCACCTCAAACTCTAGAAGAAAGGGGTATTTTCCCTGAATTTACTGATTGTTTGCCACACCCCATGGAATCATCATAGACATTTTAAAATATAATAAAGTTACCTTTCTTGCACACTTGACTTTGTGGAGTAAGTTTTGTTCCTCTACACCTGACTGCCTGTTGGTTGTTTGATCCCGCCCCTTTTGTTGTTGTTGTTATTCCTGTAAATCAGTGGTTCTCAACCTTGCTAATGCCGCGACCCTTTAATACAGTTCCTCATGTTGTGGTGGCCCCCCAACCATAAAAATCATTTTCATTGATACTTCAGAACTGTAATTTTGCTACTGTTATGAATCAGACGACCCCTGTGAAAGGGTCATTCCATCCCCATAGGGGTCGCAACCCACAGATTGAGAACCGCTGCTGTAAGTCAACTCATGATTCTGTTACTAAGTTGCTATAAGACTGAAAACTAGGGTTGATTTCTCTTGGTCTAAGTTTCCTTATTTGAAAAATCGAACTAGTTTAGATCCCTTACTATCGTGAAAAACAAATGCCATATTATCCAATGATAGTTTCATCAGCCAGCCCTGCACATTCACACATCATGAACCCACCTCTAGATGGGGGGCAAGTACAGACTTCCACAGCGGTCCAGAGAACCCATCTTAAGCTTGACCTCCAGCCCTCATTCTTCCCCTGTTTTTCCTGGTCTGCCTTTACTCCAATCTCATCCCCATCTGGTCGCACACTCTTGATCTCTGACCCTGCCCTCAATCCTACCTTTGGCACTGTGGACTTGATGTTTATACATGGTCTCCCTGGGTGTGACCTTTGACATTTCCCTATGGACTTTGACTTGACTTGTTTTGCCGATTATCAGGACGGTATTCTTCCTGGGCATGATATTCACCATTTCAAGTTCAGCTCTACTGAATCCAATTCCACATGCTGAACGTTTATCAAATGTCTAGTCTAGCCAGCCCCTGACCTCACTGCAGGTGGTGAATTTGGACACATAAAATTGAGAGGAAAACTCATTGAATGGTTTGAATATAAAGTCATTATAAAAAGTGTCATTTCACTAGTGGCCATCATGCTAGTATCTACAAACAACACACTCGCTTGTCTTGCAAATTGCCTCCCTAAAATTCGTTGACTAGCACACTGTCTTCCCTTCCTCTCCCCCACCTGTGTATAATCCAATCTTTATCTAGTAGCCAAAACAAACACACATACACACACAATTTTAGGCTTGGACATTTTGTGAGTGACTGCATGTGGTAAAAGGATGCTATATAGTCAGACAAAGTTTAAGTATTATCTCCACAACCTAAAAATTATGAGTTACAGTTTGCTCATCGAGCAAGCAAAGATGATAGTGTGTCTTTCAGAAAGTAGCTCAGAGCATGAACACAGGGGAGACCATCGAGCCCGGAGGCAAGAGTCATGTATAGTAAAGACTCCATATTAGTTTCCCTGCTCTCACTTTTTTAACTCACCAGCTGGGTTGTTTGGTATCTGAAGAACTCACCTTGGATCACTCAGTATTTTGGAGAGAACGTCAGTGGGCGGATGAGGATAGCCACATCCCCAGTGCTCACTGCATTCCATTATCAATCCCCCTACACTCTACCTGGAATGTAGCCTCATGGATTACTTATGGAGGCCTCGTGGAATATCCATTGCCAAGTCCAGATATCAATCTGTCCCATTCTGCTGCTGCAACTCTGGGATAGATACTGGGGAATGAAGCAATTACTTCACAACCTCCCTGTTTGATTTTCTAGCTGATGTTTAGATGGATTTTGCCAGTCTTGACTACTCAGTTGTCCTTTCATATTAAACATAAAGCCTCAATTTTGTTCTGCTGTGCATCAAGTCATTATGGGTCAGAACTGAGTCTATGGCACCTAACAACAACAACATTGCATATGACTCGATGTTTTTGTGCCGGGAAGTTGTCAATGCTCTCGCCTACGTTCTTGACATCCCTAGCGGTAGCAGGTCCACCCTCAGCTGCAGTCGAGTTGAAGAGGTTAATGTTGACTCAGTCCTGTCTCAGAAAACGGATCTGGCCGGCTGCTTCCCCAAGCCAGCCATTGCGAACCCTATGGAGCACAGTTCTGCCCTGGTGCGTACGCATCCCCATGAGCTGCTGCTGTTGTTTTACTGAGATCTTTTCTCTATGGGATCAAAAGTGTAGTAGACAGAGAAGGGCAAGGACGGACCTACTTGTCCAACACAGGGCAAGAGGCAGCCATTGCGGTCCTGCAGATTGAAAGCGAAGCCATGATTTTAGTTTCTTCCGTTTGAAGCTGGGAGGTCAGTTCTTCTTTCCAATCTCTGGGGATTGGAATGTTTGCCTTCAGTAAACACCAAGAAGCACCTCTGAGGTCATTATTATCACATTCTTATCTTCAACAGCTGCTTGCTACTTAGAGAACAGGAACTCCCAAGGATAACAATGAACAATACCATGATAGTGGAAAACTTAGAGCTGGTTAGATGAGAACATTAAAATTGCTTCCACACCTGTGTCAGTTGCAGTAAAAGAAAAATGTGAAGGAGTTTGGGGCTACTTTTGTTCTAATCGCTACCCAATTTATATTTGGTGGTTCTTGTGTTTGTTGGTTTGATTGATTTAAAAATAAAATTTCTAATTTCTGAGGATGGAAGGAACCCAGTATTTACTACGGCCTCAATCTAAGCCTGGGGCTGGGGCTGGGGTGGGGTGGGGGTGGGATGTGAGACAGGGGTCAGAGAAAGTCTCATTGTAAAGTGCTTTTGAAACACATCCTAGTTGTAACCAAAATAATAATAATAATAATAATAACAATGTGAAGTATATGAAAAGCCACTGTACTGTGCCTCGGAAGGTTGAAATAACCTAAATTATAAAGTGATAGAGGTCCCTTTTGAGGGTAGATAATTTATGGTGTTTGTACAGGGAGGGATATTAGCCAACCACAATTCATGCTAAGGAGGATTTTGAACAAAGTCCAGATGGTGTTTCAGCAGTAAAATGCAGTTATCTTGGGAGTGTTTGGTGAACAACAAAATCATTCAAGTCAAGCTCACTGTCCTTTAAAAGAATCAAGTTCAACAGAAGCAGAATTAAGAACAATGGAAAACAGTTGTACCGTATTTTCATATTAGGAATGGCACTGTTATCTTTATTTTATTGCCTATTTTTTACTGAATGCACAAGTTATATTTGTACTACAATAAGAGGAGCAAAAGAGGGGGAAATTAAAAAAAAAAAAGAGGGGGAAATTTTACGTGCCCACCGTCCTGCTGCACATAATCCATCACAATTACAATCAAAGCATAAATTCAACTTTTTTGCTTTTCTGATTTAAAAGATTAAATTATTATTTATTTCCATAATTTTTGATGGCTCCATAGCATTCTGTCTGATCTAACAACCATTATATACTATTCAAGTTCCTTTAAACTGGCCAGTTAGGGTGTCTCTGGTATTTTTGATACTACTTTTTAACTCTTCTAAATAGAACTACAAATAATATGCTAAGCCTATAGCTACTACCTATTTTTTATTATTTCTTAGACATTAAAGTCTTGTATAAATGTGACAATGTAATTAGAATATTTCCTTCAAAATAATTTTGAAACTTGGAAAATGATTGTTTTTATGTGTAGTGTCTCTCCACATCTGTGCTAACATCTCCACCCTAAAATATCCCATTTCATAAAGCTGTCACCAAATGCTGTTGAGCGCAGATGACTGCTCCCAGTGAGTTCCGTTTTACTTGGCTCCAATCAATTACAGGAATACAGATGATTTACAATCCAAATCATTTGAGCTCATACATTTCACATAAGGTAAAACGGAGTTGACAACCTCACTTGAAAATGTTAAAAGGGTGGTCCGTGTTTTCATGCACTAGTAAGTGATTTCTCAGTTAAATGTGAATGAATTTGAATATGCAATAAAGGCAACATAGCACACAGGCTTGGTTTTGTGGAATGCACAGCATGGGATCATTGCTATACTGAGATTAAACATTTCATTAATTAGCTAAGTCTCAAATCGATTTTTCCTTTTTATACTCGATTTAGTAACTCCCTTTATGTTTCTGATTCTTTTCTAGTAATAGGGAAATATAGAAGTATTCTTTTTAGAAAAGTTGGATTTTTTTAACTGCCTGTGACAATTTTGCAGCTTCTCGATTGTCTAAAAATTCACTTTACTTTTCAATTGCTTGTCTCCTCGTCTGCCCTCCTTCTTCCCCACTGGTTGTTTACTGAAGGCAAAAGTAGGCGGAAAGACCACACCTGGTCACACAGGCTAAAAGTCAGCAGGGTCATTTGAATGACACCTGGACATGAGAGAATGCATTTTAAACTGTGTTTTCTTCTACAGACAAATTGGCAAGTTGAACAGTTTGGACACCTATTAAAGAAGAATTGGTACTGATAGCCTTATAAAAATCATGTTAGAATTATTATAAAGTGAATTCCACAATTGTCTAGGAAAGTATAAGTTGAAAATTAAGTAAGTGAACCTAGTTTTAGTATTTTAAAAATACCACATAAGGCATATTTCCTGAGGGCAGAGTGGAAAGGACAAGAATTATGGGTCTGAAATTGGAGGCAGAAACAACAACATGATTCTATTCCATTTTCACAGATATTGATGTTACAGTTTAAAATCAATCATTAGAATAAAATACAAAAGAATGAGACAGGGAAAAAAAGATAAGCACATGATAATTCCCCACATTTCCCCAGCTACATTCAAATATCAATATACTAAGGTGACTAGTGATAGACTGGTCTTCGTGTTTTCATTCTCTATGATGTCTCACAAGAAATGAAAGATTAAACAGAATCAGATTTGGGAATAAAATCTGCCTGATAGGCCAAGCACTTGAAAACCCCAAACCAAACACATTGCAATTGAGTAGAATTCTGGCTTCTGTTCAGAATCAGCACCAAAATAAAAAGGAAGCAATTGGCTTCACTTAGTGGCATGCTAACAAGTTCCCTGTTAGAAATAAGGTGTTGCTTAAGCAAATGTGGTGAAGAAAGCTAATGGTGCCTGGCTATCAAAAGACATAGCATCTAGGGTCTTAAAGGCTTGAAAGTAAACAAGTGGCCATCTAGCTCAGAAGCAACAAAGCCCACATGGAGGAAGCACACCAGCCTGTGCGATCACAAGGTGTGGAAGGGATCAGGTATAAGGCATCATCAGAACAAAAAAATTTTACCATTGTGAATGAGGGGGAGAGTGTGGAGTGGAGACCCAAAGCCCATTTGTAGGCCACTGGACATCCCCTTTCAGAAGGGTCTCAGGGAGGAGATGAGCCAGTTTGGGTGTGATGTAGCTATGATGAAACATACAACGTTCCTCTAGTTCCTAAATGCTTCCTTACCTCCCTCCCCCTGTCCCCCTCCTCCCCACAACTACCATGATCCCAATTCTACCTTGCAAGTCTGGCTAGACCAGAGGATGTACACTGGTATAGATAGGAACTGGAAACACAATGAATCCTGGGCGGATGATCCTGTCAGGACCAGTGGTGTGAGTGGCGATACTGGGAGGGTATAGGAGGGTGGGTTGGAAGGGAAGAACTGATTACAAGGATCTACATGTAACCTTCTCCCTGGGGAATGGACAGCAGAAAAGTGGGTGAAGGGAGACGTGGGACAGGGCAAGATATGACAAAATAATAATTTATAAATTATCAAGGGTTCATGAGGGAGGGGATAAGGGGTGGGAGGGGAAAAATGAGGAGCTGATGCCAGGAGCTTAAGTGGAGAGCAAATGTTTTGAGAATGATGCGGGCAATGAATATACAAATGTGCTTTAACAATTGATGTATGTATGGATTGTGATAAGAGTTGTATGAGCCCCTAATAAAACAATTAAAAAAAAAAAGAAACAAGGTGTTGCTAGGTGGCATTGAATCAGCTCCAACTCATAGGGACTCTATTATGAATATCATGAAACTCAGCCTGTCCTGTGTCATCCCCACAATCCTTGTTATATTTGGGCCCATTGTTACAGCTGCTATATCTATCCCTCCTGTGGAGGGCCTTACTCTTTTTCCCTACCTCTTGTCTTTACCAAGGACTAGTCTCTCCTGATACCATGTTCAAAGCACTTGAGACAAAGTCTCGCCATCCTTGCTTCTAAGGAGCATTCCGGCTGTGCTTCTTCCAAGACAGATCTGTTTCTTTGGTAGTCCATGATATTCCACTATTTTTCAGCAGCAGCATAATCCAAGCATGTCAACTCCTAAACCAACGTGCTTTAGACATTGTTAAAAGACAAGACTATACGTTGAAAACAGAACTAAACCAAACTCACTGCCATCAGTCAATGCTAACTGATAGCGCCCATGTTGGTTTCTGAGACTGGGACTGTAGAAAGCCCAATCTTTCTCCCACAGAGCAACTGGTGGTTTTTAACCGTGACCATGCGATCGCAACCCAGTGCATAACCACTACACCGTGACATTCTATGGCTCTAAAGAGTCGGCCTGATAATGAGTCATCTGTTCAGTCCTGATCTGCTTGTTTTTCTTCTGTTTTTAAAAGGAAGGACAATTGAAAACTCATCACAATTATCTATAAGCACTGGATTACAATTATTCCTCTGTTTATTTGCTACTGTACTAAGTCCTCTTTTCCTTTTATTTTTTTGGTCTTCCATTCCCCTTGTTCTCTTAGCACATATATTTTTGGCTGCTTTCTTTAAACACACACAGAAAAATCCAAGGTGTAATTTATAAGTAATTATATTAAGAAGGGTGATGGCATATCTAAATTAATGTGATGAGGTCCATCATGATCTTGTAGGATTCAAGTAAGTAATAGCCACCAATATGAATTGATCAACAGCTGATTATTTATTTCTAAGCGTATATGGAGATTAAATAGTACTGAATCTATGGATAATAGAGGCATTTCAGGCAGCGTCTGCTTGAAGCTGAAGACTAAGCTCTGTGGGGTAGCTGGGGAGGGAATACCACTTAGAAAGGAGGGATGACAATTTTAGTTTAAACAGTAGGTTGAGAGAGGCTGCTACTGGTGTTTGTTAATGTTGTTGGTTACCATTGAATTGGTTCCAACTCAGCACGCCTAAGCACAATAAAATGAAACACTGCCTTGCCCTTTGATAGCCTCACAATTGTTACACTGAAGTCATCATGTCAATCCATCTCATTGACAGTTTTCCTCTTGATGGAATCTTGTCATCCTCACTTCTAAAGAGCATTTCAGCTCTATTTCTTCCCAGACAGATTTGTTTGTTCTTTTGTCAGTCCACGGTACTTTCAATATTCATTGCCACTAACATAATTCAAATACATCAATTCTTCTCTAGTCTTTCTTATTTATTTCCCAGCTTTTACGTACATGTTAGGTGATTGGAAATATCATGGCTTGGGTCAGCCACATCTTATTTCTTCAAAGTTTGCAGCAGATTTTCCCAATGCAATGTCCATTGGTTTCTTAACTGTTGCTTCCATGAGTGTTGATTATGGGTCCAAATAAAATGAAACCCTTGACACCTTTAAACTTCCCTTCACTTATCACGATGCTGTCTATTGATCCAGTTGGGAGGATTACTGTTTTCTGTCAAGGTAGAACCCATGCTGATGATTTGGATCTTTAATCTCCATCAGTAGGAGCTTCCAGTCCTCTTCACTTCCACAAGCAAGGTTGTGGTATCTGCACATCATGGGCCTTCCTCCAATCCCGATGCAGCTTTCTTTTTCACAGAGTCCATTTTCTCGGATCATTTGCTCAGCATACAGATTGATTAAGTATGGTAAATGGTTATAATTCTGACACGCATCTTTCTTAATTATAAAAAAACACATAGCACCCATCTATTCTTTTGGAATGACTACCTCTTGGTCTATGTATAGATTCCAAATGAGCATAAGCAAGTGTTCTGGAACCTTCATAAGGTTATCCAAAGTTTATTATGATCCACCCAGTCAAATGCCTTTGCATAATCAATAAACCACAGGTGGACATCTTTTCTGGTATTCTCTGCTCTCAGTCAAGAACTTGGAAATGGAGTTCAGTAAAGGAAGTCTAGAATGATTTTCAGATTTATCCTTTCAGTGATTCCAAGATCTCTGGTGCCATTTATCAAAAATAAGAAACAAGGGGAGCTGGTTTGAGGGAGATAGATTGTGTGCTTTGTACATATTTATTCTAAAGTGCCTAGGGAGTATTCCCCTGAAAATAGGAGACTGTCGCAAAGGCATGTAACCTGTAGGTACTATTTGGAGTCCTATGATGGGACTACCATGGTTGGCCGTTGAAAGCTCTGGAAAGAGATGAGAAGAAGAATCAGGACACAGTATTAAGGAGTCATGCATTCAGAAGGTGAGTGAAACAAAGACTGGTTGGTCAAGATGGAGAACCATCAGGAAAGAGATGGCCCTTAAATTAAGGAGAGGAGGTAGGTTAAGAAGTATAACGTGTTACGGAGAGACCATATATACATGTATAGATGTAGCTCCATTTTTTCGTTAATACCTCATTGGAACTAAATGACCTTTCAGATTTTAAGAACAGAATAAGTAACTAAGCATAGAAAATTTCACTCATGGCCAAAGGGAAGAAATGATACTACCTTAGAGTCAGAATCAGGCATTGTCACTTAACCTACCAGTATTGGCTTTTTTTTTTTTTTAGTGTTCAATATAAATATGTATTCTGTTTTTATAGTTTAAGATAAACATTGAGTAAATAAAGAAAAGCATGATGTCAAATATAAGTACGGAATTAAAAAAGAAAATGGACAATAAGGTATACACCCTCATATGATCTCCTAACCCTCTATGTCAGTGTAGAGTTGTGTACTTGGACCATAGTGGTGCAGTCCACAACCAGTTGTGGTGACAGTGCTGGCAGGGTTTTCTTCCATTATACTTGGGGTTGCCATTAATCAAGAGCCAATTCAAAGGCCGCTAACAATGATAACTCCTTGATAATTTAATTATTATCGTTACATATACATGTACATAAGATTCTTAGAACGTAAAACATTCAATGATCATATTTAATACTATCCTCAAAACTATGTTTGATGCTCATGTTGAAGAATTTTCTGTGCGCAAATTGAACAAATTAGTAAAACCTACTGCCAGAAAATAGTTATAACCTCAACCAAACAAACTTAAAGCTACTACACTACCCTGAACCAGAAGGCTTGGGAAAGAGAAAGTAGCGGAGATCCGGCTTGGGGTTACCTAGACTCAACAGCTTCTGACAGCCCCATGCTGTCCTCCAAGAGTCCTTGAATTGCTCCCTTTCTAAGGGTAAGGTCTCAGCAGTCAGACTCGTGCCTCTTATAGTCTCCTAGCACCTAGGCAAACTGTACTGGGACTTTTATTATAATTGAACAATGTAATAATAGGAAATAAAGAGTGCAAAAATATGAATCATGTAGAAATAGAGTAGTTGTGCAGGGAGGGACACTATCACATATTTTAGAGTACTTGATAGCCAGGGCAGATAAACTTTTCATCTGTAAAATGAAGTAATTTTCAGTAATAATTTTGCAATCATTATGAAAATTATTCTTCAGTTTTAAAGCAAACAAATATTTTTAAAGATTACATTTGTTTTAGATACAT
Organism: Echinops telfairi; assembly: GCF_000313985.2. Taxonomy (NCBI): domain Eukaryota; kingdom Metazoa; phylum Chordata; class Mammalia; order Afrosoricida; family Tenrecidae; genus Echinops; species Echinops telfairi. The sequence goes on from NW_022107431.1 coordinate 77,927,383, forward strand.
TATTCAGATTCAATAAAATATGGCATATATTAACTAAAATGTTCATAAACAAAACAAAAATACCACATTTCATTCACACTGCTGTACTAACTTGTTTAAGCTTTAGAGACCAAGCGGCCACTGACACTCTCTTCAATCACTGTGTTATCCTGCTAATGTAGACTGTTCTGTTTAAATGCATGACTATGCTATATACTTAGTCTGGAGACAATATGTGCTCCCAAAGTGACCTTAAAAGACTTAGTAACAAAGTGTGGGCTTCACAATGGGCTCTGGGGTCCACGGCAAACAGTGGTGGAAACTGGAGGAACCAAGAGAAAAATGCCATGGGCTGAAGGCTTGGTTTCTATACGGAAATGAGAAAGAGGCAAGTTGCAGTCATAGTGGTAATTATTAATTAAAAGATTATGGAGTCAGAGCCAACAACAATTGATGCTCCTGCCATTCTGGATTCCAAGCTCTATGTGCGCCTGCATGGGGTGACTGTCACTCCAAACTCAAGTCCAAAGTCAGTACCGTCGGGTCAGTGCTGGCGCATCGTGCCCCGTGAGCTCCCGAGACTGGAATGGTTTACGCGAAAGCCCACCTTTTCTCCCACAGAGCTACTGGTGGTTTCAAACTGTGGGCTTTGCTGATTGCAGCCCCACTCATTCCCAGTACACCACCCGGTGTATAAACTAGCACTTTAGAGCCCCGGTGGCATAGTGGTTACACACTGGGCTGCTAATCTTGAAGTCAGCAGTTTGAAACCACTGGCCTCTCCGAGGGAGATTTTGACGTAAAGAGTTACGTTTTGGCAATCCACGGGACAGTTCTATGTTGTCCTTGGTGTCACTATAAATCAGAATCAATTCAACGGCAGTGAGTTTGTTGCTGTAGTAGTTGTTGTTTACTCTCGGTTTGGGAAGTCGCTAGACACAAGGAGTGTGATGAAGCACTTTACAGATGCATGCTAGACTACAGGATTTAAAATAATGGTATTGTAAACAAGGAATATGCAAGGGTAAGTAAAAATTATTGCTACAAAATCACAGAAAGCTTTATTCAACAAAATGTCAAAATGTGAAGCTATTTTTCTTAACTCCTCCTCTATCTAAGCCTACACACTTCTTCCCCCAAAGAATTCCACCTTTTCCTATTTACCTCAAGTTAAAATACACATTTTTCATATCCTACGGGACACACGTTAGGTTCTCTTAAGATATTGTTTGGGGGAAAAGGAGTTGTTTGTGTTTGGGGAGCCGAAAGATCCAAGGAGGCATGATTAGTGTGTAGGGTGGATGGGGGTACGTGCTCTCATAGGACCCTCGCTATGTTGGAAGAATGAGCAGGTGCACTTTCATGGGGAACAAACACTCCTACTTAGTATTTTTCTTATCTTTAAGTTTTCAACTTTTAAAAAATGTTCTTCATACAAGACTCCATGTTTATCCTGTGTCCTTTAAGGGCATCTGTAAGGATGAACCTTTTGGAATAAAAAGAAAGCAGTTGGGAAGGATTTTGTCTTCCTTGGATCCACACTCAATGCTCACATAGGCAGCAGTTAAGAGATCACATGGTGCATTGTTGCACAAGACCTCTCTAAAGTATTGACGAGAAAAGATGTTACTTTGAGGACTAAGGTGTGCCTGGCACAAGCCAAGGTATTTTCAGTTGCCTCATATGCATGGGAGAGTTGGACACTTCCTGAATAAGGAAGACTGAAGAATCATAGAACCATTTGAATCATGGTGCTCGTGAAGAATATTGAACATACCAGGGACTATCAAAAGAAATCACAAATCTGTCTTGGAGGCAGTATAGCCAGAGTGCGCCGTGGAGGCAAAGGATGACATGGACTTTGGACATGTCAGAAGAGACCAGTCTCTGGAGAAGGCCGTCATGCTTGGTATAATAGCCGTGGAAAAGAGAAAGACCTTAGTAAGACGGATTGACACATGGCTGCATTGACGAGCTCAAACAGCAGAACCGGCGAGAGGCTGGCACGGGCCGGGGCCATGTTCGGATCTGTTGTACACAGACAGGGTCGCTAGGAGGAGGAAAGACCCCCAGCACCTAGTAAGAACATAGCCTTCTGAGCTGACCGCTCTGCCCTGAATTTGGCCCATCGGATCCCCTTGGAAGCCACCGTTTGGATCGGACCTTGCTGTTGAGAGCATCCTAAGGAAACTAAGGCAAGTGTATTCCTACATGTTTAAGCACTTTTTGTTTGGAATAAACTCAGGCATGTCTGAACTGAAACGGTAGTAACAATACTTTTTCACTTAACCCCATATGGAGTTCAAGATAGTTGACACCGAGATTCACATGGCAAAATCCTTACTACTTTTGAGTAACATTATTATTCTCTCCTGCATAGTTTTTCTCCTGCTGGAGATGAATTTCTACAAATCTTCAGGATGAAATTACACCCAGAGACTGACAAGAATTGCTGAAGACGTTTTATCATAGTTAACTTTATAGATAAGGCTTTTTGAATGTTAGTTTCCTAATTACTATAAGGTAAGGTTCTCTTAACAAACATGATTTTCTCAAAAACACGGGAAAAAGTAGAAAACAAAAATCACCCTCCACCTTACCACCCAAAGTTAACCAGTATGCATTTTGTTTCTATATGTGCATATGTATGCATGTGCATGACTACTTATTTATAAGAAATGAAACTTTTGGAAAATTGTAGTAGTTTGCTTGATAGGCATCGAAGATGTTTTTAACTATAAAGATACACAAGGAAAGGGAAGCCCGGCCCATATCCTCCAGGTTTGTGAGCGTCGAGTTCTAAATTCATTAAATATCGTGCATACATGCACACGGTTTATCATTGAAATTGAAAAGCTTTGTATGATCCAATATTGCTTTTGGTTTCTATGCTTTGAGCCTTTAAATTATGTTTAATGCTTCAACTGTTGGAAAATGGATTAACTTTTTTAAGTCCTTAAAAACGATTTAACTTTATAGATGGCTAGTGACCAGAAAGAATTAATGTAGATTTCCCAAAGGTCCAAGTTAATGGTATTTTCTTTGTTTGTTCATGAAGAGGGGCAAAATCCCTGAAGCAAAAGTGAGTAGATGAGATCACAGAGAGAGAAGGCGGAACTCAAAAACGGACTCAGGTAGGCAGAAAATAAGGCTAGAGCTCTGAGACTCATCAGGACCTGGGGTTACACATGAGCAACCATGTAAGCAATAGTTAGCAATTGTTAGGTAATGGTGTCTGGATAAATTTGTAATTAAAATAACACCTAACTTTTCAATTCTTTCTATTCTGATTTGTCATGTGAAAATGGATAAGCAGTGCAGTTATCAGAATAATTCAGAAAAGGAATGTTAGGTAGAAAAATTCTACACCCAACATCTCTAAAAAGAGGGAAGTTAATGTAAGTGGTTTCCTATATGGTTATACAAAGCTATCTTGACAAAATTATACTGAATGATTTTATGTATTTTAATCTATTATCAAAATAACATCAGACTTTTTTTTATGGAGTCCTAGAACCTGAGTACATGGAAAATCTTCTCTAAATAAAACCTTTTAACTATGATTGGAAAAAAAGTGAACTGACCTTCATTTTATTTCCTGTTAACAGTGTTAAGTAGTAAAATTTATAGCTAAAGAAATTGGCTTGTTCTTTCAGGCAATATCTCACCATTGTTGGAATAAAACTAACATCCGGTGTGCTGTCTGGGCTGTCTGACTTCAGCTGTTTATTTCATAGGTAATTAGTCGAGATCTTTTATATTCTGCTAAAAGGGTCATTCCAAGAAGAAATAGAAAACATTGGACAAAGGAAAGATGAGTTGATCTTGTCAGCATCGAGGATTTCTCGGCAGGAGATCTTGCTGTGGCTTTCATTATTACAACCAATAGCTGTTGCTATAGAAACTATACTGTTAACAAGCTAACTGAACCAAGGCAGCAGCTGAAAAATGATGAAAGTCGGGAGGGGGGGGCGGGAGAGGAGCAGGAAGAAGAGGAAAAAAATGATGGTAAGATTCAGTTCTTATAAATGAATCTCTTGCTTTAAAAGCTTAGCTTATCTCTCCTGGTTTTCCCCTTAATGCTGCATGGATAATGTGTGAAGAGAAATAAGAATAATTTAATAAATTCCTATAGCCCTCTTCAGAAAAGGTCTCAGAGATCTTTATAATTCAAAATGAAATTAAAAGCAACAATAAACCAATACCTTTAAAAATTAGGACTTTAAGTCCAAAGTGATCCAGAGGGGTAATGAGATACTTCTCAGGCCTCAAAGAGAGGAGCACAGCACACGCATTGTCCATGTGTGCCAAATGCATTTGAAAAGATCTCGCCAGTGTCATAAAAAGTAAGATGTATCATCTTTGTCCAATGAAGAGTTAGGTAGTTAAGAAAAGAATTCAAGGACATTTTATAAAGCACATGCTTCTTAGATTAAAATGTTATAAAAATCAAACTCATCCTTAGATACTGGAAAGGCATATCAATTTGATTTTTTCTTCTTCTTAACTCTTAGCATTCAGGTTAGACAAAGAGGTAGGAAATTTAGTCCAAAATATATATGAAGTGCATTTATAAATCAAGTGCTCTAGGACTGCTAGCCAAAAATATCTTCTCATTTCTATTCTACTATTATCTCCTTTTCACCTATCACATTCCCTGCCAAATTTTCCATTTTCCAAAGGATGCCCGTGCATACTGATGGCAAAGCAGCAGCCACTTCTTGGGAACAGCACTCCCACAAAGGAAGACGGTCACAGCGCCTCCACTCGTTAGCCCCAGCCTGTAAACCCAAAGCAGGCTGTCCAAATGCAATGCCTCTTGACTTGACTGATGTCTATTTCCCACATGCCATCTCCCGTTCCTACAGGTGCCCCAAATGGTGGTCACAGGTGCTAAGCAGAGGGCATCTCTGCCACAGCCAGGATCTGTCTCTGCCCTGTTATGTTCCCCTTCTCAGGTCTCTCTGCTTAGAACAACATCTTCCAGTAACTCCTGCTAATGGATCTCTTCATAGATTCTCAGAGTCCATAAAGAGGAGGAAAGAACGACCTACACCCTAACTCCAGGACTGCTTTGATTTAGTCAACAATGTGTTGGCAATCAGACCCCGAACAGCCCTGTTTGTGGCCACAGTTGGACGAGATGCTTCATGAAAACAACTCCCTCGTCTTCTGTTTCTGAGCTCCATCTAGAACGAGATTCGAGACGGTGCTTTCTTTTGGTTGCTGTTGTTTGTTTTACATTGCCATTTCCATGAGCAGGAATAAGAGGATCAGGTACAAAATAGTGCAAATCATGCTAGGAAAAGAAAATCTTCCAGGGAAAAGTATTTGAAGAGTTGTGATTCCACTTATGATTTACATGATATGTTATGTTCACATCTAAAGCTCTTTGGAACCACTGATCTGAAGCATCTTGTTTGATTTTAGTCACTGCGTTAGGCTTGCAAAACTAAGTGGCTCAGACAAAATTTTACTTCAGACAAAATGCCAGTTTACCCCAACCTATATTAAAGGCCTCATTCCACTGCTGGGAAGAGAAAAAAATGTGAGTTTTCAAATAGCATTATATCCCACTTCTACTCTGCTCATGAAGGTTTCAAGGATCTTAGGGAGAAATTTCAGTCTGGATTCAAACTCAGGAGCAAGATTCTCTGTACAATGTCTCTGCAGTTCGGGAAAATCAAAGCACTTCCCTAATTTGGTGATGGGGAGAGCTTTAGGAGAAGCAAGGAAGAGGAGAGGAGGAACAGGGGCAGACAAGTTTTCTAATGATTTTTTATTTGGAGCTTTATTATTTTGTTTATTTCGCAGAGACTGGGTGGGGTGTGTTTTTATTGAGTGCATCAACTTTCACAGGAGGACCTGATCTGAATGTTTGTTCATTCTTGGAAGTCTGGGGCTTCAGGCCAGTGCCATCGCAGCTCTGTATACTCTAACAGGGAACAGAGTGAGCATGCGCTCATTGAGATTTATAAAAATATGCACGCAAGGATGGTCGTCACATCACTATTGATAATTAAAAATTGTAAGTAATGCAATATTCTTCAGCAGAAACCAAAATCAAAGCTGATTCCAACTCATAGCAACCCTATAGGACTGGGTAGAAGCTTCCCCTATAGACTTCCTAGACTGAAACTCTTTATGGGAGTAAAAAGCCTTGTCTTTCTTCTGCGGAGTGCTTAGTGGTTTTGAACTGCTGACCTTGCACTTAGAGCCCCACACATATAAGCAATGGTTCCATATTATATGGAATCAAAACCAAAATTAAACTCACTGCCATTGATAGAGTCCAACTCATTGAGACCATGAAGAACAGAGTAGAACTGCCCCAGGATGTTAAGATGGAAATATGGCAAAAATATAATATTGAAAGCAAAAAGAATGTCTGAAAGGACATCATATGCAGTAAGACCTATAAAAACTGGAACCTGTGGAAAGCAGAAATCTACCAGAGAATGATAACTCAAATAGTTTTCAACAGAGCATGATGGAACGTGGTAGGACTATACCTGTCAGAAGCCGAAACTTATGAGACAGAAAAACTAGACAGTCTCATACAATTCCAGCTCTTACAGGTTTCACTGTATATATTCAAATATACCAGAAGATACTATGCAATAGTGAGATATATATTATGGCAAAGGTATAAACACAAGAAACATAAATACCAATTACAGAAGGAAGTTTATTTCTGGGGAGGTAGGAAGTGCAGTGAGATGGGTCAAGGTGGATCTTAATTTTGCTGTATCATTAATAGAAACTTATAACCAACCCCTGCTCTTTTTAAAATCATTTTATTGGGGGCTCGTACAACTCTTATCACAATCCATATACACATTCATTGTGTCAAGCACGTTTGTACATTGGTTGCCATCATCATTCTCAAAACATTTGCTTTCTACTTGAGCTCTTAATATCAGCTCCTCAATTTCCCCCTTCCTCCCCACTCTCCCCTCCCTCATGAACCTTTTGTAATTTATAAATTATTATTATTTTGTCATATCTTACACTGTCCGACATCTCCCTTCACCCACTTTTCTGCTGCAGGACCCCCTGTCTTAACAACACGTATATCCTTTTAGGCTTCAGCCTTTGTGTGTGAGGGGCACGCCTTCCATGTGACCCCTTTGCTCTTCCTGCCGTCAGGGCTGGTCAATGGCTGAGTTTTCAAAACTGAGGCCTTTCATCTGAGGTTCCTCTGGGAGGACGGGAACCCACAACATTTTGGTGAATGGGTGAACAAGACAACAATTTGCTAGGGAAATGGGACTTGATGCATCAAAGGAAGGGACTTTACATCTTCAAACAAAGGTACCAGCTGGGCTTCATCCACACAGAGGGGACTCTAGCTCTAATCTACCACCTGCTCTGTATATGCCAGTGGTGTCCTACCCTTCCCATGCCAGTTCCCTCAGTTTGGGAAGGAACAGACTGAGTGGAAACTCACTGTGGTAGCAACTGTACAATACTTCTTGATGTGATTGATCTATCAGATGATATAGCTTTCCTTCCTTTCTTCTATTTCTTCAACAGAAAAGCCCAAGAATCAGACAGCGACTCTTCCTTCGAGAGTGAGAGATGGAAAGAGGCTGAGCCCATCAAGCTAGGGCTGGGAGAGGGGGAGGGAAAGAGCTGAGCTCTCATTTGTAATGTGAAGTGCCTTCCAGTCAGTTCCCACCCACAGCAAGCTTGTGCACAGCAGAAGGAAACATTGCCCGGTCCCGCCCCGTCCTCACCATCGTCCCTAGTCTTGATCCCGTTGTTACAGCCGCGGTGTCAAGCCATCTTGTTGAGGGCCTTCCTCTTGTTCGCTGCCCCTCTACTTTCCCAAACATGGTGTCCTTCCTCGGGG
>NW_022107431.1:77935761-77945493 GCF_000313985.2 Echinops telfairi
CTTTCATCAAGCAAGGTTGCATCATCTGATTATTGCTGGTTGTTAAAAAGCCTTCCTCAAATTCGGATGCCACATTCTTCTTCATATAATCCAGCTTCTCTGATGATTTGCTCAGCATGCAGATTGAATAAGTATGGGGACAGGACACAAACCTTTCCTGATTTTAACCAGGCAGCATTCCCTCGTTCCATTCTGCCTCTTGATCCACAGGAGCACACTGGAGTGTTTTGGAAGCCCCATTCTTCTCAAGGTTATCTACAGTTAATTATGGTCCACACAGTCGAATACCCTGGCAAAGTCAATAATACGCAATCAAACTTCTTTCTGGTATTCTCTGCTCTCAGCCAAGATCCATCTGATATCAGTGATGCTATTTCTTGTTCCATGTCCTTTTCTGAAATCAGTTTGAACCTCTCGCAGCTCCCTGTCAATGCATTGCTACAGTCTATGATCTTCAGCAAAATTGTGCTTGCAGGTGATATCAATGATATTTTTCTATAATTTGAACATTCTGTTGGGTCACCTTTCTTTGGAATGGGTACAAATATGGTTCTCTTCCATTCAATTGGCCAAGTAGCTGTCTTCCAAATGTCCTGGCATAAATGTGTGAGTGCTTCCAGTGCTTCATCAGCTTGTTGAAACATTTCAATTGGCATTCCATCAATTCCTGGAGACCTGGTATTGAGTAATGCTTTCAGTGTATCTTGAATTTTTTCCTTCAGTACCATTGGTTCTTGCTCATATGCCACCTGATGAAACATTGGAATGTGGACTGGTTCTTTTTGGTACATCAGATGTGATATTGCTCCTGTAATCCTGAACATACTAAAAGAACATGTAATTTTTCACAGGAGGAATCCAAAAGCCTAGCCGAGTAGAGAGAGAAGCGGGAAGATAAGCAGCAAGAAAATGACAGGAGTTTCTGAACGCAGTCTTAGTCAGCAGCTCAGGAAAAGGGTGGTGGGTGTTACCTCCTAAGACAGAAGAAACCAGGTTTCCAGCATCCCTTGGCCAGAAAAGCAACACCTTTAACATCCCAACTCGAAGAAATAAACCTTCCATGCTTTATTATTCTACGAGCCAAGCTCCACCACCAGCCTTTACCTATTAAGTCAGCATGAGGACTACTTTAATACTGGAACCAGGCACCTTAGGAAGCACCAGGATGCCAAAAGGAATTGTTCATGCTGTTCTCTTCTTGACTACTTATAACTTCAATCTACTCAGAGATCATCTGATCAATGACAGATATCCACTCATACACTTCCCCTGTATGTATTTTAACTAAAACAAAAGTTTACAGTAGTAAAATTCTACTCAGAAAAGCATTGAGTTAATAAAAATCTAGTTATATCTGTGTTGATGCCTAGCCTACCCAAAAGGGCTGGAAATCCATATGGGATTAGCTTAAGAAGAATAAAAGAAAGAAATGTTGAAGGAAAAGAAAATAAATCACTGTACATAACCAGAAAACAGGACAAACAGTGATGGTTTTCCCCTCAAGAATTTCTCCATCTCTCATTTCCTCCACTGCATGTCAGCTGCGTTCTCCTGCACATCTGCCTCCTTCACGTGGTGGGAGAAACGCCTAAGGCAACCGGACTTGCATACTTAAAGTTCCACTGGTGAAGTGCGAAAAGCTTTCTTTCCTTAGTGGTCATCTTTTAAATCGCAGGGGCAAAAACCTTGGCTCAAATGAACCAATCATAGTAGAGGATTTGTCTGTGTCAAAAAGTAAAATATTATAATTGGCCTCACTTGAGTTATATGCATCTCTCGTGACAAACTACAATTGTCTAAAAATCAAATGAGTGCTAAAAAAGAATAGTTCATTATAACACTAGAATAGAGGGAAAGAGTGGATTGCCAAAGTCCATTGTTGGATACTTGTAAGTCCCGCAGCTGCTTCATTTTGACTCTACTCCATCCAAATTATTTCTTTGTAGTAGAAACTGTGCTGTATCAAAAAATTTAAACAAGGTCTAGAAAGAACTTAGGAAGGAAATCATGTGGACTGTGAAAAGTGTCAGGGATAATTGGCTTGTTTGAAGGTATTTTCTTTCTTTTTTTCCTGGTATCAGGAGGAGGGTAGTGTTTATTCAGAACAGAGTTTTGGCCTATTATTTTAAGGCTGAAAACTGAAACTTTAAAAATAATAACAACAATGAATTATCCCACACAAAGTTAACCGTGAAGGCTGCTTTCCATAGAAATGAAATTTTCTTTACATTAACCTTCTTCACTCGCTACTGATGCCCACTCTTCTCCTCCGAAGACTCCAATCACTGGGATCAACACCTCAGGAGCAATGACATGAATTTCTTTAATAATTTTATGCAACTGCCACCAATATCTCTTGCCAAATTTTCTGTCACTATAAACAAAGACAGGGCTGTCTTCTCCTGTAAACAGTTACAGTCTCAGAAACTTACATGGGCAAGTTCTACCCTGCTCTGTAGGGTCGCTTTGAGTCATCATTGCCTCAATGGCAGTGAATTTGGTTTTGGGGTTTTGTTTTGTTTTTTAATAACAACGGCGATCCCCTTTTTCCTCCTCCCTCTCTCCCTGCTGATAGCTATTGAATTCTATCTCGATATAGCTGTCTCTTCTAGCTGTCTCATGGAGCCCTGGTGGCACAGTGGGTCATGACTTGGGCTTTTAATCACAGGTCAACAGGTCAAAACCACCCGCTGTTTCTTGGGAGAAGGATGAGACATTTACAGCCTCAAAAGCAGTTCAATTCTGTCCTATGGTATCTCTATTTCACTAGTATGAAATGCCTCTAAAGCCAAACCAAAACTGGATTTGGTTGGCTTTTGAGGTCCTAGTGAAATCAGATAATATTTCTCCTGTTGTGATTGACTTACTTCACGCAGCATAGTGTTTTAAAGATTCGTGGAGGATGTAGCCTAAGAACATTTTGTTTCTCTCTCTAGCTGAGTATTATACCACTGAATGTTTGGATGGAACACATTTGGGTATTCATTCATCTCCTGATGGGCATTTTAAAGTGGCCTAGAATATAAATGGTTACAGTCTCAGAAACTCACAGAGGCGGTTCTACCGATTAGGGCCACTGTGAGTCGGCATCAGTGCCATGGCAGTCTGTATTGTCTTTCTGTTATTGCATATGTGCATGTGCTGACCCAAATCACCAAGTGTGCCCACTAGGATTCCAGTACATATGTCGGAGTCCCTTCCAAATGGGACATTTTTGAACATAAACCTGTCATCAGTGGATGTAGGGAGACAGTTCTCTCAGTAATCACACACTTACCTGAATGTGTTAGTAGGTGCTTCACAAAGGGTCCCGACACAGCAGTGCCTTCCAAGTGTATCTGGTAGGCCAATTAAATTCAAGACAAAGAGCTCAGCTCAGAAGGTTACGACTAATGTTTTGGGAGCTCCCAAATGGTAATCTTAAATCTTCTTGAAGGACACAAGATAAGCACAAGTGCTTATTATTTTTTAAATTAAAAAAAAAATGAAGACTGCATAAATGTGAAAGAGTCTGGGGGAAATGTACCCATTTTCCTCCAGCATAGCAATAGACCTGCTCTTCCTCTGATTGTAGCAAGGGTTAATCCTGTGAGAATTTCATTGAGAAGCCTTACCTCGCCCATCCTGTAGCCTTGCCTTCTCTTGCCTCTTCAGATTTCCTTTTGTTCCTAAAAATCAAGGAATGTTGAGACAGAACAAAATTTGAAGCCTTCAAGGATGTCAAGAATTCTGTTTTGATGTGGTTTAAATAAAAATGTTAAGAATCCAAGCTCAGTGCCATCAAGTCAATTTTGATTCATAGTGACCTTACAGGACAGGGTAGAACTTCCCCTGTGGGTTTCTGAGACTGTGCATCATGAAGAGATCACTGAAATAAGACAGCAAAGTGTGATGAAGACATTAGATGGTACCCGGCTGTCAACTGTAATAGTGTCTGGGGTCTTAAAGGCTTGTATTCAAACAAGCAACCATCTAAGTGAGCCTTCAACTAAGTCCATAGAGAAGAAGCCCACCAGTTTGTGTGATCCAAAGATGACAATGACAAAATCCAAATATAATGAAGGGAAAAATATCAGAGTTTTAATTGTGAACGCCCCATTTGTAGAAGGCTAAGAAGTACCGTGGGAGCCCAAAGTCCATCTGCAGAGTATCAAGTCAGATCAAGCCTCTCGTGGTCCCTTCTGGCCATGGCAAGGGACTCCAGCAGCAGCTTTACCATGAGCCAGATTCTTGTAAGCTTGATTATGGTGAATCGAACTACTCTGGTATAATGAGACTTGGTCAGTTGACCTGCCTCTTGCTCCAACCTAAATTTGCTCTAAGCTTAAACATTTCTTCTTTGCTCTATGACAAAAATTTATTCTCTGGCTTTTTAATCTTGCTGATGGTCTTTTCTTTCTTATTCTTTATTTTTATCTTTATATTTTTTTCTGTTTAATGTTGTTTTTTATTGTTCCTGTTAGGTTTACCAGCTTATGAAGTACAGGAGGAGTGGGTGCATCGAGACTATAACTGGTACAATGGTTGACTGGGGACAGGTGGTGGGAAGGGTGAAGGAAATTGGGGAACAAACAGTGAGAGAGGTGGGAAGGGGCAGTAGAACTGATTGTGATGATACATCTACAACTCTTTTTAAAGGGGGCTTACCTATGGCAGTGTAAGATATGCAAACTTTATGTCAATCAAACTCTTTTTAAGTTTTCCAAATAAAAATAATATCAATATTCAAGAAACATAAATATCAGGTATCATTTTCAAAGAATGCAAGCATCATCATTATCTATAAAGAAATGACCTGCATTTTATTCACTTGGTTGCTAACAAGTAGTTATGAGGTTTTTCATTGAATTGAAAAGCAAAGCATTTTAGCAACACACACAATGAGACTCGTTTTTATCCACATGTCACATTAAGTCCACTTCTCTGCAGTCACATTAAAGAGAAAGCATTCAGAAAGCAAATGCTGTGAGTGCTTCCAAAGTTCATGGAAGAAGTGGAATTCAAAGCTAAGGGCTGCTGACATCAAGGAAGGATGAAGAACAAGCCTCACACATGCACCAGAAGGGAGCAAGACCATCATCAGAATCAAGCTGTTTCAATCCCCCACTGAAGAGCAGCATCACCAGGCAGCGAAGCCGGGGGAGGAAGGACTGTGTGTGAGATCTAGAATACCATGGACCAAAACACCTGGATGGAAGAAACCGTCTCCCTGGTTTCAGTTTTCAAGGGTACTTCAATACCATTTATTGCCAGAGCCAAGGAGCTGGCCGAGGGCATGACTTTGGCTGTCGGAAGCTGTGCATCTCTCGCTGCTGTGGAGGGGCCTCTGCGGGAGCCATGCCCAGGCTGCTGTGTCTCTCACAGATGGTGCACTGAAACAGTTAAGGAAAATGAGAAGCACTGTGAAAGTACATTTTTGGCTCAAGCATAAACCATTCATTGATTTGTGGGCCGCCATTCCTCCAGGGGGGTGTTACGAATCCATATGATAGCTAGAGTTTTACATTTGGATCTCTTCTTTAGCTGATGGATGTGTAAAATTTCATGTAAGCCCGGCAACCCCCTATTGGCTACACATCTGAGGAGGTTCAAGTGCATGAGTTATTTCTTCCAAAGTCAATTGTAATTTACACTCACTAAATTGCCTCCAGATCCACCTTTTAAAGATAGGAGACTTGAAATCGCATTCGCTTTGGCCCACACTGCCCATTTGTGTTTAAACCACAGCCCTGCTTTGGAGAGCCGCCATCGCTAATGGAAAGACATTATGTGGCTAAGGGTCTCCATTTTCCACAGGAGAGAGCACAGCATACTGGCAAGTCAAATGGACAATGTATAAGCAGTTTCCAGCCCAATGAAAACTCAACTTTAATCGTGAGCAGGAAGGCTGGGTGTGTGTTGAGGGGCGGGGGGGCAGGCCTGGGGTGGCATGGGATATCAGTTCTTCACTACATCTTGTGCCAGAAAAGCAAAAGCACCAGTGTTTCACACGATGAAAATTTCACTCTTGGTCTGGAAATAGTCTTGAAATGATGACGTGCTTTATTTCTTTGTGTCCTTTCCCATGGTTTCATAGACGACCCTCTTTGGAAAGCACTTCTATATGACTCTGTATGGAGAGAACTCTCAAGCTGCATTCTACTGCCCAGTTTATTTCATCTTACTGATTGGCTTTCAAAATTAACAGTGTTAATTGGCCTGGATGTCTTTTGCAGTTGCAACCAAAATATAAGCAAGCAGCACCCTGCATTCCCTCAGAAGTCCAAATGTCAAGTTTCTGCGATGAGGAGCCTTTGTAATTCTCAGTTCCTCTCAAGACTTCCATGTGGGTTCAGTGGAATCTTAAGTAGAAGTTTAGAGGACTTACTTGAAAAATATTGTGTGTCAAGATCAAAAATAAGTAACATTATGAAAGCAGTGGTGGATTCATAAACCGTCATTTGAGAACAATTCCATTAAGCTCAATTGTAAACCACAGAAATTAATTATTCCATGGCATTAACCATGAAGCCTGTCTATCACTACAATGTGATGACTCTGGGCGAATGTTGTTTGTCAAAAGGGGGGACTTGGTCAATGGATTTGTAAGTAGACATTCTCATTTTAAAGCCAGGTCTAGCGGACAGAGCTCCAAATGTACCTTTGGGATGAGGAGCTGAGTAAATGAGATAAACAATGAACTCTATCAAACCAAACACCACCAGCACTCCTCTCTCTCCTCTTGGCAGAGTCTCTATTATGAGTCCTCTTTAACCCAATTAGGTGTCATCAATTTTTCACTCCAATCTCCTTAGAGACTCCCTCTCCTCCCCAAACAATTTCTAAAACCACAACTAGAATATTCCCTGTGTGTTCATCAGTCAGAGCTCAGGGTAAAAATTCATGTGACCCACTTAGAGCATCAAATGAGTCCAGCTGTCTTTCAAGGTGGGATATTGTGTTCTAAATGAACTTACCCTGTTGCAGTCAAGAAAGCACGGTTTGTGACTGATTATCACCAGCAACACAAGTTGCGGCTCTAGATTGTGAGGCTGCCTTCTCAGAGGGACTCAAATTCACAGGGTTGGTGGTCTTATACGGTTAAAATGTTTCCAACGGGAAAGGAACAGGGTCTACCACTCCACCACGTGGATATTTGCTCTTGGGAGGTCTAACCATCTTAAACAAAAAGAAGTAGAAACAGCTGGAATATCATGGTCAGGTTGCTTGTTATGGTCACCAGCAGGGGAGCCTGGGGCCCACATCCAACCCTTTTGCTATGTGGAGAGAAGGGCGACATTCCAGGCTGGATCTATGACAATATATGGAAAAGGGAAAATTATAGCCAAAGCCACCTTGATAGTTTGGTGAAATTCAGAAGTCAGAACTATACTTTCCCTTTGGAAATAAAACAACCTATTATTCCCTTTGAATGTTCCAGCGAGCAGTTGGTGGCACAGTGGTGAGAGCACTTGGTCAGTCATTGAAATCCACCCGCCAGTCTGCAGGAAACAGTGTACTCGTCTGCTTCAGTAAAGACTGCATGGCCTTGAAAGTCCTCTGTTTTATAGGGTGGCTGAGTTGAAATCCACTTGGTCGGAGTGGGTTTGTTTTTGATTCCTACTTCATTATTATATGTAATTAGCATAAATCTATTGTTGTTGTTGTCAAGTACCACTGAGTCAGGTCCAACCCAAGTGACCCTCTGCTTTGTTGTTCTTATGCTTAAGTTCATTGTTGCAGCCATAATGCCAATCCATCTCCTTGAGGGCCTTCCTCTTGTTCGCTGCCCCTCCACTTTAGCAAACACGATGTCCTTGTCCAGGGACTGGGCTCTCCTGACAACATGTCCATAGTACACGAGATGAAGTCTCACCATCTTTGCCTCTAAGGAGCACTTTAAGGAGCATAAATTTAATTTGGATTTAAGTCGTTGTTCCTAAGATATAGTTCACTTAAGGTACCTCCACATAGGCACATGCCCATCACATATCACTTGGGAACCTATTTTGGAGGGTCAATTGGAATAATAACTAAGCGCACTTTGGAAAATTTGATAATTTGAATTTTTATGATGATGAGTAAAACTGATAGACAGTATTAAAAGTTGACAATTTAATCATTAGTTTTCACTGACAAATCACTGATCTTGCCAACCTAAAATTATTGCATAGCTTACAGTAAGTGGTTTATTTAAATAGCTAAAATGATAAATGTACAAATGTGATTGACACAATGGATGGATGTATGGATTGTGATAAGAGTTGTATGAGCCCCCAATGAAATTATATTTTTAAAAATAGCTCAAATGAATAAATCAATAAGCTCCCATGCAGTCCATCTCTCTTTCCCCGATAGCCTAAAGTGGGAACTATGACGTACCCAAGTTGAGAAACAGAAATGAGATCACTTTGGAGACTGAGGTAGGAAGACATTCTGGATGCTGTTCTAACTTCCAGTCAAATAAACTGGAAATTATCAACAAAGTATCCCAATTTCTCATTAGTTTATTAATTAGTTAACGTTCGCTTGACGCGTGAACTCTGTTGACTCATAATGGTTGCATAGCTCTTATCAAATGGGGTCCAGCATCAAAGGAGAAAGAAAAGGGTCCTGTGTGGAAGAATGTCAAGTATGAGACCTTGAAGAGCCAAGATAAACATAGAAATCAGCACAGCCATAGCAAACGGGAGAGGCTACAATTAGGTTGGGAAAGGGCAGTGTCAGAAAGAAAGAAAAATAAAAATATTCAAAAATTGTTCTCTTCTGGACTTGCTTCACTTAATAGCAAAATATACTATGAATTTGCAGTAATTGAAATAATGTGGTACAGAAACAACAAATATATCATTGGGGTCATCCAAAAATGGAGAGTCCAGAAAAAGACCCATGATCCCTTATGAACAGATAAAAGTGGCATATAAATGTGAGATTTATATGGACTCATTGACTTACTGGAGTTAGTACTATAGTTATTTATTAAGAAAAATATTAATGAGTTTAGGTCCTTACTACAAAAAATACACAAAATAAAGCTGAATTAAATGGACAAACAAAAATATAAGAATTTATTTTACACACTATAAGATGAGAAAGACCAAAATACTAGAACTTTTAAGGATAAGACTGAAAGATTTAACAACTAAATATTTTAAATCTCTATAGTGAAAGACACTGTAAGTAGTATAGGTGTAAGCTGAAAATGTTTGCAGCACATTTAACAGGCGACAGGGTAATGTCTAACGTGTACAGACAGAGACAATAATCCACAAGCGTAAATGGCTCAAATCAATACTTAGTAGAAATATGCAGAACTATGGATCACAAAAGGAGTCTGGGCATTGCAGTGGAATAAACTCTGGGCTGCTCTCTGAAAACTCAGCGGTTCAAACACATTGGTCGGTCTGAGAGAGAGCACGATGAGGCTGTAAACGTCACTGTTTCAGGAACTCTGAGCGGCAGTCGACTCCAAACTAGTGCATTTGCTTTTTGGTTTTCTTTTTCCTTGATTGAATATGGAGACATCCAATCTAACTACCAATCAAGGGTTACAATGTAAAGAGAAACACTTTTTCCCCCTATAAAATTGACAAGGAGTGAAAGGACCAATACTAACACAAATCTGAAGAAAGAGGCAGGGCTAGGCACTCTTAGAATTGGTGGGAAAGGCACAATTTTGAAGGAAAGCAGGATGCTCACGTCCCGACATGCAAGCTAACAACTGCATCATTGTGCGGAAAAGGAAAAGGGCAT
>NW_022107431.1:77945593-77950265 GCF_000313985.2 Echinops telfairi
TGAATAATTTAAATGCCCAGAAACAGAGGATGAATAGTAAGACACTCAAACGGACCGACATGGAAAGATATGTCCCAAGGTGCTATAGTATGTGTCCCAAGGTGCTATAGTATATGTCCCAAGGTGCTATAGTATATGTCCCAAGGTACTATAGTATGTGTCCCAAGGTGCTATAGTATATGTCCCCAGGTGCTATAGTATGTGTCCCAAGGTGCTTTCAAGTGTGTACATGAATAATGAAAGGGGAGCGCCAGAAAGAAGGCGCATCAAACTGTATCCGGTAGTTACCCCCAGATACATGGCGAAGGGTGGTAGCAGATATTCTCTTCTTATTTTACATACTTTTATGTTGTTTCATTTTGTTACTCTAAGCATGGGTTACTTTTACTATAAGAAATATCAGTCAATCAATCTAGAGCAGGCTGGAGATCCGGAGCAGAGTTCTTGTCTACCTCGGGCAGTGGATACCATGCTAAGTCAGTTTTGGAGGACATTCTCAGCTGATGGCAGCAAAGTGGCCAAACTACCCACCCTCATATCCCCTTCCAACGCCAAACATCAGAAGTACAGCCAGTGTGACCCTGAACCACAACAACGTAAAAAAGAATTACAGTATATACAAATTGTCTATAATTTCTCTGTACAGATCCTCAAAACAACCAATAAAATACCAGTTAACAATAAAGAAATAATAAAATATATAAGCTTGAATTTGACCAATAATATATATATAAAGTTTTCTTTTTTAATTTTAAAGGTTAAGGTACTACTTTAATCACACATAAAGAGATATTCTCACATATAACCATTTATTCAACAAATATTTATTGAAGGTCCATCAGGGGAATCTCACTGCCTTCAAGACAATGCTGACTCATACAGACTCTACAGGACAGGGTAAAGCCATCCCTGTGAGTTTCAGACCGTGACTCTTTATGGGAGTAAAAGCCCCGTCTTTCTCCTGAGGAGCAGCTGGTGGTTTAGAACTGCTGACCTTGCAGTTTAACAGCTCAATGTCATCACCATGTCATCAGAATTCCTATCGGGGGACACACTGGACAAAAATCCCTGCCTTTGTGGAGCTTAAATTTTAGAGCAGAAAAAAACAAAAATAAACACAACAAGGTAAACAAATTCTAAATATGAAAGTGATAAATGGTATGCAGAGGAAAAAGAGAGTAACAGAAAGTAACCCGGAATTAGGATATGGTAAGTGGTAGGCTGTTTAGTGTAGACACAATCTGAAACAGAATATGCTCATTGAGAAGGAAATACATGACACTTGAAGGCTTTGAGCGAGTTGCGGGTATCCAAGAAAAGATGTTCCCAGGGAGAAAAGGCAGAGAGCAAAGGCCCATGATAAGAGTACTCCTCAGGCCTTTGGGAAGAAGCCTATGAAGGCAATGATTGAATAGGGTTGACAAGCAGATGAGTCAAGTACATAAAGGACCCAGAGTAGAAGACAGGTCACATAAGTATGGAGAGATCACTGTAAGGATTTTGTAAGAACTTGTTCAATATTTCCAGAATACTGTATGTCTCAATATAGTCATCCTGCTGGCATAGTGGTTACGCATGGGCTGCTAACCTCAAGTTACAGTTGAAAACCACCAGCCCCCTCCTCTGAATAAAGTCAGGGCATTCTACTCTTGTGAACAGCTACAGTCTTGGAAACTTACAGAAGCAGTTCTACCCTGTCCTGTAGGTCACCGTGGATTGGCATTGGCTTTCTGGCAGTGGAGAAGGAGAAAACTTTCTGACCAAGTACTTAGAACACTGAGTCACTACCGCCGGTAACCATCCATTTCCTGAGTGTGGAAAGGTCCACATCGTCTTAAAGTTTCATTTCTTGTGAAAATATCTTGGTTTTATGAGCATCTATCTCAAAATGGTCTTTTTTGAAAGGTAAAAATCCCATAACTTGAGCTATTTAAATGTGTTAGGCTGGGTTTTTAGAGAATAAAAACCAGTGACACATATATATTAAGAGACATTAGTGTATATAAAAAGAAAAGTTTATGTCAAGGAAAGTAGCTCATGCAGTTGTAGGAGTTGGTAAGTCTAGTCCATTTCAGGTCTAGGGGTCAGATGTTAAGCAGGAGTTGTTTCTTAAACTGTGCAATTGCTGAAACCAACAGACCAGAGAGCAGGAGAATAGACCAGAAAACCGCAGGTTGGGTGTCGGCACATGAGACCTGTGGCTGGCAGAGTCAAACGAATCAAAGATCGACAGGCTCAGATGTCTCCCAGGGTCTGCAGGCAAGATGGGAGGTTCATTGATAGTTCCCAGGACCGAGGCCAGCAAGAAGTGAAGTTCTCTACAGGGTCTGCTTGAATATCACATAGGTCAGACCCCCCCAAGGAGCCATCATCAGGACTAGGATCTGAGTACCTGCTTGCTCACAGCAGATCCTGTCCTGGGGTTAGAAGACTGGGAATTCCAGAACACATCATTGTGCTCTTGCAGAACGTGTCCATGGGTCGAGAGGCAGTTACGAGAAGAGAACAAGGGACTACTGCATGGTTTAAAATCAGGAAAGGTGAAGGACAAGGTTGTATCCTCTCACCCTGTATGCTGAGCGAGTCATCAGAGAAGCTGCATTCTATGCGAAAGAGTGCAGCACAAAGTGAAAGACATCTTTCATTTGAAATCGAAAGGCTTTGATGCATGTCAGCTGAACCAATTTATACTAGTTTTTCCAGATTTTCTTTGTTTTACAACAGAAAACTCCATGTTCCCAGAAGTTCCTCAGAGCAGTCAGTTACTCTAGATCATATATTATGGAGAGACTCTTAAAGAGAGCTATATCGGGATTAGTTGCATTTTGTAGAGAAGTAGTCATTTCCCTCAAAGGTTGAGAAAGAGCTGATCTGTTACACATTGCTGTTAATGACACAGATAACGGGAAAAAAGGTGTGCTATGTGCTGGACCACAGCATTAGAAAGTCTAACTCATAAATTTATAGAGTCAACTCAAAACCATTTCCCTGACCAAATTTGAGACAATGTAAATGCCACATAAAAATACTTGTCTTTAAAGATTATGGTACCTTTGGAATTTTTTTAAAAATCCATGGGCCATAGTGAAATCAACAAATAGAGAGTTCATGAGAAAAAGAAGCATGTCAGCTAATACAATTAGGATTTTTATAAAATTGCCATTGAGTCATTTCCAACTCCTAGTGACCTTAGAGGATGAAACAGACCTGCCCCATAGGGCTCCAAGGCTGTAAATCACAGGAGAAGCAGATTGCCGCACTGTCCTCCCGCCCAGTGGCTGGTGAGTTCAAGCCACTGACCTTGTGGTTGGCGGCCACATGCTTAACCACTTCACCCCAGGAGAAATCGTGAAAATTTTAAATCACCATTTTACAACCACCTGTGTAAAAAGAGATTAAAGCAAATGTCAGTATTGAATTCTAGAACAACTGAATGCAAGTTTGTTGGTTAACTAACATGTTCACATATTACTTATTAATTACCCACATACTACTTATTCATTATAGAGGGGAAAGGTAACCTTTGTAATCACTAACAGACAAACACTGCCTTACCTAATTCAACAGCAATGTATTTGCTTGTAGAACTGTAGGACACATTAACATATGTGCCTTCTAAGAAAGTGCACAATATTATCTATTAGGTTTTTTGTTGTCTGAGTAAGAGGAGCAGTTTTTTCCTTCTTTTTTTAAAAAATATTATTAATTGTGAGCTAATACATATAGCATATCATTCCATTCTTCAATCACATCAAGCAGAATTGTACAATTGCTACCACAATCAGTTTCCAAGCATTCTTTTTCTTCCTGGACTCCTTGACATTGTCTCCCCTTTACTCCACCACTACCACTGTACTCGCCCCACCCCCGAACCCCCGTTATACTTGCTGTCCCTATAGGTTCATCAATCCCAGGTTTCATTTACCGAAACACAGAAGAATCCATAACCCAACTTCATGAGGGCGACCTCCAATGACATAGCGCCTCTGAGATACACCCTAAAATGAACAAACAAAACAAAACAAAGCAAAAACACAGAAAATGTTGAAAAGCAGATCAGGTCCAGCACGCCTCAGAGAAGGAGTCAACTGAGAGGGTTTTAACTGTTCAAGTCAGATTTATGCCTTTGACCTTCTGTACTCTGTTTAGTAGCCACTGTCCTCACATGCCTCAATTGTGGCTAGAGAGAGTCCACCAGAGGCTTATTTCCTATGTAGTCCCACAAATGAATCTTGGGCTCCCACTGTTATCCAAAGCCTTCTGCACACTAGATTCTCACAATTTAGACTCTGATACTAATCCCTCCTTTGACTTCATATTATATGATTCACAGCTGTGGTAGTCACCTAATCTGGTGTCTATTTAAGGATTGAGGGTGTGGGGGTGGAGTCTAGGCTGTCAATCTGGAGATAGCCAATGAGACTTCTGTGTGGACATGGCCTTCTCCTGAGAATTCTGGGAAATCCGGTACTTCCTCCTTGGAGGTGGAAGACAGCTCTCTCTCACTCTCTCACTGCTACTCCCTGGGAGACATTGCAGAAGACAAGCCACATGGACCTCGGAAGCCAGAGAAGCCACAGAGAGACCCCTGCCAGCCCTGAGATGCTTACAACGCCACTGGACCCAAAGACTTTCTACCCACTGGCTTGTGATCGTCCCGCATTTGGTTTCA
>NW_022107431.1:77953242-77961882 GCF_000313985.2 Echinops telfairi
TACCCCTTCATCTGCTCCCGGGTTCTGGGATCAGATATGTCCCTCTCCCAGAGCTGCAGATTCAATGGCGTCCTTTGAAATAAATTATTCTGTCTAGAGGGGCAGGTGTCCACGTAGTAATAGTAGTTGGGATTAAGGCCGGCCCCTCAGACCTCTCCACTGGTTCCCTATTCCATGCCGGTATGTTGCATTCACATCTTGCAGCACTGGGTTGAAGTCTGGTTCCTCTTTCCCTGTGGAGATCTAAACAATAGCCCTCCCTTTGGGTGGGTTAGTGGTCTGCTACCCATTTCTTTTATTATTATTACTTTTTTCCTTTCCCCACCTCCTTTTTAGTTGTCTACCATATGTATCCCCGTATTTAGTCTGGTCCCTGCCATATTACCTGGTCCTCACCCCAGGAATGTTTGTATACAGTAGCTTTTTCCCTATCTGTGCTGGATTTTTGACCTGCTTTGATCAATAGCAGGTGATGGACACTGGGACACTTTGAGCGTCTTTCATTTTGCTCTCTTGGAAACTAGTTGCCATGATAAATAAATCCTCTTGGATGCAGAGAGGTCAGATGTAGAGAACAGGAAGGATGAGAGTCCACATAAGCCTAGAAGCCATGGGGGAAAGGACTGGGCCTCCCAGTGAGAGTCAGTACTAATGTCGCAGACATATCAGAGGAGACTTCCTGGGCTTTTTAGTTCAGCTGCCCTGCTGTTACCTGGACGTACCTGAGAGGTTCCAGCTGATATTATCAGAAAAAAAATAGCCCGCAGAAATGTGAAAAATAAGCTATAACAATAATTTGTTATGGTCACTTATGTGTTATAGTAATAATAGTTACCATTCTAAGTCACCATCTCTGGCGCTGATCTGTTATACAATAATGAAAAGTGAATCGATATTCAAATACCATATAAAGGACATTTTGTTGGCAACTGAAGATTAGGAAAGGGACTTCGCTGGATAATATTATTGTATCAATCTTAAGTTGCTTCGATTTAATATGAGTACTGTGATTGTATATGGGAATATGTTTGATCTTAGGAAATGTGTACTATTTGTTTGGGGCAAAGTGTCTGCAACTTTCAAATGGTTCAGGAAAATAAATATCTCTATCACTGCCTCTTGGCCTGCATGCATGCCCACATGTATACTTGACATACTGTACAAGCAAATGCAACAAAAGTGATGCATCATCCTAAGGCAAGGGTTAAGGAGCCCTGGTGATAAAAGGTGTTACATAATGGGTTTCTAACCACAAGGTTGGTGGCTCAAACACACCAGATGATCTTTCTTGGGAGAAAGATTTTGAATACTCCATGGAGCCCTGGTGGCATAGCGGTTATATGCTGGGCTGTGATCCGCATGGTCAGCAGTGAGAAACCGCCAGCAGCTGAGTGGGAGAAAGACTAGGCTTTCTACTAGAACAAACAGCTACAGGCTCAGAAGCCTACATGGAGACGCTATGAGTCAGCATTGGCTCGACGGCAATGAGTTTGGTTTGGGGTTCTGAAGAGTTGCAATGGGTTTTCCAGATGTTCATTGCCTTATTCTTTTAACTTTTGCAGGTTTGAGATATCTATCAAATTTTATAGATTTTTTTGTCAATTTTAAACTCAAATATGTTTATTTAATTATTAACCTACATACATTCTGAAAACTGAGCTAAAATGATAGCAAGCATTATAAATTGAAGCAAATAGAGTATAATTCAGTGGGTGTGGTTAGGCTGTGGGTCAGAATTCCTGGGCCATAAATTAGTTATGGGAATTTGGGCAAGTTACCCCTTCTTTCTGAGCCTCAGTGTCTCTATCTGTAAAATTAAAGGCCAGATGTAGACACCTACAATTGTTTGTAGTCTTATAGTTCTCTGAATTCAGTGTAATTTACTTAAACACCAAAAGGGAATAAAACTACAAAAAGAATTACAAAAGAGCAAGCTTTCTTTCAGAATAAAGAGAAATAGAAATCTTAGAACACAATATTCCTAATCATGAGTTTCCTTAGAAGAACATCATGTCATACAGAGGCAGTTGGTTAATATGACCACTCATGGTGATGGGGAATATCACAGTAAATGACATTTTATGATTTATCAGGCAGTGTAGGGGCTGGGAAAGAGAATTGAGCATGCTCAAAGAAGAATCTCATTGAAATTCACCTCTGATATCTAATACTAGCCAGATTCTTATAGGTGAACTTTACTCAAAAGCTTACTGACAAAATCTCTGTAAGTCAAATTTTATTCAAAGGAATCCCATAATAATTCCTATAGTAAACAAATAATGACCCACGATATATCATACACCTGCTTTTAAAATGTTCTTTCATATGACAGCGTTCCTTAAAGAAAATAAATAATGGACCCAAGTATCTCCTGGCTGCCAGACTTTATACCAGGTACTTTCACATGCTAATTTATTTAATCTTCACCACCTTAATCGGTGACTGTTATTTATCTCTTTTTTAATCTTTGAAACATTGTAAATGAGGAAACACTTGGTAGTTATCAAAACTAGTTAGAGCAGACTACTTCCCTACTATGAAGCATGGCGAGAAGCAGGCAACGATGGTGGCCCCAAATGGGATTCGTTATATATGAAAGAATTTCCATCGGCATCACTAGGTCACGGCATATGCTTCTGCAGAGATTGCAAGATTCCTTCTTCAGGCAGTTTCAAGCAGGTTACCCTCCCAGTAGTCAGGGCTAAGGCACAGCCAGGATCAAGCAAGAGGCAATGGAAGAGGCAATGGGGAGTTGGAAACTTTGTCTGCTGGACGGAGTGTGCCCTGGGCATGGTCTCCTCCAGACTTGCTCACCTGTTGAACCCAAGGCGTGTGAGGTCAATCCAGTGAGTCTGTGGTCCTCAACCTTTGCACTAAGCTTTATGGCCTGCAGCCTCCTTAAATGATCCCAGCTACTTGGCCAACTGACTGGAAAAGATTCATACTTGTACTTAGGAGTTATGGATAATTCATTGCTGCTTTCATAACTTTTAAAAACTCTGAGTCTTTGCAAGTAAAATAAAAATTTAAATATTGACTGTTTTTTTCATAAAGAGAATTTAAAATTCCAATCCCACAGGAAGGAATATGGGTTGGCATTACCCAGCTGTGAGGGAGCCTGTAATTGGGAAAGAGTGGTTCTAGTGCAACCATACTAAATCATTGGAATGAAGTCTGAGCCTCAGGCAAACACTAAGACTCCTTTGCCTCCCCTCTTCCACTAAAGACCCTTTAAAAATGATAGTAAAGGGACAAGGGAGTATAAACTCTCAGGGCAGAGTGAACTAAAGGAGAGTCATTTGTATACAAGAGATTTTTAACATGAAAAGCGTTTTAAATGAAAAGCAGAGCAGAGGAGATGCTAATGAGAAGGGAATTCATTCACCAAGAAGCCTCAGGGAGGCCAAGCATGGAAGGAACGGTGAAGAGAAGAAGGCCGTAGAAAGCCTGTGTACCATGTGGTTGGACACAGGGCTCTTGCTCATGCTGCACCACTTCAGCTGTATAGGGAGTCGCTTTGAGAAGGTGGGTAATATGGGGTTGGGGCACACAGGCCCACTAAAGGAAGAAAACTGTGCAGTAGATTTGAGCATACATTTTCTGACTGGAGCAGGAGGACAGAAGGCCCATACAGAAAGATTTTTCAGAAGAAAGGAGGGGATTAAAAACTTTATCTGATATGTTGTTGGAAAAATAAAACCATAAATATATCTAAATGAGCATATAGAAAAAATAATAATGAAAGACAAAGGAGAACTTATTTAAGTGAAAATACATGAATGTTAAGGGCAGCCTTATTCTCAGTAGTCAAAAAATGGGAATGAACACAAATGTCCTTCAGCTAATGAATAGATAAGTAAAATGTAATATGTCCACAAAATGAAATATTACTGTCATAAAAAGAAATGAGTTACTGTTCATACTAATTGTTGTGATTCGGCACCATCAAGTCAGTTCCACCTCTTAGTAACCTGACATAAAACAGAACCAAATATGACCCTGTCCTGAATCATCCGCACACGAGCCTGTTATCGCAGACATTGGGTCAATCCACCTCCTGGGGGGTGTTCCTCTTGTTCCCTGACCATCTACTTTACCAAACGCGTCTGCCCTTTTCCATGGATTGGCCTCTCTTGATAACATGTTCAAAGCATTTGAGACAAAGTCTCACCATCCTCGCTGCTTGCTCTCCTTCTGAAACAGATTTCCTTGTTCTCCTGGCATCTATGGTACGTTCCCTGTTGTGCCAGCACCAGAATTCAAATGGATCTATTCACATCTGTGCGAGGTGGTCGACAGGACTATGGCTTGGATCAGGCCCCCTTCCTCCTTAAAACGACATCCTTTCTCTTTGACACTTTAAAAAAGGTCTTGTGCAGCAGACTCAGCCGATGTGATGAGCTCTTTGACTTCCTGACTGCTGAATGAGAATTGATGATGGGTGAAATCCTGGCCAAGGTCAATTTTGTCTCTGCCTATCATGATGTTACCTATTGCTTCGGGTGTGAGGATTTTGGTCTTCTTTACATTGAGCCGGAATCCATAGGGAAGGCTGTAGTCCTTGATCTTCATCAGCAAGTGCTTCAAGTCCTCCTCGAATTCAGCAAGCAAAATTGTGTCATCCACGAACTGAAGATTGTTCATGATCCCTCCTCCAATCCTAGTGCCCGGTTACTCATACAGTCAATCTTCTCTGATTATTTGCTCAACATACAGATTGAGTAAATATGGTGAAAGGCTATAACCCTGACACACACATTTTCTGATTTCTAAAGCATGCAGCATTCCTTGTTCTGTTCAAATGGCTATGTCTTGCTCTATGTACAGGTTTAGCTTGAATACAATTCAGTGTTCTGGAATTCCCATTTTTGCTAATGTTATCCATAGTTATAAAACACACAATGAGATGCCTTTGCCATGTGAATGAAACACAGTAAACATTTTCCTGGCACTGTATGCCTACAACCAAGAACCTCTGACATTAGTCATGGCTACCGTCACTCTATATCCTCTTCTAAACCCAGCTTGATGTACTGCTATAAATATTTTACAGTTATTTTCAACAAAATTTTGTTTGCAGGTATTAATAATATTGTTCATAAATTCCCTCAAAAGAAGATTGCATAGAGTCTCACTGTACCAAAAGAGCCACTTCAAGAGGTAGCATATGATCAAGGACAATGGTGCTGAAGGAAGAAGGCCAAGCTGCACTGAAGGCTATAGCCTCCAGAGATTGGAGGCCAATTGAAATATTTCAGAAAGCTGATAAAGTACTGGAAGCACACTCATCTAGCACAACAAATTTGAAAGACAGTTATTTTTCCAATTGACTAAAAAAAATTCATATTTGTACCCATTCCAAAGAAAGGTGACCCAATATAATGCCCAAATAATAGAACAACATTAATATCTCCTACAAGTAAAATTTTGCTGAAAATAATCCAACAATAGTTGCAGTAGTACATTGATAGGGAGCTGCCAGAAATTAGTCTGGATACAGAAGAGGGCATGTGAGGTAGTTAGTTTATTGTGCCAACCTGGTCGATAAACACATATGGGGTTAATTGAAGGGCAGAGGGATAAATGGCTCAGTGAGCCTGGCCTTTCTAGTTCTTGGGTCTCTTGCTTTCTGATTTTCGGACCAGGGTGCTTCTGCCTTTGCCTGTTTCCTGCTTTAGCTGGCAAGGATTATTTCCTGCAAGACATCCCTGAGGAGAAGCCACATGGACCTACCATGATGCAGCCCTGGGTGCTGGAGCAGCTGTGTGGAGACCCTGCCCAGTGCTGAGATGCTTACATGCTCACTGACTCAGCTTTCCTCCTGCAGTCAGCATCATTGCGTGTGTTTTGTGAGATGGAGGAGGACTTTGTGGATTGGTGTTGGACATATGGGTTAATGGGTTAATGCTGGACTTGTGGGCTTGGGCAGCACTGGGTTGGGATGTTTCCTTGATGCGTACTTAACCTTCATATAAAACGCTCTCTTATACATGAGTTTCTGTGCATTTGTTTCTTCTAAAGTACCCAGACTAACACAGCATGGAACCAGGGATATCATTGCTGATGATAGATGGATCTTGGGTAGAAGCAGAAATTACCAGTTCCCTGCTTCAGCTGGCAAGGCTCGCTTCTGCAAGATATCCCTGAGGAGAAGCCACATGGACCTACCCTGATGCAGCCCTGGGTGCTGGAGCAGCTGTGTGGAGACCCCTGCCAGTGCTGAGATGCTTACATGCTCACTGACTCGGCTTTCCTCCTGCAGTCGGCATCAGTGCGTGTGTTTTGTGAGACTGAGAAGGACTTTGTAGATCAGTGTCAGACATATGGGCTAATGTTTGACTTACGGGCTTGGACAGCACTGGGTTGTGACACTTTCTTAACAGAAAAGTGGGTGAAGAGAGACGTCGGGCAGTGTAAGATATGACAAAATAATAATAATTTATAAATTATCAAGGGTTCATGAGGGAGGGAGGAGTGGGGAGGGAGGGGAAAATGAGGAGCTGATACCAAGGGCTCAAGTAGAAAGCAAATGTTTTGAGAATGATGATGGCAACAAATGTACAAATGTGCCTGACACAATGGATGGATGTATAGATTGTGATAAGTGTTGTATGAGCCCCCAATAAAATGATTTTTAAAAATGTACACTTACCCATTTTATAAAACTCTCTCTTACACATATATGCGTTTCTGTGGACTTGTTTCTTTCGTCTCCCCAGACCAACACACTGCCTTACTTGTCAAACTTGAGTTTGAGAAGTCAAACTCCCTTTTGCAGTTTTCTGTTCAGCTCTTTTAGTTCATCATTTATTCCGTTTGTTTTAGCGGCTCTACATTTAAGAACAAATTTCAGAGTCTCTGGAGACAATCATGTTGGTCTTTTCTTTCTTTCCTGTTTTTGTATTGTTCAGTTTTATTTAGTGTTGCTTTGTTTTGCTTTGGTCCTTGAGCAAATGCGGCCATTTTATCTTAAGTGGTTGCCATTCTAAGTTGTGCATACTTCACCAGTAGTATTATTTCCCCTTATAGACCTGTCTGCTGTTTGGGCTGAAATTTGAGCCAGTGGGGTGATCTGAAGTGTGAGTAGGGGGCATAATCCTTTGACTCCATCAGTCTCAGTGGGCCATTTTATGATCTAGAGTTGTATTTCATATTTTCTCCCCATTCTATCCAAGACCTCCTAATGTGATCCCTTTCAGAGTAGTTGGGAGTGGTAGTTGGGCAACATCTACTTCTTTTGTTCAGGTTTGTGGTGACTGATGTGTGGGTGCCTTTCAATTTTCATCATTCTTCTCCCCTCCACACTGAGAGAGGCCAAGAGTTGTACTTTATGTGCTTGCCCAAGCATTTCTAAGGCCCCAGTCAATACCCACCGAAGTAGGATGTAGAAAGAACATTGCCTTTGTGAACAACTGTATGTTAGGACAAGTAGCTATGGTGTCTCCTGAGACTGTGATCCTGACACTGCAGGACCAGTGACCCATGCCTTCAGAGCATTTGATTATATCTAAGGAATTTTCAAAAGTTTGCCTACTGTATGTGCCACCACACTGATGGATATATTTGCAACAAAGGTAGATAGACATATACAAGTCTATCCTTTGCCAAACCTACATCAATTCCTAAGGTACGCCCACTCTTCCTCCACCAATGGTTCAGCCTGTATGTCAATTAATGCATCTACTCATAGATGCCAGTTATCACAGGATAGCACATATAACAATATTTACCTCTGTTGACTTTAATTTTTATAAACCTTCCTGTGTCTTTCCCTGCCTCCAACATTTTTTGTCAACCTCCCTCTCATTATGTACTGCCTTCTCCTTTGCATAAGTTAGTACTTGTCTACCCTCCAGAAAGTTACTTCTCCCCACATCCCTTGTACCCATCAAATGGTTTTATTTTAGTATGGAAACTTTTTCTTAGATTTTTACAGGTGTTGTCTCGTATAATATTTGCCCTTTTGTGATTGACTAATTTAACACAATATAATGTTCTACGGTTCATAGATGTTATGAGGAGTTTTACAGATGTGCTATATTATTTATTATTGTATAGGATTCCATTGTGTGTGAACCAAACTTTATTTATCCATTCTTTGATTGATAGGCATTGAGGCAGTGTCCAGGGTTTCATTATTTTGAATAGCGTGGTGATAAAAATGTGATTGCCTATAACTATTTCTGTTGTAGCTCTTATTTCCTAGATATGTATCCATAAGGGATTCCTGGGTTGTGGTATTTCTGTGGACTGTAATAAACTATGACTAGCCTAGAGAAAACTGGGAATCCCCAAACACTTCACTATAGTCGTGTAGAACCTGTACATGGATCAAGATGCAGTTGTGCAAAATGAACATGAGAATACTACATAGTTCAAAATCTAGAGTGGTGTGCATCAGGATTTTATCCTCTCACTGTATTTATTCAATCTGTATTCTGAGCAAATAATCAGAGAAGCTGGATTATATGAAGAATTCAAATGTGGCATGAGAATTGCAGGAAGGTTTCTTACCAATGCAACCTTCAAGATGCAGATGCCGCAATCTTGCTTGCTGAAAGTGAGAAAGGCGTGAAGCATTTACTGATGAAGATCAAGGACTGCAGCCTTCAGTAAGGATTACAACTCATTGTAAAGAAA
>NW_022107431.1:77962101-77980329 GCF_000313985.2 Echinops telfairi
CTTTGAATTATGGTGCTGTGGAAGAAGATTGAAGGCCTCATGGACTTCTAAAGAACAAGCAAATCTTTCTTAGAAGAAGTTCAGCCAGAATGCTCTTGGGAGGCAAGAAGGGTGAGACTTAGTTCCCAAATGCTTTGGCTATGTTATCAGGAGAGACCAGTCTCTGGAGAGGGACATCATGCCTGGTAAAGTAGAAGAAGAGAAAAGAAGAGAAAGACCCTCAACAAGATGAATTGATACAGTAACTGCAACAATGACTTCAAGCATAGGAACAATTGTGAGGATGGCACAGGACCGGGCAATGATTGGTTCTGTTCTGCATGGGCTCACAGTGGGTCAGAACCTACTTGATGGAATCTAGCAACAACATTTCCAACTATCTAAGGCTAGGTTCTCTAGAAAAGCAAGGCCAATGCATCTTATACATGTATACTTTTATACTATATAAAAGAGATGGCTTATACAGATATACAGACAGGCAAGTTCCAAGTTCATGGGTCAGATGTCAGATTTGAAGCTTCTCTTGACTCCAGTAATTGCAGGGACTGATAATCCCAAGATTTTCAGATCACACCATAGATTTCTGGTTGCAGAAGCAAATAAATAGGTCAACAGGTAAGATTAGTGGCTGCTGAAGACTCCGAGTATCAGAAAATAAGACTGCAGGTTGTTGGCTCAAGTCCAAAGAACTTGGGATCAGAGAATGAATCAGATGTAGAACCCAGAAAAACAAACAAAAAACAAGCAAATATTTCTCATAGCATCTACTTACACTGAAAGCAGACTACACCCCTGAGAAAACTGCCTTCAATCGATTAGTTCAGGACTATGCTCTGCATAAGGGTGCTATGTCACATCCATGATAGAATTTTGCAAAAACCAATGACTTGTTCATAGCAAATACATTTTTAATAACACAAAAGTGACATACAATGGACTTCTCCAGATGGAACAAACAGAAATCAAATTGATTACATTGATAGGAAAATGTGATAGGTAGGTTTGTTTTGCCAACATGGCCAATGAACACCTGTGAGATTAATGGAAGGGTGGAGAGATAAATGGCTCTTTGAGTCTTGCCTCTTTCTCGCTTGTTCTTTGATCATCAGACCAGTGTGCATCTGCCTTGCTTGTTCTGTGCCTCCAGTTGCAAGCGACACTACCTGTGGGACACCCAACCAGGGGACTGTGTCACTGTAACTTGAGGTTCCTTCAAGACCTGCTTCGCCACACTACTGGAAGGTACTACTCTTGATCTGGGGACTGTCAGACCCTGTCATCTGGCTGACTGTTGGTGACCTGCTTGCTGTTTGCTGCCTGTGCCGGATAGCCTGAATTGCTCCACGGAGGACTGACTACTCGGCAGCCCTCAAGACTTGAAGGACTGCCAGTGTCTCACAGCTGTCTCACAGGAGTGAGTTGCACTGAGCCATTTGTACTGCTTTATAGATTAATTAACTGTTTATTTCTTATACTATCTATATAAAAATTTATAAAATTATTTAGTGTCCTGGTTTGGTTTCTCTAGAGAACCCTGTCTAACACAGAAGAGATGATGGGGACGTTCAATATCAATAGCTGAAATCAGGCCAGGGACTAACTATAGAACAGACCATCAATTTCTCATTTGCAAGGTCAGGATGAAGCTGAAGAAAATTAAGATAAATCCACTAGAGCCAAAATCTTACCTTGAACCTAACCCACCTGAATTTCAATAATCTTAAGGACAGACTTGATGCAATGAACACTAATGACATAAGATATAATTAGCTGTGGGAGGACATCAAGAACATCAATCATGAAGAAAGTGAAAGGTCATTTTAAAAGACAGGTAATAAAGAAAAGATCAAAATGAATGTCAGAAGAGACTCTGAAATTTGCTTTTAATCATAGAGTAGCTAAAGCAAATGGAAGAAAGGATGAAATCAAAGAGCTGAATAGAAAATTTCGGAGGGCAGTTGGAGAAGACAAAGCCAAATATTATAATGAAGTGTGCAGAGACTGAAAATTAGACACCCAAAGGGAAGAACACAGTCAGCATGTCTTAAACTGAGAGAACTCAAGAAAAATATGTAATCCCCGAGTCACCATATTGAAAGATTTTATGGGCAAAATATTGAAAGATGCTGGAAGCATCAGAAGAAAGACTATACAGGCACTGTACCAAAAAGAACCAGTCGACAGTACACCGATTCAGGAGAGCATGTGAAGAAGGACCAGTAGTGCTGAAGAAAGAAGTTCAAACTGCATAGGATGCGTTGGTTAAAAACAAGACTCCAGGAATGGATGGAATACCCAGTGAAATGTTCCACCAAGCTGAAGAAGCACTCACAAGTCTGTGCCAGGAAATGTGGAAGACATCTACTTGTCCAACTGACTGGGAGAGATCCATATTTGTACCCATTCCAAAAAAAGGTGATGCAACAGGGTGCTCAAACTATAGGACAATATCATTGATATCACATGCCAGTCAAATCTTACTTAAGATCAACCAACATGGTTGCAGCAGTACATTGACAAGGAGCTGCCAACCTGAATTTGGAAGAGGTCCAACATGAATTCGGAAGAGGAGTTGGAGCAAGGGATGTCATTGCTGATAGAGTTTGGCTGAAAGCAGAGAATGAATGTTTACTTGTGTATTATTAACTATGCCAAGGAATTCAACTGTGTGGAATCATAACAAACTACGAATAACTTTGAGAAGAATGGGAATTCCAGAACACTTCATTGTGCTCGTGCAGAATTTGTACATGGATCAAGAGGAAGTTGTGTGAACAGAACAAGGACTACTGCATGACTTAAAGTCAGGAAGTGTGCAGCAGGGATATATCTTTTCACCATAATTATTCAATATGTATACTAAGCAAGTCATCAGAGAAGCTGGATTATGCAAAGAAGAATGTGGCATCAGGATTGGAGGAAGGCTTATTAACAACCTATGGTATGCAGATGACACCACCTTGCTTGCCAAACGTGAGGCGGACTTGAAGCACTTGCTGATGAAGATCAAGGATTTTAGCCTTCATTGTGGATGACAACTCACTGTCAAGAAGACCGAAATCCTCACGACTGAACCCATAGGGGACATCATGATCAATGGAGAAAAGGATCCACGATCAATGCTTCCAGGAAGCAGCAGTCCAGAGGTGAAAAGGTGAGTTGTATTAAGTAAATCTGCTGCACACGAGCTCTTTAAAGTATTGAAAAGCAAAATATTTACTTTGAGGATTAAGGTGCACCTGACCTAAGCCGAGGTATTGTATACTGTTCCCTATGTGCGTGAAAGCCGGACGTTGAGAAAAAAGACCTAAGAAGAATCGGTGAATTAGAATTGAGGTGCTGGAGAAGAATACGGCAAATACCACGGAGCGCTAAAAAAATAAACTGATCTGTTTGGGAAGAAGTACGACTAGAGTGCTCCTTAGAGGCTAGGATGGTGAGACTTCACCTTACATACTTTTTGCATGTTATCAAGAGAGACCAGTCCCTGGAGAAAGGCACCCTATTTGGTAAAGCACAAAGCAGCCAAGGAGGGGAAATCCCTCAAGGAGATAAATTGACACCATGGTTTCAACAAGGGGCTGAAATGTAGGAACAATTGGCAGGGTGGTGTGGGACTGAGACAGTTGAAGTTGTCAAGGATTTTGTCTTGTTTGGATCCATGATCAGAGCTTCCTTCTGTTGTGCGTAAGATCACTGTATGAATAGAAACTGACTCAATCGCACCTAACAGCGGTAGCCCACCCAAAATTTCTTTCTACTGACTCCCTGTTCCTAGTGGATCCCACTAAGGAAATGATTCCATGGTGTTAGATTACATCATGGGGGATTACTAGCCAAACCACTCAGAATACCGACCCAGGCAAGTTAACCCAAAGCCTTAATCATGCCATCAGTTTTTTTAGGAAGTCCCACATTGCTTCCCACAATGGTCCTATTAGCTGTGTCTGAGGGGTCCCCTCTCTCCATACTACCACCAGCTTTTATTGTTTTCTGAGGTTCCCCACCACCACCAAGAATTTTATTGGCACATAATTTACATATTATATAATTCAATAGTTCAATTATATCAAGGAGAATTATAGAATCACGTCCACTTCAATTTTAGAGCATTCCCCCAGGCCCCATGATGAAATTGTCTTTAAGATGAGTTATGCCATCACGATCCGTTCTAGTTCTCCCTCCCACCTCCCTTCTTCATTGTTTACTCCTGAAATTCCCTTCCCCTCCCTATTATCCACCCCAACCCCTGAATTCCCTATATCCCTTTGTGTCAGTTATCTTTGTTATTAGTGAAATGGCAAAATGGCATCTCACTATTGCTTGTAATTACATCTCTCTAATGCATAATGATTATGAATTTTTCTTCACATGTCTGTTTGCATCTTGAATGTCTTCTTTAGGGAAATGTCTTTAGCGAAATGTCTATTCATTTCCTCTGCCAACTTTTTTTATTTATTCATTTTGTTGGGGCTCATACAACCCTTATTACAATCCATCCATCCATCCATCCATTGTGTCAAGCACATTTGCACATATGTTGCCATCATCATTCTCAAAACATTTGCTTTCTACCTGAGCCCTTAATATCAGCTCCTCATTTTTTTCCTTCCCTCTCCACTCCCTTCTGCCAATTTTAAAACTTTGATTGTTTGACTTTTTCTTGTTGAAGTGTTGACGTTTCCCATAAATTTTAGAGATTAGTCCCTTGTCTAATATGTCATTGCCAAAAATATTTCCCCAGTCTTTTGGTTTCTTTCCTGTCTTCTCATGAACTTCTACTGACTTCATGCATGATGTTCTTAATGTCACCCCACAACTCATGTGGTCTTCGGTCATTAGTGCTCCTTGCATGGAATCTGATCTTAAAATGGTCTCTAAATTCAACTCTAAATTAAGGTCTGATATACCCAAGGTCATATTTTGTTTCTTGTGGACTTGTTTAATTCCCTTCAGCTTCAATCTGGATTTACACATGAGCAATTGGTGGTCTGTGGGATAGACCACCACTGGCTTTGTTGTGGCTAATGATATGAGCTTCTCTGTCATCTCTTTCACAGATGTAGTCCATTTGATGCATGTGTATCCCACCTGGTGAGGTCACTGTGAGTAGTTGTCATTTACAGTGTTGAAAAAAAAAGGTTTTCTTGTGGTCTTCTATCATGTGATCTCCAGCTTCATTTCTATCACCAAAACCATAGTTTCCAACTACTGATCCTTCTTTGTTTCTAACATTTACTGTCAAATCACCATTAATTATTAATGCATCTTGATTGCATGTCTGATCAATTTCATACTGAAGATGTTGGTAGAAGGCTTCAATTTCTTTATCACTGGCCTTAATGGTTGGTGCATGCATTCGAATAATAGTTGTATTAACTGGGCGTCCTTGTAGGTGTATGAAATATTATCTTATCACTTGACAATGGTGTGCTTCAAGATGGATCTTGCAAAGTTCTTCTTACCGTTCCTCTTCACGTTGTCATTCCAGGCACAGTGGACCATGTGATTCAAAACGGCCAACACCAGTTCATGTCAGCTCATCACTGCGTAGGATATTGATCTTTAAGTCTTCCATTTCCTTTTTTGATTACTTCTAATTTTTGTAGATGCACACTTTAAGTAGTCTACATCCTGATTATTAATGGATGTCTTCACTGTTTCATCTCATTTAGAGTTGCATCAGCAAATGAAGGTTCCAAAGGCTTTGCTCCATCCATGTCATTACATTTGCCTGTGCTGTGAGAAGGCATTTTTCCCCAGTTGTCGTTTGGGTATCTTTCAAAATGAGGAGCTCATCTTGTAGCATACTATGAAACAATGCTCAGCTATTATTCGGCAGTGGCAAATTTTCCAGACGTGAACTCCTTTTCCTCCTTCCTAGTCTGCCTTAGTCTGGGAGACCTGCTAAAACCTGTCCACCCTAGGTGACCCTGCTGCTACTTGAAATACTGGTGGTATTGCTCATATTGCTTTCAGCAACACAACACATACTAGCCACCACAGTCCAACAAACTGACAGACACGTGGTGAATATATACTACAAGATTTACTCCACCACTCATCTTTCAGTTTGTCAGACTGTGGGGGCTTGCATGGAAGCCTCCCATACTAGACAAGTTTTATCAGAGCTTCTAGAGTCTAGAAGCGGTTCTCAACCTGTGAGTCGCATCCCCTTTGGGGGTCATACAACCCTTTCACAGCGGTCGCCCAATTCATAACAGTAGCAAAATTAGTTATGAAGTAGCAAAAAAAATGTATGGTTGGGGGAGGGGGGTCACCACAACACGAGGAACTGTATTAAAGGGTCGCGGCATTAGGGAGGTTGAGAACCACTGTTCTAGACTAAGACATACTAGGAAGAAAGATGTGGAGATTATCTGAAATTTGGCCCTGTCATCACAGATGACATTGTCTGTTCCAGTGTGTTCCAGAAGATGAGTTGTCTAGGTGTAAAAAGCATTCCAATTATGCAGTGGCTGCAACAATGCCTCTGAGTACCCCACGGGCCATGAAGATGTAGCGGATCTGGGCAATGTGCTACAGCGCTGGGCAGGAAAGCACCATGGGACAGAGCTGGCACGACAGCAGCAAGATCATAATGAATAATGGTAACTAAAGACATAAGATTGGGAGGGTAGTAGGGTTAGAATCGTTAAACCAAGGAGACATGGGAGATAGTCCCACATCTTCCAAATTAAGAAATTAACAATAGATAGTGCCTGGAAATGGCAAATCAAGAAACAGCAGAGAAGTCCATATATCCCTTAGAAAAGGGAGGTAATTACACAATAGAAACTTTAAAAGCAGTGGTTCTCGAAGGCTGGAGTAAAAGAAGAGCAGGGTACCATGGGAATTGAAACTTTCAGAACAAGCTTGTTAGTATTCTTTGATCCCCTAACGATGTTCGAGCACTACTTTAATAAAAATAGAACTTGAAACTAGGACAATTTTATTTTTACGGGCAGCTTAGGCTGTGGAGTCACCCTGACTCAAACCCCAGGGGCAGAGAAGCAACATCACTTCACATGCAGGTAACATCAGTGTCACTCGAAATTTGACTAACTCCAATGGGGCCAATTCTGAAACAGTGCTAAGTGATGAATCTTACTTGTAGAAGGGGCAGAGCAGGAGTTCATCCTTTTAAAGTTTGAGCAGAAATGCCATGTGAGCTTGATGCTGTATGTGGCACCACATCACTCTGACCCATATTGACACGTTGGGACAGAATAAAAGTACCCTATACAGTTCTCTAGGCTGGCAAATTCCCAGTCTTTCTCACAAGAAGACACCAGAGGGGTTCAAACAGGTAACCTTCGAGCAGCTGAGCCCTTAACCCTTTCCCTAACCAGGAAGCCTTCATATATGGACACCAAAATCAAAGGCATTGTTAAGTCTATTCCAACTCATAGTGTCCTCCTAGGGCAATGTAGAACTGTAACATAGGCTCTAAGGCAGTCACCTATGCAGAGGAAGATGGCCACAGCTGTCTTTCTCCAGCAAGGTAGCTGGTAGGTTCTGACTACTGACCTTTGGGTTGTAGTTGAATGCTTCAACCACTGTGCCACCAGGGTCCCTCGTATTTGGATACAGAGTGCAAGATCATGCAAGTTCCCCCAATAAAGAGAAGAAACCGTAAAAACTCAAATGACACCATTTTCATCAGCGATCTACAAGAATAGAATTGCTAATAAATCATATTTCGTTCAACTGTTTTGCCTTTTTTTTTAATGATGAGGAAGTCAGAGTTTAAGTCAAGTGAATGTTTTGTCCAAGACCTGAAAATTAAACTGGGTCTTCCAACTCCATAAACTTCCAACAACACCGTACCTGCACGCATGTGCCACAGGCTGCACAGTGGCTGAGGCCAAAGAGGTCTCACTCACCCCTTGCATATTTTAAAGTATGGAGTGGAATGTTTCCTAGATCCTTTCTTTCAATATTCAAAATAAAATTGAGCCAAATATTTTCATGCATCTTCTCGCTTCTTTATCCCTCCCCTTAATTACTTTACAACCACCCTGTTACGTAAAATCATATTTTTGTAAATGAGATACGTGTGGGGAATTCAGCATACACACACACAAATTATATATATATTTCAGTAGGAATCATTTTAAAGCAATTCTTTGATTTAGAAAAACTCACATCAAATTGACTCTTTGGGTTCCAAGATCCTGCCCTGTACATTATTACTATATCAAAATTTCACAAAGGGTAGAGCAAAATTATTTGCCACCTTCTTTTAATATTATGTAAATTGTGAATGCTCATAGGATACTATTTATTCTTAGTCACTAAAGGAATATTAGCTGGACATAAGTGGGTATAGACCTAGATATAGACAGCATCTCTCTCCCCATATCATCCCATGTTATAGAGGAAAAAACTGAGGAAGGTAAGGGATGCTCCGGCTGACTCAGACCACAGTGACAATTTGCACGCTTTTATCTGGGACAGTCTCAGAAGCGGTGCAGAGCACTGCTGAGCAGACCCAGTGTTTTGAAATGTTCTTTATCCACAGCGCATGCACACTCACAATCCACCCCACCACCACCACCACAACTCGATTTTAGATCGTAACTTGGAGAGCATCGGCTGCGACAACCACCTGTTTTTTTTTTATGTTGACAGGTGGCTGATTAAGGAGGAGGACTGTATTTTTAAGTTTTCTGTCATGAACAATTTTATATAGATATATATACAATTTTATATATACACCACCCTCTCCACTG
Organism: Echinops telfairi; assembly: GCF_000313985.2. Taxonomy (NCBI): domain Eukaryota; kingdom Metazoa; phylum Chordata; class Mammalia; order Afrosoricida; family Tenrecidae; genus Echinops; species Echinops telfairi. The sequence continues at coordinate 77,970,837 of NW_022107431.1, forward strand.
GTTCGGCACCTCGTCATTCTTCGTGGTCCTCTTCCTTCTGAGCAGTTCAATTAGCTGGAAATCTCTCTCTGATGGACTGAAGCAGCTTGAGCGAACGCCCGAGCGCTCAGCCAATTAGGCTCATTTGAAGTTGCAGAATTGCCTTCTTTGGTGCTAAACCCCCATGTCAAACCCTGGGTCTAAGATCATTTGTGCTCCAAAATGAGATTGACAGAGCAGCTGCAACAGGGGGCATGCCTGCTGGACGGCTTAATTGTGGAGCCTGAAGGGCCATCATGAACCTGCGTGCGGAGCCGGCCTCGCCACTGCTGCATTACAAATGCTCTTTATTGACAGCGATCTGTAATCAATGGGCTCAGGCTTTTTGCCAGAGCCCCCAAATCAGACTGGCGGGCCTCTGCGTCAGGGTGGGCGGAGCCATGCTTCCCCACCCTCCCCCCACCCCCCACCCCATCGAGCTGGGAAGAGAAAGCTTCGCTGTCCCAGTTGACTCCGTGCGGTGCTAACTCTGAAAGGGACCCTAAGGGTCTTCGTCATTCTCCAGCAGCGCCCTTCGCTCACTACTGGTTGAATATTCATTAGCTTGGGTGAGGGCGGCTCATTGTACATACAATTACTTGTTATTGACGAGAAGGAAATGAATTGCTTTTGTTTCAACAAAGGCAAACGTTCAAAATCGGTTGAGCGCTGTGTGCAAAGTTAAATTTTCATGGGAAATGTATAAAGACACATATAGAGTCATAGGTAGGTAGGTAAGTGGATGGAAGGTGGAAGAGAGAAAGAGACAGGGAAAAAGAGAGAAGAGGAGGAGGGAGAAAGCGTAGAGAGAGAAAAAGCAAGAGGGAGAACAATCCCTTATGTGTTAGGAAGTAGCAGGTGGGGACCTTGGTAAAATAGACAAGTTAATTTTAGAAAATTTAAATCTATTTGTTTGTAAACAACCTGCACGTTCCAATAACAGATGCTTGTTTCTTTAAAAGAAATCGATATATAACATTCTTCCTGGCTGTGTATACTGAGAAAGCACTGGGCTAGGAGTGAGACATCTATTAACCGGACCAAGTTCCACTCCCAGTGATCCTTGTGACCATGGGCAAATCATTTAACCCTTCTGGCCTGGCTTGCCTGATCCTTAATATGCGAGGGTCAGACCAATTTTAACCCACTGGGAAGGTCATTTTCTACCCTTCTTCTCTTAAAATGTGTTCAGTGTTATTTCTTTCCCTCTGTGATTCAACAAAGCCATTTACTCTACTGTTAGGAGCAAAAGGAGAGAGGAGTCCTGGTGGTGGCCGGACCACTTTGCTGCAGCCACCTTGCCCCATTCTCAAGCAAAAATAATTTGTACCATTTCTACAAATTTCCTCCTCATAAACGCTATGGAAGATGGAACAGGACCACAATCACCTGGGCCCCACTTACCAAGAGTTCAGGTCTACAAGAAGAAAACAGGCCGGGATTTAAATAGTACAGTCGCTCCTGGTTAGTGCTGCTTTTCAGCTTTCTAATCTATCCAGCTACATGTTACCCAGGGCCAGCCTGGATAGCTCCCACATCTGAGCACTGCATACTTTCACAGGGCGCACTACACAGGTGAATGGGTACCCTCTGGAGTTGTGCAACATAACAGCCCTGCTTCTACTAGATTTAAATCAATAGCATCCTACTCCACTAAATTTTTCATGGACTGGCATAAACTTCCAACTGTGTAGTACTTATAGGCTAGGAATCAGGTCACTGAAAGCATGTGATTTCTTAAAATATACATTTAAAACAAAATTTTCCATTGGAAATGATGTGTTCATCCTGTGACAGAAAGTCTTTCTGGCAAAGATAACTTTTAGGGCTTCGATTATTGGGGCGTTCCCAGGAGCATTTACAAATAAAATCTAAAAGATGTATCTATATATGAAAAATGTATATAATATGAAAAAAACACTCCAAGCAAGAGATGATTATCATTATTAGTATGCCATGGTTTTTGAAGAAATTGTATATACAAAGTACTGAAGTTAGCCCTAAGAATCCCTGAAACCACTGTGGATTAGGCTGCGATCACCAAATGAACGAGTCAACCCATCAGCCCCTCCTGAGGAGAAAGACAAGGCTCTCTGCTCCTGTGAAGTTCTGCAGAGAAAACTCAACATAGGGTGACTGAACCAGAATCAACCTGATGGCAATAGATTAAATTACACGTGGCAAGCTTTGAAAAGCTAATAGTTTCCTTCCCATCCAGTTTTACAGTATTTTAAATAATGATAACATTTGCGAGACAGGATGGATAAGCTTACTTTGGGATTTGAAGTTTGAATAAACATCAGACTAAATTATGGCTTTCATTTAAAATTCCACACAAAGTGTACCTAGAATAGCGGTGCACAGAGAGGAACACCCTGGGGGCACTCCAAAGTCTCACCTTTTTCCACACCGGAATTCAGAGGGCCTGAGCACCAGGTTCCTCACCGTTTGTTCCACCAACAACTCCCTCTACTGTTACAAGTCACTGCCACTGCTTCCTCCTCGTTTTTTTCTTCAGCGCGATTTTTAGTTCACTAGGGAAGCTCTTGTCCTTCAAGTTAAAGTAACCCCACCCATGCTGATCTCACCTTCCTGAAGTCACACACAAAGCTTCTCCAAGCTGACCTGACTGATCATCCGTGTTCTCATGAAGTAGAGGAGAATTTGGAATTGAAGACTAGAACATTTCACTTCCGACTGGAATCTCCCCTACCAGGACGGAGCATTTTTTATCAGCACAACCAGAATAAAATTACCATGACACTGCATTGCCCCCTTGAATTCCAATCAGACAAAAGCCAAGGTGAGGGCTTCTCTAAATTCACTACCATCTAGTCAATTGTGGAAGACAGTAGACCTGCCCCTGTAGGGTTCCCAGATGAACTCTCTCAGGCAGTAGAAAGCCCATCTTTCTCTTTCGGAGTGAATGGTTATTTCCAACGGCTGACCCAGAGGTTAGCAGCCCAATTTGTAACCACTATGCTAGGAGAGAATACTAATAAATGGTTCTTATTATATTCCAAAAATTTACATATCAATACAATCATTTGTTTTTGGAAACTCGTTCAATTTTCACTGTAGCAGAATTGAAGAAATGAAGGCATAGAGGCTCACCTGAGAAAGGCCATCATGCTAGTAATTAGGAGCGCTAGGATCCCAATAGAGGCAGTTTGCCTCCAGAGTCTCAGCACATACTGTACTCACTGTCTCCTGCCCCTCATAGTTGGCTTTTCTTTGCTCAAAATGATTGAAATGTCAAGGTGGCCTACAACTTCTCCAGATATGGTGATTACATGATTGGCTCATTTTGCGTTCATTAGCATTTCAGACCAGCTCCATGCAAAATCTTGATAATTACATACAATTGCCTACTAGAAACCTGACCTTTCTTACTATTGTCAACCTCAGTACATAGGAATTGACGTCATAGGGTCCCTAACTCTTTTCCCACCCCTACTACTACAATTTACTCCCCTCCAGAATTCCTAAGCTCATGGGATGGCACAAAACTCATCCAACCCAGAATCTAAGAGTTATCTAATACACTTCCCTCTGACCCATCCTCCAAATAGTTCATTCAAATCAAATACATCATTCCTCTGATCAAAATTCAATGTTCTGTCTTACCTACAGGATTGAATCTCAATCTCAAGGTGTACAAAATTCTGTACAATTTCATTCCTAAATTCAAGATAAGAAAAGTGAATCCAAAAGACAACCAGTTTACAAAAGTTTCTCCTTCTACTCAAATTAAATTTCCTCTGGGAAATTTATATTTAATGTATCTTCTAAAAATAAGCAATGTAAATCAGAAACTGGCCTTTTAGATAATTTTTTTTAAACAGGATATTTTAATGATATAATTCCTAAGGGAAAAAAACCCCCCAATTCATTCATGTATATATAATATATATTATATAATGCAGATTATATAATACATATAAAAATATATGTCATCTTATAAGGCATCATCACTAAACATGCCTTCTAAGGCATGAAGGTAAATATGGTTCTTTGGAAATTCATGCTTTTAGCCTGTGATCACCAGATTAATAAATCTGTTTTGTAACAGACGTGAAACAATTTTAAAACGTTACATGCTGATTTCATCATTAGTGTCAACAGCTGCATTCTCTGTAACTTTGCACAAGCAGGAAAAATCTGACTAGATGCATATTTATCATCTTTCTAGAACTTTCTAGAATGTTGTCCTCTCGGAGGACATCTTGAGTGATCACATAGATGTTTTTTTTGAGCTCTAATACCTATCATTTAAAATAGTTGAATGAGTGCTGCCCTTAAATAACGTCACAGTAATAAAAGAATTAGCATCGACACTTGACACTGTTCATGCTAATATTTTACGCTCTGGATTTTTCCACAGTATGAAATCATACCGCACACCCTGAGAGAAATGCATAGGCCATATTGCCATGCACAGTAGATCAGACTAATGTGGAAAACAAAACTTAAATGGAAACCTTCTAAGGAATTTTAAATACACAAAGTACATCTGCAAGATATTTAACTATGATGCTTTCACTAAAAATTAATGAGATTTAAATTCAGCTTGAAAGATACAACAACCAAATTTTAAAGTGCATGCTAAATTTGTATCCTGGGTTGGTCCCTCAGGACTCTACATAGCCTGCCGTGGAAAAAAAATATTGCAAATTCAAAACAATGGTGGATGGGCGGAAAGGATGCTAACTTCTTCTACTTGCCTATGGTCTCAACACAATTCTATATGCCTTTGAACAGTGTATTAAATACCTTGGCGGATTGGTCAGGCATCCATGAAAGAAGTTGGAGAGCACTGCTATCTATGCTAGTCTATTCTCCCACGGATGGTGCACTCGTGGTATTTGCAACATGTGTACACTCAGGTTCAGATACCCACATGGCCACCAAATTGCACTTCACTGCCTACTCCAAGAATCTCAGAAACTAAAAAGAACACTTTCAAAATATGCATGCTAAATTATATTTCTGACTACTTTTAGTGACAAGAGTCAAATCTGAATTATCCTCCTTGTTACTGAGCAGATTCTTTATTCTTGGAAGATGGCTACTCCAAACTGCACCCGTACCTTTTGGAGAAATCCTGTCATTGGAAGTAAACACTAAAAAACACACATGCTCACCAACAAAGACACAACAAGATTCAGCCACACTAGTACTTCCTTGGCACCTTGTGTCTAGTCAGTTAATTCAATCCCAGTGGCAACATAGCGCACAGCAACACCTGTTTTTGCACCAGTAAACGGAGTGACGGTGACATGAAGGGTGAGTCTGCATGCTGGAGTGTCATTTGCATAAACCAGCATTTTCACTGGGGGCACACCGTGAAAAAGCAGGCTTCAGATCGGATATTGAACAGTCATCGGCCATTAATTCATTATAATGCTGTTTTTCTATGTAGGCAATTTATGGTTTTTCAGAAATACAGAGAAGCACTTTACATTTTCTTAAAGACTGCTAAATAGGCACACTAGAATTTAAAAGCTACTAAAATGCCAAATAAACACCATTTTCAGGCAAAGTTCTTTGACATATCCACAGGCACAAGTCTCTTGCGCTATTTGTTTTCACTATAAACTCAGGAAGTCACAGGTAGTGAAAATGAAATATGATTTTGTTTATTGTGCTCCGGTTCACAGTGAGGTGAAATGAAAGTGCTTATAAATGTTGTAAGTTTAGATCCTACATATGGTAATAAACCTATAGTCAAACATATAATAACCTAATCAGACAACCCTTTTCCAATGCCTTGCAGACGTGGCATAGGCCGCATAGCATGGCGCATGGTTTTAAAACCGTCGCTAAGACCCAGCACCTGAATGAAAGGTTCAAATCATGATGACTCCAGGGCTAACAACCAGAGAAGAGCCCTGCCCTGTGCCAAGCCACCTTGAACCTTGGACTTCCAAAGCTTTGACTCACTGGTTTCTCATTGTCAGCCTTAAGCTTCCCTGGAAGTAGAGCACGATTGGTATTATTCTTTACTGGCCCCATTTCCTAACATTGCCAGGTAGCCATGGCAAATATATCAGTTTAAGAGAGTAGGTGGGAAAGGGTGATGGAGGATGGTGGGGGAGGACTAGTTCTTCTCATTATGCTAACGTATGGCAAGACATTTGCTGCTGGGTAGTAAAAGGACCCCTGCCGGTTCAGTGGGTAAAGTGCTTGCTGACTAACCAAAAGATCAGTGGTAGGAACCCACCGGACTTCCTGTGGGGAAAACCAGGTGGCAACCTGCATCCGTAAAGGCTTAGAAACGCAGAGGGGCAGTACTACTCTGCCCTGTGGAATCACCATGAGTTGGAATCCACTCAATGGCAGTGGATTTGGCTTGGTTTGGCTGGAGCCATGGATCTTTTTTGTTGTGTTGTAGCAATCGACATAGGTTCCACGTCCGGATATACTACTTCTACTTTGCCCTTATGGTAGAATGAATCCCCGGGTCTTTTAAAAATGCAAAACCTGTTTCTGGGAAACTACCCGTTTACTGAGATGATGATTGTTTTCCCTTTGAGGTTCCTCACTCTGCACATCTGGTTCAGCTCTTCCTGAGACGCCCCCGTGCATTCATCATCTCTGCACATGTTCCTGGGTTAGTGGCGGAGCCACACATCAGTAAATTCCACTGCTATATTAAGTTTACTTAAAAAAAAATTAAAAACTTTACTTGATGGCCAGTATTGGTTATGACTCTCCCCCAAAATATGCTGTAAAAGTTATCTTAGGATAGATATGTTCCTGCATCTGTCAATAAAGTGAAATGTAGATCACTGGACAGGTTCACATTTACGGAATATAGCCAAAACCCAAAATATAGATCAAACTCACTGTCATCATGTAGATTTTTATTCCCAGCAACCCTCTAGGACAAATTATAACTGCCCCTGTGGATTTCCAAGATTGTAAGTTTTTATAGGAGTCAGAAGTCACATCTTTCTCCTGATGGGTTTGACTGCCAGCCTTTTGGTTAGCCATCCAACACAGCAATTACCGATTATGTTCTTCGTACATATATTACTAATATAGAAACATTTTGCTGTCTGATCTTACAGCCCACAACAGCCAAGACAGCGCTTCTTCAGATACATATTTTATCGTGTTGTCATCAAGCAAATTCTCCATAACTTTTCTCCTGGAAACAAAGGCTCTTCTTGCTGGACTGACGGCTTTGCTTTCCTAAAATCTTAGAGTCAAATGCTGACTCTAATTGGTTACCACCTATGCAGCCTTAGCAGCCTGAAATCTTCTCACTTGTAAAATGAAGAACACACACATACATTCGCACACCAAACCCTAAAGATTCGCACGGGAGCTCCTAACACAGCAGTGCATAGTATCTGAAACAAAACAGTTCCCTGTTGATGCACAGCCCTGAGAGTTTATCTGGTCTTCATTGTACATAACCAGATTTGATGAGCAATAAATCATGTAACAATGGACCATATTCTAAGAGATTATTGTCATATTTTAAAGAAGAGGGTACAATTCACCATAGTCTATACTTGTATAATCAGGTGAGTTTATATTTCAAACACGGGGCATTTGACCAAGTCCTAGGCCAGAAACCTCTGCCCAGCATAATTAGAGATGATGCTGGTGTAAATATTTTCCTATACTATACACCAACTTCATCAAAGCAACTCATTTCAGATAAGGTGTCCATGGAATCATGTTTATAAATTAAGTTCGCAAACGTTTATGTCATTGAAAATGTTCAAATTTAAAAGAAACTCTATGTTAAAAAATAAAAGCAAAGGAGGAGACCTTTCACTCTGAAACTTTAAAATCTCTTATATAGTCATGGTAATCAAAACAGTCTAGTACTAGAACAGAAATACAACCAAGTACCTACCTATAGACACTCAATTTTGATAAAAGACTAAAACACATTACGTGAGGAAAAGATAGCCTTTTCAACAAATGGTGTTGAAAAAATTGGATCTTTGCCTGAGAAAGAATGAAATAGGACCAATCCCTCGGGCCATATACAAAAACAAAAATGGATCAAAGACAGATCTGAATACAAGCTACACAACCATAAAGGCCATCAATAAAAAAATAGGGACAGATGAACTTAAGGCTCCTAGTTCAAGGTATCTGCACACTACCAAACATAGCGAAAAATACCCACACTGTAGAAGACAAAGTAAGGGCCTGTGGCCGGCGAAAAACATGACGCTTATGCACATCAACATACTTCATCCAAAAAGTTAATAGAAGACCCACAAATTGGGAACAAAGATTTAATAATAATACATCAGATAAAAGTCTAATCTCCAAAATCTATAGAAAAGGTCTTAACAAAAATAGCATTTATATAACCCAATCAAAAACAATGACAACTCTCTTAAACACATTTTACCAAAGATGACCTCCAGACAGCTAATAATCATATGAATAAATGTTCGAGTTAATTAGCAATAAGAGAAATACAAATTAAAACAAGTACAGTTAGCATGTCACACTGACACTACTGCCAAAGTTGAATGAAACAGAAACCAATGAATGCTGGGGAGGGTGCGAGCCTCGGGCTGTGGGACTGTAGGGTGTACCAGCACTATGGGGTCAGTGTGGTGCTCCCTTGAACAAATGGCTCTTCAACAAATCAGAAGTGCCTTATGATCCAGGAATCTCTATACTGGATATCTAGCCTAAAGAAATCAAGAATACAATACTACTAAACATCCACAACTATGCTTAGTGCGGCAATTTCCATAACAGCGCAAACATGGAAACAACCAAGAACTCTGATTATAGAGGAATGGACAAACAAACTCTGGTACATTCATAAAATGGAATAGTATGCATCAATAAAAAACAATGACAACTCTCTTAAACACCACAAGACATGGGGAAAAACTATACAACATTATGCTTAGCAAACGTACTCAATCTGACAAAACTAAATATTTAATAACACCATTGTTATAAGGGAAAAATGAAAGAAAAAGAAACGTGGTTTTCGTACCCAAGATCAGACTTGGCTGACCAAGGCCTGAGACAAGGGTGGGAGCAGGGAGAGAGGAGGGATGGAGAAGGGAGAAGAAAACCGCCCTGGGACGGGGGCTAGGGCGGGGCTTAATGGGGTATTGTTGGTGATTTGTTGAGATGGGCTGTGTATCTGTATACAGTGAGCTTCTTTAGAAAACAAAATAAAAACTAAATGAATAACAAATGATGGTCTCATAGACTAAACATAAGTCGCTCCAGATTCCTTACCCACGAACCTAACTATTGGTCTGACCGGCAAAACAATAGGAGGCAAAGTAACGCTGCGATGGAGTGACATAGAAGTTCACTTCAGACACGGGGGATGAAAGGGAAACAGAAAGCATTCACATGGAAGTCTTGATGGAATGTAAGTCTGAATGCTGAGGTGTTAGCTTCATAAAGCAACACTTTCACTAAGAGTGCACAGTGAAAAGACTGCGTTGCCAGAAATAATAATTCCGAA
>NW_022107431.1:77980429-77990226 GCF_000313985.2 Echinops telfairi
AGGTGTTAGCTTCATAAAGCAACACTTTCACTAAGAGTGCACAGTGAAAAGACTGCGTTGCCAGAAATAATAATTCCGAAGGTATATGAGTGTGAGAGAAAAAATTGCTTCTCCTCAATTTCATGTCTCAGAGTCCACCAGTTAAGATGTCTCTTTCTATACACTGCCCATGCTTTTTAAAATCTTTTAAATATATAGTCACATAAAATCACCTGTATTTGACAATTTCACCAAAAACCATACATCCTTTTTGTTCTGCAGCTTATAGATTTTCATTCAGTAATGAATGACCTCTCTTCCCATTGTTGTGTGAAGATAAATCTAAATTATTTATATAAAGGCTGAAGAGCAGTTGTGTGTCCAATCTATGACTGATAGACATTTAGGTGATTTTTATGTTCTCAAAAATAGGTTTGTTGATATACACTTTACATACCATACAATTTAATCATTCAATCATATTAAGAAAAGTTATACAATCACCACTTCCATCCATTTCAGAACATTTTCTCCTTGCATCCATTGTATTTCCCCACAAACTCCACTGTCAGTCCCCTAGGTAATTATCAACCCACTTACTGACCTATCCTGGTTTTCATATACAGTAAATCATACAAAACAAATAAGAAGCAAACAAACAAAACCAATAACAATGACTAAATAAAACATAGAAAACCCTCAATCTAAAAGAAAGCAGAAGACTGAAACAACTGTAAAATGTGTCAAAGGGGAGATCAAATGGGAACATATTGCATTTTAACCTAACTCCACCTGCCACAATTGACTTTACAATGCTCTGTCTGATAGCAAGGCTATTCGCATGTCTGGACTGTGGTTAGAGGAGCTTCACCAGAGGCTTTTCTCTGTAGGGACTCTTAGTCCATGTGGGGAATCTGCAAATGGGTTTGGAGCTTCCATTGTCATCCATAGTCTTCTGCAAACCGTATGCTCACAATTTAAGGTCTGATACCATTCCCTCCTTCAGATACGGATTTTATTATTTACTATCCTTGGATCACACAGTCTGGTGTGCTTCTTTTATGTGGACTTAGTTTACACCTCACTTAGGTGGATGTTTGTTTTAAGACAGACCTTTAAGATTCTAGATGCTATTCTTTCTGATAGCTTGGCACTGTCTGATTTATTTGCCACCCTTTGCTATAGCACCCATATCTTCAGTGATCTCTTCATGAGGGTGAGTATCGGGTAGGGCCAAGCCATAAGCATTGTTCTTCTATTGGTGCTAGAATTAAGTATGACCACATGTATTCCTATATCTATGGTTCATGCATATCTCTGGTTTACTTTCGAGATATCATTATCATTTTATGATTGAGAACATTATAAATCACCCTACAGTAGCATACGGTAACTCTATTGTGATTTGGAAGAAAGTATACAGAGCAAAATCATTTCCCAATCAATAATCTATATACGTTTTGTCATATTCATTGCAAGATCCTCAATGAAACAGCACTCTTCTCATATCCTTTCTGAATTCCCAGTGTCCATGTGTCCTTCCTTCTTGCCCTTTCAGCCCTCTGAGCTTTTGTTTGTTTGTTTTTGCTTTTTGAGGGGTGGGCAAACGCTGCCCTTTTGGTTTCCTGTGTTAACTGTTCCTCCTGAATGTTGCTGTTTACATTTTAGAGCTGTCTGTTGTTTGGCTGGTAGGAGCCCGGATGGCGTAGTGGGTGTACTTTGGGCTACTAACCACAAGGTCAGCAGTTCAAAATTGTCAGCCACTCCATGGGAGAAAAGATGAGGCTTTCTACTTCCCGAAAGAGTTACAGTCTCAGAAACCTATAGGTCCTCTAGGCTTACTATGGGTTGTAGTCGACTCGATGAACTTGAGTTTGGATTTTGGAGCTATTTGACTGAAAGGTGATCCCTTTTGGTGGGTTCCTATCCATGTTTGAAGGTTATCTCAGGGTTTCCCTCCATTCTATCAGACCAGTAAGCTTGGCCTTGTGTGTGATTTTGGATTTTGTTCTACATTTTTTTCTGTCCGGGGCCTTCTGTGGGCCTGATCACAGCAGTTGGTCGCGGTAACCAGGCGCTATTGAGTGACGCTCTCCCGACAGGAGGGGCTGTCGTTTGTGTGGCCCAGTCGTCCTTTGGACTGGTTGTTCTCTTGAGACTTTGATTTTCTTCACTTTTCTGTATTTCTGATGGGGTGCCTCCGAACAGTTGCTACTTTGATGGCCACTCACTAGCTTTTCAGCGCGGTCACTACTCGGCACAGGGTGGAGCATTGTCTTTGTGAGCTCTAGGATGCCCATTGACCTAGACTGTGGTCTTCAGCCCTAAGCCCTGGGACTCATTCCTCAAGGTGTTTGGTTATGGCTAATAAATTTTCATCACTTTGCCTTGTGCACTGTGTTATTTACATGGATCTACTTGCAGCACAAACAAATACATATGTAAAAATATCTTCTGCCTAAATCAAATGTTTGGATATGTCGTTCCGCTGGCATTTCCACGTTTGTTCGGCTTGGTATCTGCTTGTAGCTATTTGTTTGTTATTATTGCTATTGCAGGATAATGTATGTAATGATATTTACCTTTGTTATCTGTAACTCTTTTACATCTCCCATCATCTTCCTTTGCCTTGGTCAAAGTTGGCCCTGCCCCCTTATTGAGGATATTTTTATAACGTGGGATAAACTGCTCCCACAGAGAGCCACTTTCCATGCATTTAATCCTGCAGAATATAAATAAATATGTCTTTAATGTTCTATGTTCCTGTAATCATTTTTATTTCGATCATGCCGAATCCCACAATTTAGCCATTTACATGAACAAAGTGTAGCTAGCCATGCTTTAAGTAGTAGTAGAAAACCAGTTTAGGTTTACTGAGTTAAATTAAAGTCAGAGGACTAAGAAGTTCTTTGTTTCCCACTTAATGAAATATTTCTTTCATTAAGACTGATATTTATACTCAATATATTGTGTTTTGCCATAATATTGTAACCTGAAATGCTTCGAACAGTACCAGGGAATGAAAATCTAGTAACATTTACTGTTCTTTTTACTCGGGAGGGTGGGAGAGATGTGCATGTGGCCCATGTGATAAGAACCTGGACGATAGAATTGAAAACAACCCGATTCTTCCCTTCCTCTCTAGTAGAGGAAACCTGTTTATCATTCCTTAAGGGGGAGGTGATACATTATGTGAGGGCTCCGTGAAAACTAGCCAACTCAGGCTCCAAACTGAACGTGTGTGAAGAGGCGGTCTCCGATCAATGTCAGAGGCCCCCATGGGCAGCTTCCCAATGAAGTATGAGCCACAGATGTGCTTTGTTTGATGTGCAGGGTTTTTTTAATACATTTGTTTTAGTTGCCAACATGCTAAAATTTGGAGAGTTCACACTATAATATATTAACATTTCAGTCCTGTCTGGAGAAAAATGTGCAGATCTGGCAACAAGAGGCCCCACTCCGAATATGTAATGATTAGCCGGTGCCGAATATTGGCTTTCCTTTTTAGACAGGCGTGCACTTTCCGTTGCCATCGTCTTCACCATGTCCTACTGGCTTATCTACCCGTTACCTTTCTGCTACCCGCCAGTTCCCTCTAGTCAGCATGGAGCATCACCTTTCAAGTGCAGGTCAGGGTTTATGCTAGATAGTATGATCAAGGAGAAGAGGAAGGAACACTCTACGGTGTTGCGTGAGTTAAAAGTAAAACCAATTTAGAACATATTATTGATTGACATTAACTTGACTTATGGGCTCTATTGTTGTTCAAAAGAAGTCAAAATGTAATTTTCCTGGGGAAAAAAAGCATAAAGAGGTGTATCAAATAGTACATATTTTGTTTCACCTTCGTATCAAATTTGAACTTTTGCTGGTTAGAACATTTTATGAGCATGCAAGGAAGGATTTTGACTAAAATTCTTCTAATAATAATGTAAAGCGTGATCCTAGTTCCTTTGCGAAAGGAAGAGCTGAGGGCCTCCTGCTGTCCCATGGTGGACCCTGGTGCTGGCTGGCCTTTCCGCATTGTACTGCCTTGAGGGAAGGCACGGAGTCCTTAAAAGCTCTCATTCACCGATGGCCGAATGTGGGTTACCCCTGGTCATGATCTGAATCGAGCAACTTTATGAAGGTATGTCATCAAGTCATTTCTGACCCATAAAATGAAAAACAACTCGTTGGCATTGAATCAATTCTGACTCACAGCAACCCTATGGGCGGAGTAGCATTGCCCCTATGTTTCCAAGATTGTGTAAGTCTTTACGGGAGTAAAAAGCCTCTTCTTTTACCCTTGGAACAAATGTGGTTTCAAATTGCTACCTTGCAGCTCAGCGCACACCTGCTCTCCCACCAGGGCTCCAAGATGTGCTTAGCTAAGCGCTCTTCGCACCAACACACCCACAGCAGGGGAAAGGGAGACCTTAGAGGTTCGCTGTGGCCTCTGCTAGTGTCACCTTTCAGGGACATTTTGCTTTACCGTTTTCATGGAATTTTAGCAAACCTCCCAACGCTAATATTAAATATTCTTATTCATTGCTTCAGTTTTTCTCTTGTCTCATCCTACCTCATGTGTTTTTCTTATCTATTATATTTACGATTTTTTCTTTTCTAGACCATAAGCTCTTTGAGCAAATGAATTTCTGTCTGATTATTTTCTGCTGCTTCTCGGTGACTAGAACATGGACCATGGTACACAGTAGGAATACGGAATGTTTCCTCTGACCCTGCAGAGTGTCGGTGCATATCTGTCTTCAGAGAGAAGTTTCTAGAACCTAAGATAATGCCTGCCTGAAGAAAGCCAACTCTCGGTTGGCTCAGACCCGAAGACTTCACCTATTTAAGACCTCTTCCTTTCAGGTTAAAATCAGTAAGTCCTGGGAGACTTCTTCTGCTTTAAAGAAAAGCCACTTCCAGGTTCCTGGCAGGACTGCAATGGGAAAGGGGCTGTTTCAGGATCTGCTGATAGCCCAGCATGAAGGCACTGAGGGACCGCCTAGACAGTTAGGAGTGATTTTAAGTTGCCGAGCGCTTTGCACACACTCCCCTGATGAAACGGGAAATCTAAAACATGAAAGCACACGGAGGCCAAACAAGCACATTTGCAAACAGCATATCTGCAGTCTAGAGGTTGTAATATTGTACCTTCATGGAAATCATATCGGGTCTTTCCATGCTTGCAATCTGAGGAGTCGGGGAGCACTGGCAGGTGTCTTCACAGCTGCGGCCACAGTCTGCAAGTTGCATGTCGTCTGCAAGCCTTAGATAAACATTACATCTTGGACCAAATGCCTAATGGGGCTTCAGTCTTACTTTGCAGATTTGTGACAGTCTGGATAGAAGCACACATATTCTCATGGTCTAATCCTTGGTGCGAAACCCTGGCTTTTAAACATTTTCTTTTCCTCTCCTGTCCTTTCTCTTCTCCCTCCTTGCCTCCGGAGGCCCATGCTGCTCGCATGTTTTGAAAGCCCCGATGGCCTGAAAGAATGGAAACCGCTTGAGGAATTTTCTTTCTCCCATCTCCGATAAACAAACAACTTTTCTCAGTTTTATGTTACATAGTAATTTTTTTAGATCATTTTATTGGGGGCTCTTAGAGCTCTTAGAACAATCCATGCATCAATTGTATCAAGCAGATCTGTACATATGCTGCCATCATCATTTTCTAAATGTTTTACTTTCTACTTGAGCCCTTGGCATTCGCTCCTCTTTTTTCCCTCCCTTCCCACGTCCCACCCTCGTGACCTCTGGATAAATTAGAAATTATTTTTATTTTCATCTCTTACATTGACCACTGTCTCCCTTCACCCACATTTCTGTTGTTCATCCCCCTGGGGTTGGGGGTGGCGTATGCGTCCATCATTGTGATCAGATCTCCCTTCCTCCCCTCCCCACCTCCCTCCTACCCTCCTGGTATCGCTACTCTGATTTCTGTGTCTGAGGACTTTATCTGACCTGGATTCCGTGTGTCTTATCTTTATCTGTACCAGTGTAATTTTTTAAGTTGTCAAATAACAAAAAGTTCATATCTGTATCTAAAGTTTGGGAGCTTTAAGTACTCATAATAAATCTTCCTCTTTAAATATTTTCTTAATAAGCTAAATTGATTTGTTTCATTTTAGTAAATCATATAAATTTAGAGTTTAACATCATTCTTTTTGCACAGTTTAGTCATTCCTAATATTGCTAGAAATTTTATATTTAAGATTTGGGGCTATAATAAAAGGCAAATAGCTTACAAACCCTTTATGTAATAAGGAGTCAAGTTATTATTGTTATTATATTGAGACTGATACCCTTGTCAGATTTCAATGCTTTTTTTATATTTTGAGATTATAACAAAAAAATGGTTTAATTTGGTGATTTCCCACTAAAAATGATACTAATATAAAATGTTCATTAAAATTGGAATTAAAAGATAACAGAATTTTTACACACACACAAAACCCCTTGAATATATAGAAGGAGCGGTGGTATCACTGTTGGGAAAACTTTCATCTGCCTCAGACATCCTATATACTATATAGTCTATATCCCTACATAAGTCAGAATATATCCCTTCTATAAGTCAGAATAGAGTCGATGGCCGTGGGTTTGGTATTTTAGTTTGTGGGTCTTGTACATATGCACATATGCATTATAATGAATACTGATATCATCAACTCAATAGCAGTAGCTTTGTTTTTCAGATTTTGTATACATAGGTATATGAATATATAAGGGAGGCTTATTAATGACATGTTATATCCAGATGACGGAACCTTGCTTGCTGAAAACAAGGAAGGCTTAAAGCACTTGCTAATGAAGATTAAGAACTGCAGCTTTCAGTGTGAAGTTTACTCAAGGTAAAAAAGGAAAACACCTCACAGCTGAACCAATAGACAACATCACGATAAATAGATAATAGATTGAAATTGTCTCAAATCCACAGTCAATACTCATGGAAACATCAGTCCAGAAAATTAATTATGGAGAACTAAATACAATGGGAAAATTAAACAATGGAAAATAAAGTGTGGGTAAAAATCTGTTGCACAACATCTCTTTTAAAGGGTTAAAGAGCAAGGATGCCGCTTGAAAACTGAAGTGTGCCTTACCCAAGCCATGATACTTTTAATCGCCAACTGTGAAAGTTGAACAGTGCATGAGGAAGAATACAGAAGAATCAATGCATGGGAACTGTGGTGCTGGCGAAAAATATTGACAGTCCCACGGACTACCAGAGGAACAAACAAAGGTACAGCCAGAAAGCTCCTTAGAAGTTAGGCTAGAAAAACAGTTTCGTGGACTTCCGAAGGGTTATCAAGAGAGATCAGTCCCTGGAAAAGGACATCATGCTTAGTAAAGCAGAGGATCAATGAAAAGAGACAAACCTCAATTGATGGAGACAGTGGCTACAACAAGGAACTCAAACAACAAGTGTGAGGATGGCACAAGTCAGGCAGTGTTTCATTCTGTTGTTCATAGGACCACTGTCAATCGGCTTGGTCTGAGCGGTACTTAACATGAGGAATATTATATAGATTGATAGATACACAATTAAAAGAGATGCTAGTATAAGAAATACTAGATAGAGGGATAGTAGATGATATTCTTTATAACAGCATTAAAATGGTGTGAGTTATAAATGCAAGGAGGTATAATAGGAGGCCAACTACTAATTCATGAACAACCATTCTTAACTGAATACAGAAGCTTAAAACTTTCAAAAGAGGGGTTAGAAAAATATCAGGGTGGTGATACGATGCTCATGTGAAAGCTGAGATGGAAGCAAGCATTTTATGAATGATAAGACTAAACAGGACTAGGAAAACAGGTACTAACTATGTGAACAAGTTATTCACATAGGTCTTTAGCAAATAATTTTAGTGCCTTCCTACTATGAATTTCACATTGAATTGCCACTATTTAATACTTAGCAGGCATAATGGCCAAATAAGTTTTACTGGTCTAAGCTAGTTGTCGTTGTTAGGTGTCATCAGATCCTTTCTGACTCACTGCTAGCTTATTGATAACAAGTTGTATATTTGAGCCCGTGGTTACAGCCACCATGTCAATCCATCTCATTTAGGGTGTTCCTCTTTTCCACTGCCCATTTGTTTTACCAAGTATGGTGTCCTCTTACAGGACTCCTCTCTTCTGATAACTGGAGAAAGTGTGGGAGAAGAATGCTCTCCATCCTCACTTCTGAGAGTCAGTTTAGCTATACTTCTCCCAAGACAGATTTGTTTGTCCTCTTGGCAATCCATCGCACTTTTACTCCTTTTAACCAGTATTGGAATTCAAATGCACCAATTCTCCTTTGGTCCTGTTTCATATACATAGGAGGAAATTCAAATACCATGGCTCAGGTCAGGCACACCTTAGCCCTCATAGTGACATCCTTATTCTTCAACATTTTAAAGAGACTTGCCCAGTGCAATACATCCTTTGGTTTCTTAGTTATTGCTTCCATAAGCATTGATTATGGATCCAAGCAAGATGAAATCCTTCAATAGTTTCTACTTGTATTATGAGCTCACCTATTGGCCAGTTGTGATGATTTGGGTTTTCTTGACATTGAGTTGGACTCCATATTGAGGGCGGCAATCTTTCTTCTTCATCGGCAAATGACTCAAGTCCTCCTCACTTTCTTCGAGCAAGGTTGCATAATCAGCACACAGCAAGCTGTTAAGCCTTCCCCCAATTCTGATGCCAAATTCTCTCTCACACATCGTTGAGCTTCTCTGCTTCTTTGTTCGGCATACAGACTGAATAAATATGGTGAGAGCATAAACCCTGATGCACACCTTTCCTGGTTTCAAACCACGTGGTATTCCCTTGTTCTGTCTGCACAACGGCCTCCTGGTTATACAGGTTCCACTTGAGCATAATGCGCTATGAATTTCCCGATATGGCCAGTCCTGGGAACGCAACAAGAAAAAGGAGACCGAGATTAAGCAAGTCTTCATACCGACCTCCCAGCTAACTCCCTCCCATACTCCTCTGGAAAGCCACACTTCATTGCTGCTCCTTTTAGAGAAAGCAAGGCAATATTTTGCTTCAACACTACTGAAAACACACAAGGAAATAAAATGCATGCATAATCTCAATCTGTTTACCAATTATACCATTTATAAACTTGATACCATTTATAAACCATTTATAAATATACCATTTATAAAAGGTCTCTTTTCTCCTCATGCAGTGTCATTCATGTATATTCCCTCATCACCACATCTTAAGGAAACCATTATAATAAGTTTATATAGTTCTATTACTATACAGTATATATATCATATATATATCCATTTTTACAAGTGGAAGTACCTACATATTATATGCGTGCATCTGATACCCATCCTACCACTGAACCCATTTTTAATTTAATTTGAATTCTTTTTTTTTCTTAAGCGAACTTGAACCTTCAAAACATATCTTCATTAAATAGCTTTCTACATCTTCAGAGCCACTATTTCCTCAGAATTTTATAACCAGACAAAGATAACCCAAGTCATACCTTTTTCCAGTGATACCCGTAGGGCACACTCTTCG
Source organism: Echinops telfairi (assembly GCF_000313985.2). Classification (NCBI taxonomy): domain Eukaryota; kingdom Metazoa; phylum Chordata; class Mammalia; order Afrosoricida; family Tenrecidae; genus Echinops; species Echinops telfairi. The sequence continues at coordinate 77,989,940 of NW_022107431.1, forward strand.
CACAAACTTTTTTGGTCCATGCTGTGAGAATTAACCACATTTATTGACAAGCCAGCAGAATTGTAGTTTGAGCGGTAATGTGTTTGGTGTTTGATTAAAACCAAATAATTATTTTGGGTGTGACAATGAGTACCATATTTTTACACAAATAATATGCATTTGTATGTTTTTTGCAAACCCTGCAACACCCTTGCATGTTAATTTCCTGTGTGTGCTATGTTGTCTATGTATACGAGAGTGTACTCCAAAAAAACGATGCTCATTTGTTTTTTTAATGTGAAGGGGAT
>NW_022107431.1:77990326-77995307 GCF_000313985.2 Echinops telfairi
CAGATGATATCTTTTGCGTGCTTATTAGATATCCAAGGGGAGGTGTTAAGTAGGCAGCTCGATGTAAAAACCTGGCATTCTTATTAAAAATCATCACTACCACCTTCTTTGCAGACCTCCTATTATTCAGAGCTAAAGCTGAGAAAAGTAAGCAGGAAGATTGATGGAACAAAGTCTCTGCACAATCATGTCAGTAATCAGGAGAAATCATGTCCACACAAAAATGTGGACTCAATCACTGAGTCATGAGGACCTCGCCCCGGCAAAAGTCCATTCTATTCAGCATCTGGAAAGTTGTGACACTGATACTCTGGCAATGTCCCTAATGTCTACTTGATACCATTTATAAACCATTTATAAATATACCATTTATAAAAGGTCTCTTTTCTCCTCATGCAGTGTCATTCATGTATATTCCCTCATCACCACATCTTAAGGAAACCATTATAATAAGTTTATATAGTTCTATTACTATACAGTATATATATCATATATATATCCATTTTTACAAGTGGAAGTACCTACATATTATATGCGTGCATCTGATACCCATCCTACCACTGAACCCATTTTTAATTTAATTTGAATTCTTTTTTTTTCTTAAGCGAACTTGAACCTTCAAAACATATCTTCATTAAATAGCTTTCTACATCTTCAGAGCCACTATTTCCTCAGAATTTTATAACCAGACAAAGATAACCCAAGTCATACCTTTTTCCAGTGATACCCGTAGGGCACACTCTTCGCACAAACTTTTTTGGTCCATGCTGTGAGAATTAACCACATTTATTGACAAGCCAGCAGAATTGTAGTTTGAGCGGTAATGTGTTTGGTGTTTGATTAAAACCAAATAATTATTTTGGGTGTGACAATGAGTACCATATTTTTACACAAATAATATGCATTTGTATGTTTTTTGCAAACCCTGCAACACCCTTGCATGTTAATTTCCTGTGTGTGCTATGTTGTCTATGTATACGAGAGTGTACTCCAAAAAAACGATGCTCATTTGTTTTTTTAATGTGAAGGGGATAGTACATTTGGAGTTTGTTCCACCAGTCAGACTGCTAATCAGGCTTTCTATTTAGAGGTTCTGAAAAAAAATAGCATAACAGTGTGCAACAAAAAAGACCTAATTTTTGGCAGATGAGGGACTGATTTTGCCCCTAGGACCATGCACCTGCTCATGCAGCCATCTCAGTGAGCCAGTTTGGGGCAACAAAACAGCATACCTCTCTTGCCCCATGCACCTGACTCACCTGACCTCACTCTGTGGGACTTCTTTTGGTTTCCGTGAATGAAGAGGGACATGAAAGGACAATTGATGAGGTAGAAGAGATTAAGGAAAAAATGAGGGAGGTGATGTCAGCAATTCAAACAGATGAGTTTGAAAATGTTTCCAAAAATGGAATTGTGGATTTGACAAATGTATTAAATGTAATGGAGGTTGTTTTGTAAAAATATTTAAATATATACCTTTGAAAAAAATCCAGTTTGGGGAGGTAGCCCTCGTATATGTGTACACATTATTTACATGGACAAATTATATGCAGTTTTTAAGCCACACTTTGAGTCACTGCCCTCTTCCACTCAGGTGCCTCCTGAGTCTCCTCCAGCTTCCAACCCTCATTTTTCAGACCATCAGCACCAGGATTTGAACACCTGGGTTTGGGAATGGAGACTGGATATCCAGATTAGTTTCAATGCATATCAAGTTCCTCTCCTTTGTGGGAATGACTCTTCTAGATAAACTCCAGACTTGCAGAGGTCCAAAAATCTTCAAACCATTTAAACAGAAACAGGAGCACAAAAGACCCACCTCTCGGGGGTTACTTCTACCTATAAAAATATTTTTTTTTAATTTCTTTTTCTTCTTAGAAAAACAAAACATTCAGCTCACCTGATTTTTAAATTAAGAGCAAGGAGTCTAAAGATTTATTTAACAAGTTAGAAAAATATTTTTTTAAAGATTTCTAAGGCCCATTTTTGTTTCCTTTGGGGTGAAGAAAGGAGGAAGAAGAAAACGTTAAGGGGGAAGAAAATGCAAAAAGTGCAGAGTGAAATGTAGATGAAGTGAGAAAGACAAAAGTAAGGGGAGAAGAAAATGGTCAGTAAGGGAGAGACAAGGCGGAAGATTGCCGTCAGCTGTGAGTATAAATTATAAGCTGTAATTCACTAGGACCATAAAGTCTCAAATGCTGCTATCATCCAACAGGCCCTCTTCTAGGCATGGGGGATATGCCAACCTGGCCAATAAACACATGTGGGGTTAATTGAATGGTGGAAGGATAAATGGCTCAGTGAGCCTCGCCTTTCTAATTCTTGGGTCTCTTGCTTTCTGATGGTCGTTCCAGGGTGCAGCTACCTTAGCCAGTTCCCTGCTTCAGCTGGCAAGGCTCACTTCCTGCAAGACATTCCTGAGGAGAAGCCACATGGACCTACCCTGATGCAGCCCTGGGTGCTGGAGCAGCCATGTGGAGACCCCTGCCTGCACTGAGATGCTTACACGCTCACTGATTCGGCTTTTCTCCTGCAGTCGGCATCACTGCATGTGTTTTGTGAGATGGAGGAGGACTTTGTGGATTGGTGTTGGACATTGGACTAATGTTGGACTTATGGGCTTGGGCAGCACTGGGTTGGGATGCTTTCTTAATGTACACTTACCCTTTATATAAAGCTCTCTCTTATACATATGTTTCTGTGGATTTGTTTACCCAGACTAACACAGGGGATAATGAACATAACAAAGGACATTGCTCATGAAATATACCAAAGACAAAACTCACTGCCATGAATTGATGCTGGCTCATAGCGACCCTATAGGACAGGATAGAACTGCCCTTGTGGGTTTCTGAGACTTTAACTCTTTACGGAATAGAAAGTCCTGTCTTTTTCTGGGGGAATGCCTGATGGTTTCCAAGTCCTGACCTTGCAGTGAGCAGCCCAAGGTGAAATGACTACTGCACCACAGCTGAATGATACTGGGGGGGCACCTTTCTTTCGGGAATACACACACCAAGAGACTGCTGAGTGACTGCTGAGTGGCTATTTTAGATTGTGAGTTCAGGAAAGGTTCTGGGAAAGGGGAATTTAAGTTGGGAAATACATGTCAAGGACGGGTCACCTAAGGGGCAATATGGTGGATATTCCAGATCAAAAGAAGAGCAGAGTCCTGAGCACAGCAAGTAGCTTGTCAAGTTCCAGGAACAAAACCAAAATGAACATGCCTGGGAGCGAATGAAGGAGGGGGCAGTATGATCATCAGAGAGGTAGGCAGGGGCTAGATCACGGAATGGAGTAGAAGTCTGGCCAAGGGGACAAATCGAAGATGAGTGTTGTAATCCACCTTGGACTGATGACAGTCAAGATGCTGGTCTTTGGGATTGGATAGGATGAATGAAGAAAAGCAGAATTGGGGCGGGGAGGTTGATGATGTCATCTCTTGACCTAGGCAAGCGGAGGTGGATTCAGAGGTGTGGGCAGCAGAGGTTTGCTGGCTTTGGGTTTGGGTCGGTTGTTGGGTGAGATGAATCAGATGATATCTTTTGCGTGCTTATTAGATATCCAAGGGGAGGTGTTAAGTAGGCAGCTCGATGTAAAAACCTGGCATTCTTATTAAAAATCATCACTACCACCTTCTTTGCAGACCTCCTATTATTCAGAGCTAAAGCTGAGAAAAGTAAGCAGGAAGATTGATGGAACAAAGTCTCTGCACAATCATGTCAGTAATCAGGAGAAATCATGTCCACACAAAAATGTGGACTCAATCACTGAGTCATGAGGACCTCGCCCCGGCAAAAGTCCATTCTATTCAGCATCTGGAAAGTTGTGACACTGATACTCTGGCAATGTCCCTAATGTCTTGTCTGGAACTCCAAATCAAATCAAATGATGAACATTGCCTTCACCTCTCTTTTAGAGAAGAGAGAAAATCTTTCCATTGTCACACTCTTTCCCCTTACTGTGTAGCTCCTCTTAGCATCTCGCTATTTCCCTTGTCTGTTCTTTCAGAGTCTGCACTAGATCATTGTAATCGTCAATTGTTTCTCTTTCTCTGTAGAAAGGGGGTCTAAAGTTCTACCCCACAACGTCGTGTGATGGAAGAGTTACCCATATCTAATTGCAAGGCATTGTCTATCAATATCTCTATAAAATCAATTACATGTGTGACTCCCCCACACAGCTAGAACCAATATTGAATGTCCAACTTAGATGGAATGTTCTCTTTAGCTCCTCATGTTTTCTTACGCCCTGGTGGTGTAACAGGTTGAGCGTGGAGGCTAGTGCGTTGTCAGGTGCACAAGCCGCAATGTCAGAAGTTCAGCCACTCCACAGAAGAAAGATGAGTTACAATTTTGGGAACACACAGGGGAGTCCTAGTCTGTCCTCGAGGGCTGCTACAAGTCAGAATGCACTCTATGGAAGTGGGTTTGGGTTTTGTGGAAGCTCATATTGTCTTAACAGTCAAAATAAAATACAGTAAACAAATATTAATATATATGGTGATCATAAATTAAACTCACCTAATTTACTTCTCTCATTGGCAGAAGTTTGGACTATTTTACTTTATTTTATTTCTATGATGGAAACATTGTTCTGTGAGATTATATTTGAAATACCTTTTTAGTATTTTAAAAGGCAATATATAATACGGAGGAGGTAGGCAAAAAGTGATAGAGGGAGGGAAAGACACTGGGAGACAACATAAGTAAGTACTGTCACATACATGCCACAAAACTGATTTCCTAGTAGGCACATGGATAGACACATAGGCTGAACATATGTGGATGGTAGAATGGGATTATCCTATCAAATATATACATATAGGTTTGGCGAAGGATATTTGTGTATGTATATCTGCCATTTATGCAAATATATCAATGAATGTAGTGGAGCATACCAGAAGTCAAAGCCATGAAAACTTCTTCTAAACTCAACTTGCTGCCATCAAGTTAATTCTGATTCAAAGGGACCCTATAGG
>NW_022107431.1:77996528-78016753 GCF_000313985.2 Echinops telfairi
ACAGGAATAAGAGTCCCTCTAACCATAACTGAGGGATGGGCATAATCTGGTGATCAGACAGAGAGTACTGGAGAGATGGCTATAATAGATTAAAATGATAAATCTGACTTTTAATGGTTAAAACTTTGTCACTTGATCACCCTTTTGATAGTTGTGCTTGGTCTAGTTTTTAAATATTTTCTGGGTTTTTTTTCCATATTGGGTTTTATCTGTTGTATTTTGTCATTGTTGGTAACTTTCTTGACTCTCTGTCATGCCTTTTTCTACGTTTTTTGGCATATGAAACTCAGGATGGATGAGCATAGAGAGACAATAACTAGAATAAGGGTCACTGGGGCAAGGGAGGTGGGAGTAATGCGGAGCTGATACAAGGAGTACAAGAAGGAAGGAAGTCTTTTGAATCTGACCATGGTAGCAATTGTACAACACTGCTTGATATAATTGAACTATGGATTGATATGATGTCTGGGTTAGGTCCTAATAAAATGGCTTAAAAGAAAAAAAAAATCTTAAATATACCCAAATACCTTGAGGGAATGGGTTGTTAGGTCTAGGAGATCAAAGCCCAAATCTCAGGGAACATCAAGGTCACTTGGCATCGCATAGTTCACAAAGACAATGCTAGAGTCTAGGGTCTCAAAAGCTCATCAATAACCAACCACTTAAGGTGCAACTATTGGTCTCTCCCTGTCCTGAGGAAGGAAGAGTGAGGAAAACCAAGAGCCATGTTGAAACTATTAGTCCAGTGGACTAACACACTGCCCAAACATCTGTCACCACAGCTCTGAGACCTGCAGGACCAGATGGCACCCGGCTACCACTACTAACTGCTCTTAAGGGGATCCCATGAGAAGATCTAATGGGAAGATCTCCCAGAGAAGAGGAGAAAAGTAAAGAACAAAATTTAGATTCATAAAAGAGATCAGACTTCATGGTTGGATAGAGACTAGTGTATGCCCCAAGACTATGGCCCTAAGTTATATTTCAGCTCCAAAACTGAGCTCACCCCCATGACTTAGTGTTCAGCCAAACAATAAACAGGTGTATAAGGTGAAGAATAACACTAGTGAGGTGTGTGCACCTTGGAATAATCAGCCATTTTAAGATAAAAATGGAGCACTTACCCAAGGACGAAGTTCAGAAAGGTTAGGAAAGAGAGAGAAAGAGAAACAGGAAAATAGTGAGGAAGTGGGATACACTGAGGGAGGGCAATGAATGACATGAAACAACACGTGTGTGTGGATTGTTGCATGCAGAACCGCTGATCTGCTCTGCCTTTGTCCACTTCACAATAAAAAGCTTTAATACAAATAAACTAGAAAGGTTTGGTATGCATATATACACATATCTGTATGTATGTATGTATGTATGTACATTTTAAGGCAATTTAAACCCCATTCGAAATGTTTCTACTTCATTGAGAAGCTCTACTTTAATGGCTTGTGAAGGGCACTGGACTGGGCTACAAGTTGGCCTCCTGACCACATGGTCTGCAGTTTGAACCCACCAGCCAGTCCATGGGGGAAAAGTGAGGTTTTCTGCGCCCATCAAGATTTACAGCTCGGAAACCCACAGAGGCGATTCTATCCTCTCCAATAAGCTTGCTATTAATTGAAATCAACTTGATAGCAAAGAGTCAATGTTTCTATAAAAGGGGGAAGAAAAGTAATTTTGTTGTTGTTGTTGTTGTTGTTAAGTGTTGGGCTGTTAACCAAAAGTTTGGCAGTTCAAACCCACCAGCCCTTCCTCGGGAGAAAGATGCGATGGTGTATTTCCATAAAGACTGAGAGTCGGGGACCCTCGGAAGCAAGTCTACGCTGCCCGCCGGAATCACTGAGTTGGCAACAGCTTGAAAGCAGAGAGATAGTTTTGTTGTTTCCACGTGAAGCCATACCAGTGCTGGCACTGGGCTATGATAATACAGCTCACCTCACAGCAAACCCAACTGTTTGCTGCTGGATACTCCAGTCAACATATTGACGTAGCCCCCTACTTACTCAAGGAAATAGGAATGTGTCCACAACTCTGCTGCACCCCTTATGTGAAAACCCTTATCGTTTTCAGGTCATTTTCTAAATGTTTATTAGCAACAACTACTTGTCATTGAGAAGGGTTACCGAAAATTTTAAGTTTGACTTGTGGTTAATTTGTGTTTATTCGATACTAGACCAAAATCATATGTAAGGTGTTCCGCTAATGCACAATTATGCTTAGTGTGACATCAAAGTGATAGAGATTTAGTCTCCTTTTGTTAGTGTATTCATTTGTTCAATCGTTCATTTACGTAAGTAATTCATATAGAGATTGGGGTTAAGAAATCAAACTGTACCAAACCACATGTGGCAAAAAGGATATCTGGACCTGACAGTTGTGCAGAGCAAGTTCTATAACCCCCTGTCGAAACTCAATCCAGATGAATGCTGCGGGGCGGCTGCTGCTGCTGGCGGCGCCCCTGCGTCCGGTTAACTTACAGCGCCTCCATGCACACAGCGAACCACGGCCTGCTCCTGAGCCACTCTCCCCACTGGGGTTCTGTTTGTGGTTCTGTTTGCACTGACTGTGGCCGCCACCCTGTCAATCCATCTCCTTGAGAGTCTTCCTTTGGCGGTAGGACAACACACAATGCTAGGATAATTGTCTCTGCGAGAAGGATCGCTCTCTCTCTCTTTTTTGCAGCTTTAAAAAAAATTCTCTATAAAGAGATTGATTTAATAAGCCGTTTAGTTTTAGATGGCGTATATTGTAACTATTTCAAAGTAATCATGGAGCTTTAAACTCCAAACTAGAAGATTGACTTGAAGCTACATATTTTAGAATTGCTTCACGTACCCGTCGTCTGCAAAGCTTTTTCAGTACCTTCTCCTGCTAGAGTACAGTTTTAACACGTTCAATGAGTGCCTTTTTCTTTTACTGTCCTATTGACACATTTTCATAAAGTCAGACTGATTGGCAAAGGTTTAGGAGCAAGGCCTTTATGCAGCCATCCCAGGACTGGGCCCTCTCTCACTCCCATGCCTCCCCCTCCTGCCCCTACTACATCTAGTGCCAGCTTTGCTCAGATGATGGAGGATCTCGGCAGCAACTTCATCCCCTTGTAAAACTCTCAGTCAGCGTGAAGCCTACTTAGTATAATAAACAGCACAGCAGGAACTATTTTTGCAGGTGAGTTGTCCTGTGGGTAGCCCACCCATAAATTAAGAGGGTCAGCTGGAAAAGAAAAGTGGGTCCAGCACAAAGAGGGGGAAGTAGAGTTTAGCCTCGAACCCCCTACTGACTGAAGGTCATGGACCTGTGGAGACTGACAATTCATTACAATTTATCAGTGGATGTATTTCCCCTTAAGCCAGCAGGAGCACTAGACCCTGACACATTATTTTTTAAAACTCAATCGAAGCCAGAAAGGTTTCAGAGGCCATGAAATGTACATAGGAGCAGAAAGGATCTCGAGGTCTACAGCCTGTCAACCAAACTTAGTTTCTCTTCTGGCAGAAGGAGTTTCCAAATGCCATTGGTGGACGGTATGAGCCTTCCTCCAAAGTACCATTAGCATTCAGAGATTCCAGCATTATTTAATATAGAACTATTCAGCAAGGATCCATATCTTACGCACTTAATAATGTGAATGAGTTCTAATCCTACTTTCATCTTATTTCATCCAACTTTGCTATATTTTATTTTAATGTTCAAACTATCCATCAAATCTTCAAATGCGATTTTTTTTAATGTGCTGAAATTATGTCCTGCATGGCATTCTGCGGGGTAAAAAATATTAAAGACTCTCTGGTCGAATTAAGGAGCCCTAGAGGCATAAGGGGTCATTCACTGTGCTGCTAGCCACAAAGCAAGCAAGCAGTTCGAAACCGCAGCCTCCCTACAAGAGAAGGATGAGGCTTTCCATTTCTGTAGAGAGTTGCAGCCTCAGAAAGCCACGGGGCACTTCTGCTCTGTCCCGTGGGGTTGCTACGCGTGGGAATCGACTCAGTGGCAGTGAGCTTGAGCTTGCTTTGTCCCCTGGTGGAATGAGTTTGGGTCAGAGCGGAATACGATCGTACCAAATGTACATCGGCATGCTAAAGACCCGAGGAGCCCATACGAAAATGGGTTGACTTTATTACATGAGAGCTCACTTTTGAATGCGTTGTTTTCAGAAGGCGTCTTTTACTGTTAATGCCCTGGAGATATTTTGTTTGCCTATTACAATTACAGTGAACAAATATTATATATTTTTATTTAAATAAATTCTATACATAAATATATGTGATAGTATGTGATTCTGGGTATTTATTTCTTTTCTGTAGAATCTAAAGTCTTACTGGTTCAAAATCGCACTGGGGCATCAATATCAGCTGGAGAAGGGCAGCTTCAAACAGCTCTCTGTTTCCTCTCTCCTTCCATAGAAAGTCATGTGACATCAAGGCACAACCTGACACAGTGGATGTTACGATACCTAGCCTGTGTTTCTTTACCTAGAGTGTATTTCATATCTAGTCAATAAGACCAGTACCAAACCACTATTTTCTTTCTGAATTTTAGATTTCCTACATGATACACACTTCAGTAAGAACACAGAAAAAATGCCTAATTCCAGGAAAATAATTTCTTAAATTTATTTTAGCTGCACTGACTGATTGCAATTTGATTTGGCCCACATTGTATTTTAACTTTCATCAGTGCTTCCCAGAGCTTCCTTCTTTGTCCTGAAGTATAATGAAAATGAAATTAGGGTGATAGAAAGCAGAAGCAAAAACTGAATCCAAGAAAGAACATAATTCATAACGGAAGCTCATCGTGAGTCAAGTAAATGTCCTCTTTCTAATTCAATCTTCAGGAGAGTTGACTAAAATGTTGGTTTATGTGGATAGAGTACATTGCCTAAGAGTTTATGGTAGTATTAGGAAATTGTTTACATGGATCAAATGTGCCGATATTAGACCAAATTACTAAGGCTCCTTGGAATAGTGATGTTCCTTCTCTAGAGTTGGCTGTTTGTTGTCCTTTCTAGGCTTAACACGTCACCACAATTCCTAAAATGTTTCTGCCCTCAAAGCCCTTAATATGCTCAAGGGTTTTCTCTCAGTAAAAGTGTGCTTGTTAGTCTGTGTGTAATAGATTATGGAATACTGTTATCTAGAAGTTGTTTTAAAATGCAGTGTGCTTCTCTAGTGGTAAAGGAAGAAAAACAATTCTAATTCTGTATCCGAAAAGCATTTGACAAAGGTGAACTCGCGGAGAGAGGCAGAGAAATGAGGCCTCAAAGAAGGTTGGCTGATGACTCCATTTGATACGTAGCAGGCAGGACATGCTTGGTCCACTCCTTCTCAGTAGTATTAATAAACATCTTAAGTGGGTGCATCAACAATGTGGCCAGTCTGGAAAAGGAGAAGTTCCAACAGACAGATAACAATGACAGGGAGGTCATTAAAGGCCTAAGAGAAAGTAATCAAAACCTTTGCATAGAGGTACTTATCTAGAGGTAGTATCACTTCCAGAGGGGGAGGGGGTGGGATTAAAAGAATAGGCAGAATAAGAACTGGTTACAGCACGAGGTCTGCTGCAGTACTGTGTGAGTTCAAATCTTTACTCAACTCCTTGGTAGCTTTCTCAGCAAAAAAGTCACTTAACTATTCTAATATTCAACAAATGATGTCATGAATAGGAATTCACTAATAGGGATGTGCCATTAGTACATGGGCCATCCTTGTCAGCATAGAGTAAAAGCCGCACATTGTTAGGATTCAACAAGTATATCTTAGTATGCAATAGATATTTCTTCCTGTACCTTGTGAAAGGGGATGAAAATTCCACTACACATTTGCAAAGGACAAAACTAGCACTGATAAAGAAGGCGCAAAGAGATGAGAGATTATTTCAAGAGAAAAAAATCAATAAAATTTGAAAGCAAATTTTGAATTAAAAATGGGGTTTCGTTTCCAACAGAAATTCTTCTTGTCTACCTATGAAATGTAGTGTCTCTCCAAGCAGTGTGATGAAAGTATCCCAGCAGTAGATGAATTTACACTAAAGCTTAGTACAAATAGCTTTCTGCAGAGTTACAGTACCACAAAAAATACACTAACCAGTAATATGTTTTCCTTATAATACAAAGAAAGCACAAAAAGATACAGTCGTGTGCAGTTTGGGCCGACTGCTCTAAGAAAGAGATCGCGACAGAGAGGGAGAACAGAAGCAAGGTAGAAATGTGCTTCTCCTTCACATCTCAGCCAATGATCGGTGTCCTCAGCTGGTTTGTGTGCTTTTCCCTGATGCCTTGTCATATTTATAATGGCCCAGCATTGTCACTGTCATCCCTAGTGTCATGTGCACATTCCAGATATCAGGAGGATGAGAAGAAGACACAAAGAGTACAGCTATTCCTTTTAAAGGAATGGACCGGATATCGCATATATTGCCTCAACTCACAGGTTCCTCCCTGAGCTAGTCAGTTGAGTCCACCTTAGACAAGAGAAGCTTGAAGCTCATCTCTCTCTAATTGGATGGTCATGTTCTCTGATAAGGAAGTTTATTACAAAGGAAGAAAGGGACAGAGGGTCTTCAGGAACTACTAGTATGAGTCTTAATATTAGTGCAGAGGTTAAAGTATGTATGAATATCAATAAATCACAATTTTAAAACAAGAGTTGTAATGAAGCCTTTTAAAAGTGCTCAAATAACAAAAATTCCAGGATGCATCTTTCTCCTACACCACTTCTATCCATTTTTGAGGACACAAAGGGAGATAGATATATGATGGTCAAGATCAGTATTAAATGGGCAAAAATAAAGTTCAGAAGAGGATGAATGATTAACCAAAAACACAGCATTTTGAGTCCCCGGGACCTGGGGCTTCATAATCCCTCTGCCATCAGAGGAGTTCTCTCAGAGCCCCCAAGCTGCTTAGCCTCTCTCATCAGCATCATTGTGGGGACACCTACCACCCAGGATCTAAGTTTCAAGAAGCACCAGACTTTACCAAATGACTCTAATGGATGAAACAGTCTTCAGGCAGCTGTAACCAGCTGGCCACTCAACATAAAACAAGACATGTGGCAGCTGGGAAGGCTGAGTAGCCAAAATAATGCATCTGACTTTCATTGCAAGAGGCACCTCTCCATCAAGAGGGATTATGCAATAGGGGCCCATACGGTGCCAAGAGCCAAGACAATGCCTAATATGGAAAATGTGTTGGTCTATAAACTTATTGCACAGATTTCTCAGGTTCTTCCCAGAACACCCAGCGTGTTATATACATGAGATTCTGTAGTAATCTGTAGTGACTGTTCTTAAAATCCCAGTTTGAAGTGTGACACACATTCTGGCAAATGATGCAAAGGAAAGCCGGTGTGCTCTCTTTGAAAAAGCAGATCAGTGGCCCCGACGGTTCTTACCCAGGATTAAGTCTAACTACGTTACCTCTTCGTATTCTGACATACTTAAATATTTACTCCTCTGTAGCAGAAATGACCAAAGCGGATGTCAGAAGAGACTTGCTCTTCAGAATCGAAAGCAAATAAGAGAAATGGCGACTGAAAGGCTGAAAAGAAGATGTCAAAGGATGACTCCAGAAGACCAAACACAGCACGATCATGAAACGGTTGAAGATTTGAATGCAGAACACCAAAAGGGAAAAGCATATGCCATACTTCTGCGAAGACGACAACTTCAACAACCCTGGGGGCAAATCTGTTCTGTCGCTTGGGTAGCCTCGAGTCAGAATTAACTCCGCATACCGTTCCCGTCTTTGATTTTGGTCACAAAGCATTTCCTACCAACTAAGAGAAAAATAACCAATTGACTCCTGACGGGTCAAAAATATTCACAATTTTGACTACTTGAGTTGAGATATAACTATAAAGTTAGAGTGCGACTTTTTAAAAATACTTCAATGCTGGGTTGCTACATTCGAGGAAATTGCATAGGTGCATTGGGGGTTTGGGTTTGCAAGGCTACTTCAAAATGATAAATCAGTTGCTGTGATTGGCAAGTTGCCTTCCTCCAGCAGGTCTGTTGTAAGGTAGCCTGACCTATATGGTGACCGTTGGGCTATGTGGAAGCTACTGCATCAACATGAAAACACAGTGTGGTCAAGGCAGGTGTGCAAAGCTTCATGGCATAAGTTCATTAAAAATTGAGCTATGAAAGACAAAGATTTCAAACTTTCAAAAAAGAACAACACAACAGAAAAATGTCTTTATGACCTGGGGTGAAAAAGCAGGGGTGTGTGATTTCTTAAGAACCCAAATGTACAAGGTATAAAAGTTTGATGCATCAAATAAAAGGAACAACTTCTTTTCACCAAAAGACACAAGTAGAGTGAAAAAACGAATATTAAATGAGGGGGTGGGGGAGGCTTTGCAATGCATACAGCTAAGAAAGAAAAAGACTGTCACAACAATGTGTTTTAAAACTTGGACAAGTTGGTAAGAAAAGTGCTCTCAAAAGAAAATGAGCACAAATCACCAGTAAGCATTTCAAAGGTGAGAAAATCCAAATGATAATCTAAATAGATAAATAAAATACATTAACGAATGTACAATTTCAAGAATGATTGGAACCACAATGTGATATAATTTTATACTCACAGGTCTAGCAAAAATTTACAAATATTTTTAATGTGTGGGGAGTGATGAGGACTTTCATTTACAACCTTTGAGATATAAACATGCACAACCAAATTAGAGAACAATTTGCTATGCTCTCTTAAATCTAAATTTTAAATAGCTGTCCTAAATCTCACATTCCAAATTCCACATTAGAAGTATGACCTGCTGTCATCAGCTAGTTTTTTTAAACACCCTTTTGTTAAGAAGATAGTTTCATTGTACCTTAATTTATTAGTCACCACATCTGCTTGCATCTGAACTGGATCATTCCATATCATCCCCAGACAATCCTGAGTATGAATGTGAATTAGGAAGAGAGTTGCCCACATGCCATGCCAACTAATGCTGTCAACATAGAACTGGGCTCCTTCAGGCTTTCAGTAGCGAAGTTTTCAGAAGTAGGTCGTCGGACCTTTCTGCTGAGGTGTCCGTGGAGACTGGAGCCTGGTTAGCAGCTGAGAATTCTGCTTACCGTTTGCACCACCATGCTACCCATGTCCACATATGGAGAGCAGCCTCTTTACTAGCCTCACAGTTTCTCCAGGGTCTGCTGCTCATGAATGAGGCATAGCTTCTATCTCACTTTGGGCATAGCTGACATTGAAATATATATATATATAATTGCTTCCAGCCAGTTCACGCAGGTTCGGTAGCACTGATACCTACTTTTGTTGTTGCTGAGTTCAGTGAACTGTTTGCTAACATTGCACTTGGAATCAAGGTTCTCTTGGAGATCACAATCACAATATGGAAATCATAAATTTACATCCCTTATTCATTTTTAGCATTCATGCATGCACAGCTCATTCTAAGTGCCCATACTAATTTTTCATTCTGCCCACAGGTATAAAAATTACACATAACCATGCTTGCAATATTTATTTACTCATAATTCCTAAAATTCATGGTACTTTTGATGAAATACTACATTTCTTTCTTCTTCTTTTTTTAAGCAAAAGGGAAGGAATTCATTGGAGCCCATACGGGAAACCCTAGAGGAGCCCAGCATCCCCTACTGTGTCAGCATGCCTAGCAAAGGGTCACACCATTCACTGTACCCCCATGTCCCAGAGGGACTCCCCTTGAGCCGAACCCCAAAGCCCCAGGGCTGGCTTGGGGGTGGGGACGGAAATGCTACATTTCTATCCCCGCACATTTGTTGCTTCAGTAACAAACATAGAACATAAAGAGAAAATGTGACAAACAACCAGAGGATGACATTCATTTCAGCTTTGTGTTAAACTCCAAATTCCCACAAGATATTATAAATGAATTATGCAAGTCCTGAAAGTGTTCAAATATTGAACTGAATTGAGCTAAACATATTGTTAGAACAATTGTGGCAAGGTCAGCAGCATTGAAAGGGGGTTTCTCAAAGGTGAACATAACATGTTCAGAGAAGAGAAGTTTCCTAACTGCTTCTAATGTAACCAACGCAGTGGCTATTGTCTAGTTGTGCTGCCGCTAAAGGAAGGAGCTCTACTCCTCCGGTGAAAAGATAGTGAAGGATGAAGCACACAGCGGATGATGCTCAGATACAAGTGAATAATGTCGCAAGTGAGGATGCCAATCAAGAAACACTCTGGAGATACCTTAAATAACAGTGTTATTGGTTTTGTCATGTATATTTAATATTTTTCATTCATATTTCATAATTCTTTCTTATAACAATTTAGTTTTGTGTACCTCTTTTATTGTTCTTAATTATTAACTTATGAAATAATAAGGTACCTTTTAGTCTATCTTTTTTTATGCTTCAAATGGTCATTAGGGCAGTGGAGCAGTTATTAAATGATTTGAATGCCACCACTGGTTGCTTCCCTCCCTACCCTCGTTTTAAGGAACAAAGGTGCACTTGACCCAAGCTATGTTGTTTTCAGTTGCCTAAATATTGGTCTGGGTAGACTAGGGAAGCAAATCCACAGAAACTCATATGTATAAGAGAGAGTTTTATATAAAGGGTAAGTGTGCATTAAGAAAGCATCCCAACCCAGTGCTGCCCAAGCTCACAGGTCCAACATTAGCCCATATGTCTGACACCAATCCATGAAGTCCTCCTCCATCTCATAAAACAGATGCAATGATGCCAACTGCAGGAGGAAAGCCAAACCAGTGAACGTATAAGCATCTCAGTGCTGACAGGGGTCTCCACACAGCTGCTCCAGCACCCAGGGCTGCATCGGGGTAGGTTCATGTGGCTTCTCCTCTGGGATGTCTTGCAGGAAGTGAGCCTTGCCAGTTGAAGCAGGGGACTGGCTAAGGCAGCTGCACCCTAGTTCAACCATCAGAAAGCAAGAGACTCAAGAACTAGAAAGGCGAGGCTCACCGAACCATGTATTTCTCCACCCTTCAATTAACCCCACATGTGTTTATTGGCCAGGTTGGCACAATAAACCTTAACTATCTCACTTAATATGCATGTAAACGTTGGACATTGAATAAGGAAGACCAAAGAAGAATTGATGTGTCTGAATTATGGTGCTGGCAAAAAGGATCATGGACTGCCCAAGGAATAAAGAGATCTGTCTTGGAAGAAGTATCTCCAGAATACTCCTTAGAAGCAAAAATGGCGAGACATCAACTCACATACTTTGGGCATGTTATGAGAGAGACCAGACCCTAGAAAAGGGATTATGCTTGGTAGTGTCATAGAAAAAGAGGTCAAGATGTATTGACGCAGTGTTTGCAACAATGGGCTTCAATATAACAATTGTGAAGATGGTGCAGGGCCGCACAGTGTTTTGTCCTGCTGAACATAGGGTCGCTAAGAGTCAGAGCCAACTAGTCAGTAGCTAACAACAATCATTTCCGGGAAAGGAAAAGAGGAGCATGCGCAGTCACCCACCCACTACAGGGATTCGATTTGACAAATGTGATGGGTTGAATTGAATCCTTTGAAAAATATGTGTTAGAATCCTAGGCCCCAACCTGTGAATATAATTTTACTTGGGAATGGGGTTTCCTTTGTTATGTTAATGAGGTCAGATCATGATCCACTGCATCACCAGGGCTCCCGGGGAGATACAAGGAGCAAGGAAATTCGAGAGCTAGAGATGCTGAGGAAAAGATTTTGTCCAGCTTCCCATTAAAATTCAACTGTCACCAATTTTAAATTATCGTCTGAAACATTCTATTTTGTGTAATTTTAATTATATTATTCAATCGATTGCAAGGATCTCTTCCAGTTGGTTTACCAGTTAGCTGTCTTCCAGACTTCCTGGTATAGATGAATGTGCACCTCCAGCACTGCATCTATTTCTTACAACACTCAAATTAACATCTACTCAATTACTTTAACCTTACTTTTACCAATATATTCAGTACACCTTGGTCTTCTTCCCTCAATATCATCTTTCTGGATCATATGCTATTTCCTGAAATGGGTGAACTTCAACCAATTCTGTGTGGTTCTATAATTCTGTGTATTCTTTACATGGGATTATTGAAATCTTATTAAATTATTTCAATAGTATATTCATGCTTGTTGAAAATTTTGAAGCAGTAGGGGAGCTAGGGAAAAAATAAATAAATGTGTAAAATACTATAGACTCAATTACTTCAGAAGAATAGGATCTTTAAGACAGTATAGTCTAATGAGCCAGTCAGGGTGCAGATAGGACCGATGAAACACATAACCGTCCTCTAGTTCTTTAATGCTTCCTTCCTTCCACTATCATGACTTCAATTCTACCTTATAAATTGGATTGGACCAGAACATGCACATTGCTACAGATAAGAGCCCACAACACAGGGAATCCAGGATAGATAAACCCCCTCAGGGCCAACAATGAGAATAGAGATACCAGGGGGATTAGGGAAAGATGGGGGGAGAAAGGGGGAATCGATCACAAGGGGGCAAACATGGTAAAGTGGGTGAAGGGTGACAGAGGATGATGTAAGATTTGAAAATAATAATCTATAACTTATCAAGGACTCATGAGGGATAGGCGGGGGAGGAAGGGGGAAAATGAGGAGCTGATATCAAGGGCTCAAATAGAAAGAAAATGCTTTGAAAATTATGTCAGAATATGTGCAAATGCGCTTGACACAATGGATGAATGTATGGATTGTGATGAGATGTCAAAGCCCCCAATGAAAGTATTTAATGATTTTTTTAAAGACATTGTAGTCCAACCATTCTTAACTTTGTTGAAAAAGCGCTAACACATCTGAGGCTAGAGGGAGAAGAATGCAGCACTCAGATTCCTGGAGGAAGCTAGTACCTTGAAAGCATTCCCCCAGACAGTTGTACTATATTCTTCATCCTAGCCTTGCTGAGACCAATTAAGCCTTTGTTCACTTTAAGCCTAAATAAAACAGATAGAAAATTAATATTCTTTATTATGTGCCAGTAACACTATCTAAATTTAGAAAGCATCTCAAGACTAGATTTGACTGCTTGAACACTAATTACAGAAGACTTGACAAGTTGTGGGATTTCATCAGATATCAAAAAAGCAACATGTCTTTACAAAAAGAAAAATAAACAGAGAAGACCAGAATGGATGGCAGAAAAGACTCTGCGACTTGCCCTTGAGCACAGAGTCGCTAAAGCACATGGTATAACTGATGGCCTAAGAGAGCTGAAGAGAACATTTCAGAGGGCAGATTGAAAAAATGACATAGCGTAGTGATTGAAGCTAGAAAGCCCAAAGGAAGAGCTCAGCGTGTCTCAAGCTGAAAAAAATGAAGGACAAGATTCAAGCTTTGAGTTAGAACATTGAAGGATTCCATGGGCAAAATATTGAATGAAACAAGAAATATTCAAGGAAGATGGAAGAAATACACCAAATCAGTACATTAAAAAGAATCCGTCAATGTTCAACCATTTCCAGAGGTAACATGCAATGAACCGATAGCACTGATGGAAGAAGTTCAAGCTGCATGAGCGAGAAACGGGGCTCTAGGAATCCATAGAATACTGATGGAAATGTTGCAACAAGTTGATGAAATACCAGAAGCACTTAACTTACACTTGTGTGGAAGGGCAGGAGGGTGGTCAACATGTCCATCGGGTCACAGCCTGATGATGCCTCCAGGCAGGTATGGCCCTTTCATAAGAAAGACCATGAGAAATGTTCTTCCACGCCATTACCTTGCGCCTTCATCCTCGCTGATACTCTCTCTGCCTCCGGAGGCAGCCCCTTCTGAGCTGCTGACCCTGGGAGCCAACCTCCAAGCTATCAGGGCCTTTCCACCTGCAGCTATGTGAGCCTGAAGAAGGCCCCAGCTAGCATTGAACCTACGGCCTTGAATTGGACAATGCTGTGATACCTTCTTGATATAAAGTACTTTCTTACACATATACGAGTGTCACTAGTTTTATTTCTCTAGGCAACTCAACCTAATACAAGGAGATACTCCTTAAGTCATATCTTCGGGTAGGACTATAAAGGGAGAACAATGAGTGTTGGATTCTTGAGGTCCAACCTTGACCATCTAAACATAGGGTAAAAACTACTCAGGGAAATGAGAAAAGGCCTTAGTGAATTTTTTCTAAACAAATTCTCAACTGGTTTTGGAAACTTTTCCGCTTGCCATACTCCAGGTATTGTTGAAGATATGAGTTCCTCTGTGTCCTATTAAAACATGATAATTATAATGTCCCACTCATTAGATATTGCCCTGTTTGCTCCAGCTCATGTTATTCTCTTCCTTTGCCCCAACATGCAATGCAGCTATGAGATAAGCAAGTAGAACTATAGTTAAGCAAGTATAGATAAGCAAGTAAAACCCAGAAAATGTAGCTTCTACCTTTTAGGAGAATCTTGTTAAAAGTGTGGATGGATAACCTCTATTCTCTCCTAACTTCTAGAATAAGTAGCGCAAAGGGTGTGCCGTAGGTTGGAAGGGTGTTATTGTCATGTACTAGGAAAAATATTAAGGTTGTTAAGGATTTCATTTTATTTGGATGCACTATCAATAGCCATGGAAATAGCACTCACGCAATCAAACAATACATTGCACTGGACAAATTGGTAGCCAAGGGCCTTTTGTAAAGTGTTAAAAAGAAATTATTTCACCTTGAGAATTAAGGTGCTTATGTTAGACAGGATTCTCCAGAGAAGCAGAACCAGGACACTTATGATTTAATATATATTTATGTAGATAGATAGATAACATAAGAAATAAACAGCTAATTACAGAGCAGTACAAATGGCTCAGTGTAACTCACTTCCATGAGACAGTAAGGCACTGGAGGTCCTTCAAGTCTTGAGGGTCGCCAGGTGCAAGTCAAGGAAACAGACATCTGAGTCCTCTGTAGAGCAATTTAGGCTATCCAACCACAGGCAGCAAATAGCAAGGAAAGTCACCAACAGTCAGCCAGAGGACAGGGTCCAACAGTCCCCAGCTCAAGTGACGTATACTCCAGTAGCACAGGGAAGCAGGTCTTGAAGGAACTCAAACTACAGCGACACAGTCCACGGGTTAGGTGTCCCACAGGTGCTGTAGCTTGCAAATTGAGGCAGAGAAAAAGCTAAGGCAACCGCACTCCGGTCTGACCATCAAAGATCAAGAGACAAGAAAGGCAAGGCTCACTGAGCCATTTATCTCTCCACCCTTCAATTAATCCCACATGTGTTCGTTGGCCAGGTTAGCACATAAATCTACCTATCACAGTGCCCCTAACCTAAGCTATAATATTTTCAACTGCTTTATAAGCACACAAAATTTGGACAGTGAGTAAAGAAGATCTTGAAGCATTGATGCTTTTGTTGGCAAATACTATTGACTACATCTGTCCTAACCAGCAGGTGATGAAGATAGTGGGGTTGTGGTGGAGTGATGAGTTATTGGAAATGTTTGACATCTGACGCCAATCCTACTGACCGCTGCTTTGGAAGTAAACACACACACACACACACACACACACACACACACTGCCACTATCACCACTTCGGGTCCTGAGCTTATTTTGGTACCGGCCTTTATGCTATACTAGGGGGTATAGTCCACACCTTATAGCCCCATAGCGATGCCACTGATTGCTATGGTGGCTCAAGACCAGTGGGTTCAGCTCTACTGTAGGAGCTACCAGTTGGAATGGACTCCCCGGCACCGAACAATAGTCATCGGACAAATATAATGAGTCCACTCTGCTTTTTCCTGATTTGTGTTCTTTTTCTCCCATGTCTTCCCCTTTTTGCTTGTTTTATTTCCATTTCCCTATGATTTTTTTCTTTTCATTTTTTCAAAAACAGTTCAGGAGTGTAGACAAGATGAGAGTCAAAACAAGCTAATTCTCACCACCACTTGCAGTCTTTTTCATCTTAAAGAATGTAATTATCTTCAGCCTTTTATTACTTTTTGTTGTTGTCCGTATTCCACCCCAACTAGATTATAAACTGCTATGCGTGTTACATTTGTCTTAACACAAATACCCTACAGTGCAGGATAGGTAGTACTGTACATACCTAATAAATACTGACTGCGTAAGCCTGCCTGTCTTGCGTAAGCAAGCCTGTCTTCTCACCGCAGAAGAAAAGAGCCAAAACACCGAGGAGAGAGTGAAAATCCACTGAGGATAGGGAAATGAATGCTAACGCATCCCCTCCTTTCTTTCCACCAGTCAGTTGCTATTCTACTTTTTTTCCCCTTTTAATTTAACCATTACCTATTATGTAGACATGAAAATTCTGCTTAGGGATTACCTAGTGGGAGAAAGATGAGGCTTTCTACTCCTGGAAAAGAAACCCGAAGGAGCCATTCAACCCTGTCCGATGGGGTTTGCTATGAGTCAGAATTGACTGGATGGAAGGGAATTTGGTCTGGGTTTTTGGTTGTTGTTTTTTTTTAAGTGATCACAATGTCATAATTACAAAACAGAAAGAAAATTATTATAGGAATAAAATATTTAAGGTTTTATTCATGAAATGCCTTTTCCATTTCTTTGATTCTGGAGAAATATTAAGCACATATAATAAAAGAAATAGAGTAATGTCAACTGTCCATGAATGATTTGAGTCTCCAGAAAAATAATATCCAAAAAATAATATCATGTCCATCTCTACTTATCCTATCCTTACACTATACACACATGAACAAACCAACCAACCAACACCCACACATAAATCTATCTCCAGAGGAGCGTACTGAGGGGTCTATCAAGCACTGTCAGATTCCAGGACCCTGATTAGACCGTGTTTTCTAAGGATAGTACTTTCGCAGGGATCAGGGCCACTGGGTGCAGGCATAGAGCTCCTCAGCTCTCTCTCTCCTTCCCAGGCCTCTGGCCTGGTGACCTCCATCTCTGGGCTTGACCATTCTCTTTCTATATAGGTTAAGAGTATAGACATGGTGCCAATACCCTTGCTCCACCTCTCACTAGCATCATGTCCTCAAGGAAAATCCCTAAGACTCAGTTTTCTCTATTGTGAAAATTATATTTTGTTGAAATCGTTTCATGTAAAAAAATGCTCTGAACCTAGGGTGCAGCCACTACCACTACCAGATGCTCTATTAAGTGTTATCAGTTTGGATTTTCTTACTTGGCATCTGGCCCTATTAAGCATGGACAGACGATTGAGATTAGCTTGGTACTCAAACCAAAACCCAAACTCATTGCCAACTAGTCAATTCTAACTCAACTCTAAGACAGAGTGGAACTGCTCCTGTGGGTTTCCAAGACTGTAAATCTTCATAGGAGTAGAAATCTTCATCTTTCTCCAGCAGAGCACCTGATGGTTCCAAACTGGCTGCACTTAGCCTCCCAGCAGGTAACCACTGAGCCACCAGGTATCCTCTTATCTATCTCTCTGGATTGATTAGTTTTCCCTGAACTTGGTAGTGTGTTTGTTTTGTTTTGGTCTCATTTGAATAGCAAGTTCTGAGAATTCTGAGACTCGATCATGTATAGGGTAAAGAGCAAAAAGACTCTTTGTTGCCTTCATCTAAATGGCTGTCACGGAACACAGAAGTTTTCCTGTGTTCACCCTGGGTAAACACTGAGGTTTACGGCCCAATACTAGTAAATAAATGAACTCTAACTTTGCATTTCTTTACATTCTGATTGCACATATCTTCCGCAAAGTTCTCTTGAGAAAATGAGTTAGGTATAAAAAGCAACTACTATATCTGTTCTCCATGCTACTAAGAAATTGCCATCGATTTAGTGGTTGAAACATCATTCACTTATTTCACCGTTTCTGTGGCTAGGAGTCTGGATTTTTAGACGACTTCTCTGTTCAAGCCTAACAAGGCTAAAATTAAATGTCAGCTGTCTGCGTTTTCATCTTCGGACTCAACTTGGGGAAAGTGTACTTCCAAGCTCATTCAGGTTGTTGGAAACACTCCTTTTTCTTGCCCAATATGATTGAGAGCCCTGGATTCCTACTGGCGGATGGCTGCAGGGTGTCCTGGTTTTTGTTTGTTTGTTTGTTTGTTTGTTTTATTTTTTGTGGGTCTTTTTAGGGTATTCTGTTATGTGGCTTCTTACAAGCCCTTGCCCACTAAGGCTTCTTACTTTTTCAAAGTCTAGAGGAGAATTTTTATCACTCCAGTCTGCAAAGATGGAGTCTTATGTGACTGAGCATATTCGCAGGCATGAAATCCAATCACTTTTGCACAATGGTATTGGTGAGACTGGCATTCCATCTGCTTTCATGGGAAAGGGCATCGTTCTCTGGAGAATACCTGAGGGCATACCTGCCACAACTGCCCTATTGCACTTGATTATCAAGCTTTGTAGTCAAACTGATGAAGAAACAGGTCGACATTGAGGATCAATCATGATAGTGATTTCAATTGGAAGTCTAAAATTCCCAAGTTGTTGCCACAATTACTAGCTAACTCTGGTGTTTCTTTACATCTTCTATAATCAGAAGACATTTAGGAAGGGGGAGAGATTACGCCAGTTTAAGGCACAGACTACAAGTAGCAATCAAGGCAAATAAGGATAATCGATGCTAACCTTTTCTGTATTCTCTAAGTCGTCTATCACTGAAAAAGATGTTTTCCCCTCTCCGACTACTATTCACCCTTGTTCTAAAATGTCATGATTTGCAGTTTTGGGGGGGTGAGGATTTTCCGCGGCTATCTTC
The DNA here is from genome assembly GCF_000313985.2 of Echinops telfairi. Taxonomy (NCBI): domain Eukaryota; kingdom Metazoa; phylum Chordata; class Mammalia; order Afrosoricida; family Tenrecidae; genus Echinops; species Echinops telfairi. Next base: position 78,015,169 of record NW_022107431.1, read on the forward strand.
TCTCAAGTCAAACAATAGGGAAAGGTAATTATCATCTGTTCATCTCTCCAAAGTAATCTACCAACATTTGTGTAAGTTCTTCGACTCTCATGAAACAAAGAGAAGTTAAGTTAGGCAGTGGACCCAAACCCAAGCAACAGACAAGCACTAAACCTACCGCATTATCAGACCACCACCACCAGCTTCTCTAATTTGTGTTTGCTCTTTCTAATGCCAAAAAAGCTTTTACACATTTCTCACTCACTTCTTTCCATTGTTTAGAGACTATTTTAACATTGCCTTGCCCCCTTGCCTTGCCTATTATTTCTTTTGAAACTTGGGCAATGAGCATGGATACATGGTGAGAGAAGATACATGGGATATAATCAAAAATCGAAAAGAGAGACCATTTCACCAAATACCTTGGACTTGATCCCAGCCATTATAAACTTGTTGAAATCTGAAATGTATTTGTTCTTTCAAATGTTCTTTTCTTAAGTTAGAACCAAGATCTATTTTCTTGAAAACGAATTCCATGTGTTTCCATTCACATACTTAGCTTATTAAGGACAGTGTAAAGATTATTTGAGGTCAAGTCTTGTTTAAGTCTTCTAAAATGTGTTAACCTTTTAGGCCATGGATAAGAAGAGGGGTAGGAATGAATTATTTCTTCTTTGACCTTGGACATCACAACACTATCCACTCCACACAGAGCCATTTTATATTCTTCACAAAACTGAACAAATCGATTTGCCAACCAGAAAAGGCATCATGACAAAAATATTTTAACAAAAACGATGGATTTAGCATGATATATTTCTTTTTTAAAGTTATATGAAATCATATTATAAAAATTGATGGTACAAAGCTTTCTCAAACTCCTCCTGCAGGAAGCACATTCCTTCCATGTGGCTCTTCCTCGAAGAAGCCCCATATGTCACCAGAATTTTCAAGACACACACTTTTCTAGCTCTAACTTCTCTTCTGTCTCACACTCCTGAGGTAACTGTAGAGCGAGCTGGTGATGCTGAGGACCACGTGTGTGCTTCAAACCTCAACTCCCAAACCACTGCCCTGGAGTCAGACGGCCCTGCTGTGTAAGGAGAGTTGGTCCCTGTCTTCGTGATATCCTCCTTCTTTGTCTCCAATTAAATGAAGGCTCTGAAAATTAGGCCAACAGGAGATTCTCTAGAGAAGAGCGTAGATGGCAAGTCGGCTATTCTCCTTCTACCGGCTTTCTGAAGAGTCTCCACAGGTCTCGGACAGTCATCAATGTCACCGAAGACTTCAGGGTGAATCAATCTCCCAATAGCAAATGTGATGAAAGCAAAATAAGGGCAATTTCTATGAAGGATTATCCACCATACATGAACTCATCTCTGCTTCGGATCATTAGGAATTGATGCTGTTGCTGGTGTTGTTCGGGCCATCAAGTTGGACACAGCCCAGTCCGGTGCCATCTCCACCACTGGTTGAGCCCACTGTTGCAGCCACTGTGCCAACCCGTCTCCTGGAAGGTCTTCCTCTGTTGCACTAACCCCCTACCTTCCAGACCCTCCACTTCCTCTTTTTCACTTTCCTGACTCTCCATTTTATCAAGCATGAG
>NW_022107431.1:78017234-78025833 GCF_000313985.2 Echinops telfairi
GTTGGGATGTTTTCTTGATGTGCATTTAACCTTTATATAAAGCTCTCTCTCATACATGAGTTTCTGTGGATTTGTTTCTCTAAAGTACCCAGACTAACACAGAGACATCATGTATTATTATCTAACAAAACCAGGTGGCTATTTTATCACAGCGCTGGAGGGAGGCTGGGCATTAAAATCAGAATGTTAGCCACATTGGTTTCTCTGAAGCAGCATCCATCTGCTTGCCCAGCTTCTGGTGACGCTCATGAGCCTTCATTTCCCTGGAGTTTTAGGACCTCATTGTGCCATATCAGGAGCTCTGGTGACCTAGAGGGTTACATGTTGGGCTGCTTGCAATTATGTGGTAAGCAGTTCAAAACTGCTCGGGGCTCTGAAGGAGAAATATGAGGCCTTCTACTGACATAAAAATGTACAGTCTTGGAAGCCCACAGCGGCAGTTCTACTCTGTCCTATCGGGTTGCTGTGAATGGGAATCGACTCAGGGAGTGAGATCTGCCATAACCAGTACTACCATGTACTATTTCCTTTAAAGAACAGAAAAGGATATCATCCCAATCTCAGAGGCTCAAAGTCTACATTCAGGACATGGCTCTACGAGAAGGCCCTTCTAGTTAAAGGAAGCTCCTCAGTTTCCCTTCACATTCCTGGGCATCTGCTCTGTTTCCAGTCATATTTCCAGATTCCAGGGTTAGGATTTCAACACATACTTTCTTTGGGGGGAGGGTACATTATGCATGAATCCATAACAACTGAGCTTAGAACTTGATTACTTAAATCTCTGGCACCACGTTCATATAGCCAACTCCCCTCTTTGAGTCTTCTCTGTTACAGACACGCTGCTTTTCCCGAGGCCCACCCTGCTCCAGGATAGCTTCATGTTTGGACTTCAGCTCCCGTCTACAAAAAGGTCCTTGAAGTTTCTTTATAACTCCCAGCCTTTTTTCCGATATCTACTGTGAGACTTATTCAAGATAACTGTGGATAATAAAACACCAGCAAAGTTTGGAGACCTGGTAGTATAGTGGTTATAAGTGGGGGCTGCAATACTCAAAGTTGGCAGTTCAAATTCACCAGCTGCTCTGAGGAAGAAAGACAAGGCTTTCTATTGGTAAATAATTACAGTATCCGAAACTCACAGAAGCAGTTGACCCTGTCCTATAGGATCATGATGAATGGGCACCAACTAGATAGAAATGACTTTTTGGTAAGTCTAGTTTTAGAAAGTAATAACTGTCATTCATAATTGTTGATGTACTTTTATGTCCAACTTGGGTTTGAAGATGCAGTGATATAAATTTACAAAGGTTACAGGATAAAATAAAAATTTTAAATCAATTCAGCAAGTCTCTTCTGACCCTTATTAGAAGTCTATTAAACAGAAGATAATAATTTATAAATTATCAAGGGTTCATGAGGGAGTGGGGAGCAGGCAGGGAAGGGGAAAAATGAGAGGCTGATGCCAGGGGCTTAAGTGGAGAGCAAATGTTTTGAGAATGATGAGGGCAATGAATGTACAAATGTGCTTTACACGATTGATGTATGTATGGTTTGTGGTAAGAGTTGTATGAGCCCCTTATAAACTTATTTTTTAAAAGAAGTCTACTAAAGAATGTTTAAGCTTTTTAAAAGCTTTAGTGAATTTTATTCTCGATTTTAATATTTTATATTCTTAAGGCTTAATTTGTGCTATTCTTTTAGCAAATATGTTTTTCATCAATGCTGTGGGTTAGGCACTAGGATGCCAACACAAGGTCATCTCTTCAAACCCACCAGCTGCCCCAAGGGAGAAAAATGACTCTGTCTTCTCTCATGAAGGTTTACAATCTTGGATTAGCCTTCCCAAGGGAAACACAGGAGATATGAGAGTCATAGCAAAGTGTGGTGAAGATATTAGATGGTGCCTGGCTATCAGACAGAATAGCATCTGGGATCTTAAAGGCTTATTTCCAAATAAGCAACCATCTAAATGAGATGTCAACTAAGTCCACATGGAAGAAGCACACCAACACCTGTGATCCAAGGATTGGAAATTATATACTCCAAATCCAAAGGAGGGAATAGTGTCAGAACTTAACATTTGCATGATCTACACAGAGGACAAGACTCTGGTGACTTCCCTCTAACCATAATCGAGGATGGGAATAACCTGGGGATCAGGCAGAGAATATTGGAAAGATGGTAGTAGATCAAAATGATAAATCTGTCTTAAATGGATAAAACCTTGTCACTGATGTCCCTTCTGATACACTTTGTACTTTGGTCTGGTTTTCAATATTTTCGGGGGGGGGTTTCATATTGGGTTTTTTCTCTGTTGTATTTTGTGATTGTTGGTAGCCTTCTTGACTCTTTGCTATGTGTTTTTCTGTCCATGAAACCTAGGACTGAGGACTCTATAGAGACAGCAACTAGAATAAGGGCTCCAGGGGGCTATGGCAGGGAAACGGGGGGCGGGGGGGTGGGTGGAACTGATTTGAAACTGATTTGGGTAGCAGTTGTACAACACTGCTTGATATGATTGTACTATAGAATGGTATGATGTCTAACTTAGCTCCTAATAAAATAGTTTCACATGCAAAAATGTATACTCTTAGAAACCTTGTATATGGTTGCTATGAGTCAGAATCGACTCAATGAGAGGGAATTCGTGTGGGGACTTTTTGTTGTTGTTTGACTTTGTTTTTATGTTCTAGATATTGATTGTTGCTATTACTAGGTGCCACCAGGTCAGCTCTAATCATAACATAACAAGATGTTGCTCAGGCCTGTGGTAGGGATGACAAATTAATAATAAATGACATGATCAAATTCTATCTGTGTTCATGGAGTTTTCAAATGTTCAAGGGAGGTAAGATATAAGTAAATGTTACACTTAAACTATTAATTAACAATAATGATATAGTACCTAAAATGCAAAGTACAGAAAACCCCAAACCAAATCCCTGGGATTCAAGTTGATCGTGATCCATAGCCGTCCTGTGGACAGAAGGCTTCCATGGCTGTAAAGCGTTATGGAGGCAGATTGCCTCAGCTTTCTCCCATGAAGTGATGGGGGGCTTCACACCGCTAGCCTTTCAGTTAACAGTCATGCACTTAACCACGGAGATCTCGGGGCTCTTTCCAAAGTACGGAAGGTTATTTTAACAGACACACAACCGATTGTTAAGTCAAAAAAGGGTTGCCTTAAAAAATGATAGTCACATTTGCACACTGGAAGAATGTATGGATTGTGATAAGAGATGTAAGAGCCCCCAATAAAAGTATTTTAAAAAATGATATTCATGCTGAGACATGAAGGATGCATACATATCAACCACGTTAGATATAGCAGTGAAAGTGGAAGAGGCATTTCAAACTGAGGGAGCAACAAAGCTATTCACGCAGGGGGAGCTTAAAAGTATTTTAACAATGCACACATACACCCCTCTGGATGAGTTAGAAAAGCCAACTCTTCAGTTACTGGTTGAGTACTTAACTATTTGAATGACTCGGGGACTTCTAATAATTTCTAAAGTGTCCATATTCAGTATCCTTTCCTAAGTCCATTAGAATCTTTTTTTTTTTTAAACTACATTTGGTTCTGCTGATGTAGAGCCACATTTCATCCAATGACATGAGATGATATATGATGTGATGCGATATTTCATTGCGGTTGTGTTGTTTTGTATTGTGCCATATCATTATATTGTATTGTGTTGTGTTGTGTTGTTTTGTTATGTTGTGTCATATCAATATTATATTGTATTATATTACATTATATGATAAGGAACCTGGTGGCATGGTGGTCAGGAAATTGATAAATGGCAAATCACAATCTCAGAGGCTCAAACCCACCAGCTGCTCCACAGGAGAAAGATGAGTGTGTTAGACAGTGTTCTCTAGAGAAACAAAACCAGGACACTTATGATTTTAGATAGCTAGAGAGAGAGAGAGAGATGTATATAGATAGATAAAGATAGAGATATATACAGCATGAAGAAATATAACGGCTAATTACTCCACACATCAGTACAGAGGGCTCAGTTCAACTCACTTCCATGGAACAGTTAATATACTGGAAGTCCTTCAACTCACGAGGGTTGCTGGATCCAAGGTCAAGGAAGCAGATAGCTGAGCCTTCCATAGAGCAATGTGGGCTGTCCAGCCACAGGCAGCAAATAGCAGGACGGGTCACCAACAGTCAACCAGATGACAGGATCCGACAGTTCCATGCTCAAGTGATATATACACCAGCAGCGTGGCGAAGCAGGTCTCAAAGGAACCTCAAGCTCTAGCAACACGATCCATAGGTTGGGTGTCCCACAGGTAGTGTAGCTCACAAGTTGAGGCAGAGAACTAACAGCTGCACACTGGTCTGATCACCAGAGAGCAAAAGAGAGACAGGCAAGGCTTGCCAAGCCATTTATCTCTTTGCCCTCCAATCAAACTGCCTCCTTATTAATCCCATATGTTCCTATTGACCAGGTTGGTACAATAAACCTACCTATCACAATGAGGCTGTCTGCTCTCTTAAAGATTTACAGCCTTGGAAACCATACACAGAGTCACTATGAGTTGGAGTTGACTCAACAGCACTGGATTTAGCATGTTACAATATAATACAATATTACATAGGAACATTCTAGAAAGAAAATGTGCTACTTTTTTTTTCTTTTGCCTGCCCAATATCTGCCATTCCTTTGTTTGATCATCAAGTTCCTAATATTCCTGAGAGAGACTGTGCCCTATTTTACTGCTCTGGATTAAAGGGTGGTCATGTGACTGAGATCTAGCCAACCTGATGCTTACATCCCTGCAGGAGTATTGAGGGATAATCGAGTGACTCAAAAGTGCTAACCAGAGTCATCCTAAGCATTTTGTAGGTACTGCTAGGAGTCTCTGGAAATGAAAACAGTTAATATGTTCTGCTACTAAACAAACAGAGTTTTGAATCCACTAAGAAGTATCTTGGAAGAAAGGCCTGTCAATCTACCTATGGGGGGAAATAGCTATTGAAAACCCTGTAAACTATCAGGAGCTCATGGGGTAGGGGGTAGCGGGGAGGGAGGGGAAAAATGAGGACCTAATGTCGGGGGTTTAAGTGGAGAGAAAATGTTTTGAGAATGATGTACAAATGCGCTTTACACAATTGATGTGTGTATGGATTGCGATAACAGTTGTATGAGCCCCTAATAAAATGTTTAAAAAAAAAGAAAAGAAAACCCTGTGGAACACTGTTCTAATCTGACACACGTAAGGTTGTCATGCCTTCAACAGCAACTCAATAACCACTTGCTTTCGATGACTCAGGAGAATGACATTCTCTTCCTGTCAAAGCTCATGTTTAAATCTAGAGTTGCTCTCTTCCCAAAAGAGCCCACCTAAAAGAAGTCAATGCAAAGACAGAATGAACCTTTCAGCAAAATCAAACCATTGGGGCCCTTACCTAAATACATCTCAACTTAAATGAATAAATGAATTTCTCTCTCATACCCCATATTTTCTCTACATGAGTCCGTTTGAATTGTTATCACCTACAACCAAGACAATTCTTGTGTTAAAACTATACAGAAGCATTTTTTTTGCTCTTAATGGGTTCCCCATGTAACTACAAAAGAACATTTGGTTTGTCAACCACTGCTTTTTTCTTTCCTATTTTTATGTTACCTGTTTTGATATTGTTGTTACTTATTATTTAGTTAATTTTATTGTTTAGTTTATTATTATTTATTTAACTTCAACTCATGGTGACCTGCCTGCATGCAAAGTATAATGGGTCTATCAAGTTTTCAAAAAGCCTCTGGGTGGATTTTAACTGCCAATCATTTAGCCACTGGCTGAGCACTTAATAGTTTGCACCAGTCAGGGACTTCTACAAGTACTATTGTCCTAAGGTGTCTCTGTTCAGTATTTTTCTCCCATTATTATGAGAATTAAAAAATACTTTTAGCTTTGTCAGAGTGGAGCTAAATCGTATCTGTGGTTTAAATGAGCACTGAAGGTGCACATTCTCCTGGAAGTTCTCCTTCATTCTTCCTTTCACCTATTCCCCTTCCCCCCTCTTCAAGCCACGTTTCATTTCCTTTGTGGTCCCATATCAGGAGACTGGCCTCTTAGTATTTTCTACCAAGTTATCAGCTCCTTGATGTCAAGATCTTCTTGACTTCCTAGAAAATATCATATGCTCTGCACCTGAATGTGTACAATGGAAATATATTTTTTATTATTTTAAATATATATAAAACATATTTAAGTCTGTATATTTAAAATTGGAAACCTTTGAATTAAGATTGCTATTTTCATCAGGGGAAAAAGAAGAGAATTCAGATAATTCAGAAGTCATGGAAGTTTTTTGTTTGCTTATTTTTTTTAAAGGTAAGGGCCTTTAATAAGTCAAGTTTTCAAATGCACAAATCATTCAGCTTTTCAAATTTTATCTAGCCAACCTCATAAGTATCATATAAATTATTTCAATTTGTATGTCCAATAGTGGAAACCCTGACGATTCTAACTCTGAGTACAGTCTTGGAAGCAACACTTCTCTGTTCATAGGGACCCTTTGCTCTCTTATTTATTAAGATTTTAAAAGTAATTCAACATGCATAGCTCATTGCTTTTTCTGGGTTGTGTCACCACATGGACTCCAGGCTGGATTTCCACTGGTTTTGGATTACCAAATTGGGGGCAGGGGATGGGGAGGGGTCTATTTTGGAGTTTGAGCTTCATAAAATTGAATACTTCCTGTCTCCTGCAGCTTCTCGCTCCATTAGCAACATCAGCAGCTACTGGATGGGATGCTTTCACAAGCATAGAAATGTGTCATTCACATCCCAACTGAGCAATTGATCGCAATATATCAAATTATGGAGTAAATGTGACATGAATTGTTATTTGCAGTCCTTTCCTCCTTGCCATCTGCTCCAGCTCAGCCTTGACCATTTGTGAGACAGAGCATATGCAATAACCCTGCATCTCTAGCACCTTCATCTTCATTCTGAGCACTCTTCATTCCAAAGCCCTCACTCTGCCAACAAAAAGACGGCACCCAACTTCTCTGCAAAGATCACACGCTGCTTTCAGGGTCTGCATCCCATCTGCTGTCTGGCAGAAAAAGACTCTTCAAAGTGTGTGGCTTTATCTGGGGTGAAGTCTCACCTCTATCTGGGACTGATTTAGCTGCGAATGTGGATGATACGTTCACTAGCTTGTCTTTCAGTTCTGTTTAAGTGTGTCTTCATCTTCGTCTCTCATCCTCCCTTTATTCTCTTGCATACTTATCTTTTACCTAAGGGATCGTCAAACTTTTAAGCACCAGTATTCTGCACACTAACCATACTATACAACATTAGAACTTTCTGTTCTCTCATATCCTTCTCCACTGCTCTCTCATATCCTTCTCCAGACTGCTTAAATCCTCAATTCCTGTATTACCTTTTAATCTGCCTTTCCATTCCAGTCTTCATTTCCTTTGCAATCTTTCACTTTCTTTGACCTTTAGCAAAACTTTAATTGTCAATAACTCCAAATATATACCTTCTAATCTGTGGGCTGGTGAATGGAAGTAATCATACACTCACACATACAAAAAGTATTGTTTGAAACGCCAATGCTAATATATTGTTTGTTTTTAATATATAACAGTCCCACCATGAAAAGAAGGAATGAGGTAAATGAAATTAAATCATTTAAAATCTTTTCAGTGTCTAGAAAATCAAAGCCTAATGAGTGCTTAATTTTATTAGATAAACTTATAAAACAGGGATTTATAGGCTAATCATTAAGAAATGTATTGCTAGCAAACAAATAGAGGAAATGGAGTGGTAAAATAATAATCTAGATGAATGTAAAAAGAAAAGAAGAAAAAGAATACAAAGAAGAAATAGAATATATATATATATATATAAAATAAAATATTTAACCCAAATATACAAATGACATTAAATGTAAATATAACAAGTAATCCAAAAAAGCCAATGATTATCAGAATGGATATGTGGTCTTGTTTTCATATTTTAAATCAAGAAAACAAAATGTTTCGAAGCATAAGGATAGAAAACAATGCCATGAAAATATAATCAAAATAAAGCTGATATATATATATATCTCAAGCAAAGTAAGATTCAAGACAAAACAAATCAAAGATAACATTTCATAATAGCAAACAGGCCAACTTAGTTGGAAGATATAACAGAAGAAAAAGTGTGTGTGTCTAATAGCACTATCAGAATCCGTAAAGAGAGAACAAAAGCAATTGTTACCCAAGGCGGGAGGGAAAGAAAGAAGGAATCCTACGTCCTGCAGCACTGAGCTCATAAGCATCAGAGTGATGCAAAATTTTGCAAACCAGTGGGGTTAAGGGTTGTAGAACACGAGGAATATAATTAGTGCCATCTAATTCACTATAAAAAAATCACTGTAAAAAAGTTAAAATGATAACTGTTTTGTTGAAATGTATTTAACACATTTTTTAAATTAAAGAGTAAATTAACATTAAAAGGAAATGTATAAACACATGCATAGACAGGGAAGCCATTTATACTAATCCATAGAAAAATTCACTACATTGTACAAAACTTGAACATGTTTGGCAAACTAGACTTATTGCTATGTCCAGTACACA
>NW_022107431.1:78026074-78029772 GCF_000313985.2 Echinops telfairi
GACAGTGAACTGCCCCCTTGTTTAAAAAGTTTGAGGACCCCTGCGAGTCTAGCCACTCCTCATTCGGAAACCACTAGGCACTCTGCGGGAGAAAGAGGAGGCTTTCTGCTCCCATGAAGATTTACAGTTTGGGAACCCAGACGAGTGGTTCTGTTCTGATCTACAGGATCACTAAGAGGCAGAATTGACTCAACAACAGTCACTTTTGAGGATTTTCCCCATTAATAATATAAGCAACAAACCAGATTCACATTAATAGGTTCTAACTAACAAGATGACTATACAATTCATGGAAATTCAAATACAAAGGTAACCATCAAGAATAAGAAAATCTGGAAGATGTGTGCATCCAGAGTTTAAGGCATCATAAGTCTATAGTAGTAGACATAATATGGTATTGAAACAAACATATATACAAATAGACTAGAGTAACAAAATAATCTAGAAATAGACTCACACATATGCGGTTACCTGACTTATGATAAAAATGACACTGCAATGTAATGGAGAAATAATAATATTTTCAATAAATGTTACTGGATTCACTCGATATCCATATGTGGGGGGAGGGTGATACTTAACCTTACATTAAAAAAAATCAATTCCAGATTATCATAGATGAAGTTTCAAAAAGAAAAGATACAAAAATATTTTCTCATTTGAGGGAAGTAAATTTTTTTAGGGGGGAGGGCACAAAAATGCCTTGCCCACAAAGGGAAAAATTAATAAAGCAGGCCCTATTAACATTTGGAACTTCATTCACCAAAAGATAATAATAAGAGAATGAAAAGCAAGTCCCGGATTGGGAGCTCTTGCCAGCATTTCTCCAACAACATATTGTCTGTCAGAGTTCTTGTATCCAAAATATAAAATCAATTCCCAGAACCAATAAGAAAAACATAGACAACATCATTTTTTCAATGTGCAAGAGTTTAAACAGATACTATTAAAAATGAAGATAGGGCGCTTGCCAACAGCTTACGAAAAGGTAACCAGTAGCAGGGCAATGCAAAGCAGCTCTACCGTGGAAGAGTCAGAACTCCGTGACTGAGGAGGATGCTAGGAAATGCAGGAGCGTCAAAGACAGCAAACGCAAACACTGTAACTTACACCATCCTATGATAACCAAGCCACAAACAACGAAATAAATGCACTGCCATTGAGTGCATTCTGACTCACAGCAACCCAATAGGGCAGGATAGAAATACCCCTTTGGGTCTCTGAAACTTTAAGTATTTAAGGGTACAGACAACCTCATCTTTCTCCCCAAAAGCAGCTGGTGGGTAGAACTGCTGACCTTAGAGTTAGTGGCTCAATGCATAGCTCACTACGCATTCTTCTCCTGCAATAACAGCAAAACAAATAATAGTCTACTGGTAAATTAGCAGGTAAATATGCAAGCCAGGGGAGCTGGGGTGGGGGTTGGGCGGAGTGGAGGTGAAAAAAGGAGGAGCTGCTACCAAGGGCTCAAGTAGAAAGCAAGTGCTTTGAGAATGATGGTGGCAACAAATGTACAAATGTGCTTGACACAATGGATGGATTGATGGATTGTGATGAGTTGTATGAGCCTCCAATAAAATGATTAAAATATATATACATATATATGAGTTGAGTAGGAGTGAGCCTATATACATGGCAGAGGATAATTCAACATATTTATTTGTATGTGCTACAAATATACCCATGGAAATAGTAAAGCCGAGGCAAAGTTAACAAAAGGCCTTAGGCATAATCAAACACATTGAGGAATGAACCCTTGACCTTACGGGTTCAGCGGTTCTCAATCTGTGGGTTGCGACCCCTTGGGGGTCAAACCACCTTTTCACAGGCGTCGCCCGATTCATAACAGTAGCAAAATTAGTTATGAAGTAGCCGCGAAAATAATGTTCTGGTTGGGGATGACCACAACATGAGGAACTGTCTGAAAGGACCGTGGCATGAGGAAGGTGGAGAACCGCAGTTTCGGTGCTCGCTGGGGAGCGTTTAGGTCAATGACAAGGTTCTCCCTCCGGCTTTGGTGAGTAGTGATTGTGAGTGGCCCTCTAAGATGCAACTATTTGTCTTTTCCTGTTTGGAACAAAGAAGAGTGAAAACAATCAAATACTCAAGGAAACAATTGATCCTAAGGTCTAGGGACTCATGGGCCGCACAAATTGCCACCTCCAGCACGCTGAGATCAGACAAACGAAGCACCTGTACAAACACGCGGATCGTAAGAGAAGATCCTGGATGGAGCGGGAGGCAAGAAAAGGACAAAAAGAACAAACGTTAAAATACTGTTGAGAAAGACCTGACTTACTGGTCTGATAAAGACTGGTGGGACCTTTGGTCTTTGGCCCTTGGACACCTTTCAAGCCTGAAATTGAACCAACCGCAGAGGATCCACTGACGGTAAAGCAATAGGCAGGTGGCAAAAGTAAACAGTAAGCCCCTGAAAGAATAGTCCCCAGAGAACAATTTGGCCCCGTGAAATCAAAAGGACAGTATTTGCCACAAAGCAGAGGTAGAAGGCAAGAAGGGGCAGGAGAGGACAAAGTGAAATGCAGAATCCAGTGAGGAAAAGAGGGTTACAATGTGGAAATTGCAACCGAGGTCACAAAACAAAAACTGGGATGGAAAACAAATTTGCTCTGTAAACTGTCACCCAACCACAATCAAAATGCAAAGCAAAAAAAATTAAAAGTTCTATATGGGATCAAACTGACAATAGCAACTCAAAAGGTGAGCTAGGAAGTCGAGACCTGTCATGCTCTGTGATTGAGACCTGTCATGCTCTGTGATTGAGGAAGGAACAACTCCGAAAGGGGTGATGAAATGGTTACGGGACTTGAAGGATGTGCTCACTGTCACTGAGTTACCCATGCAGAAACTGTTGACTTGATACATGTTTTCTACATGCATTTCAACAACCAGCCAAAAAAAGTCTACAGTAATTAACATTAAAGAATATGAAAACATCAGTGCTGATGAGTCTGGAGAATCAGTCTTTTTAAAAAAATAGCTTTATTGATATAAAATGTACATATTGTACACTTCCACAGTTAAGTCACTTTTTAAAAGAATTGTATATACGTCATCACAATCAGTTCTAGCGCTCCCTTCCCTACTCCCCGCCCACATTCACTATTTGCTCCTCAATCTCCTTCACACTTCTGACTCCTCCACCCACAACCCGCTCCCCGATAAACCATTGCATCAGTTATTGTCTCTATGCATCCACTCCTTTCATGCTTCAAAAACCGGGAAACCTAATGGAAACAATAAAAAAAGAAACAAAATTGAAACATGGTAATAATAATATGAAGATGAAAATTAAAATAAAGAGTAAGAAAGAAAAAAACCACCAGCAATATTTTAAAAGCCAGAGGAAAAAATTCTGTCATGGAAAAAGCGAGAAATATTTGAGCCTACAGCAAATTTAGGTTGGGTCAAGAGGGAGGTCAACTGACCAAGAATCATATTATACCTTAGTTCGATTCACCATAATCAAGTGTACAATAATCTTTTTCTCCGTCTGATAGTGAAGTTGTTCAGATTCCTTGCCGGTGGCTCGAGAGGACCTGTCAGAGGCTTAATCTAATAAGATACTCAGCAGACAGGGTTGGAGCCCCTGTTGCCCTCCTGAGCCTTCTACAAATCAGATGTTCACAATTTAAATTCTGATACTTTCCTTTCTCATATTTGGATTTTGTTATTGT
>NW_022107431.1:78031311-78050655 GCF_000313985.2 Echinops telfairi
ACAGAAAGAGGCGACCACGTCTGTTTCCTGAAGAGCAACTGTCGCGCTCAGCCTGCGGACCTTTGGGTTAGTAGGCCAGTGGTTAACCACTTCGGTTATCCTTTAACATGATAGCCAGGTAGTTTCATTTACAGGCTGTATATCTCCTGCATCGTTGCCTGTGCTCCTACACCTATCTCCAGCAATTAAAAACCAAAGTTCACAGCCGTCAAGTCCACGCCAGCTCACAGTCTGCCCACTGTGGGTTTCCAAGACTGTCACTCTTTACGGGGTAGAAAGTCCAGTTTCCGATCTCACTCTGCTCTTCGCCCTTCAACCTTTTCATATGGTGTCTCTCTGCCTGCAAGCCCCCTCCATCACCCCCACCCCCACCACCACCACCACACGCACACATCCTACCCCTTCTTTGCATGGTAACTCATACATATCCTTCAAAAGGTGTGCAGCACAAATACCGCCTCCTCCAGGAAGCCAGCACTGCCTGTTCTCCCCTGCCACCCTCCCTCAAATGAAGAAAAGCAAGTGATACTTTTATGAGACTCTAGATTTGCCTCTGATCTAGTTCTACTCACAGTATATTTGCTTCTCTAATTATTCACTTGTCTTTCCAATGGAACTCAAAGGAAATTGAGACCAGCGACTGTACTCCTATCCTAAATATCTGTAGATCACTCAAAGGCAAGGTAAAGTCAAATTCAAAAACTAGCTGAATGATTGAGCCATCTTCGTTTGTATAGTAACGGCCAAATTAGTTACCTGCAGCTTTTTTTTTTTTTTTGAGCCAAAAGTGGTCATACAATTTTTTAAATAAATTTAAAGCCTTTCTAAAGGCAAGAGGACAATATTAAACAAGTAAAATTCATTTTGAGAATTTGACATTGTTTCCCTTATCAAATTCCAATACTACATAAACCTAGTATAAAAGAACAAACACAAGTCTTGGAAGAAGTGCGGCCAGAATACTCTGCGGGGGAAAGGATGGCAAGACTTGGTCTCGTGTACTTTGGACACGTCAGGAGAACCCAGTCCCTGGAGAAGAACATCGTGTTTGGCAAAGTGGAGGGGCAGGGAACAAAGGAAGACCTTTGATGAGCTGCGTGGACACAGTGGCTGCAACGATGGGCTCAAACAAAAGAGCAATTATGGGATAGCGCAGGAAGGGCAGTGGTTCCTTCTGTCATATATATATATATACATGTAAGGTTGACCTGAGTCAAGGCTCACTAACAAAAAGAGGATAAAACTGAAATCCAGACAGTTAAATATATTGAAGTACCCTATCAATGGGTTGACATGTGGGTTCTAGAGTCAGGACTACCTGGGTTCTAAGCCCAAGGACTGGAACTCATTGGATGTGGAACAGCAGTTACGTTACTAAATAGCCCTGTGCCTTGCTGCCTGCATTTGTAAAATAAGAGAAGCATCCCTGTCTCAAACAGTTTTGTGAGGATTTAATGAAGTAACACATGTAGCGCAGTGCCTGGGAAAATTTAAGGGTTGGATTGATTTTTATCTAGATGCAAGAACAGTAGCAAGAGCCATTATCTAAAAGAAATGGTTACAAAATGGAACTAACCTCAGTAAGTTAAATGGCAGGAAACTGTGGCTGCCAGAGAGGCAGAGAGGGGAGGAGGGGGGGAAGGGGCAGTCACTCCAGGATGCATTTATCCCTGAAAAATCTCTAACCCAATTGTCAGTGCTTTAAAATTGTCATTTAGAAAGACAATCACATAAACAGCGTTGGATTACTATCGCAATAATTATGTAAAGCAACAGGCCCTATAGCCCAGCCGCTGCTTCAAAAAATACACAAATTTGTTTTGAAAGAAAAACCAAGATAAAGGTAATGTGACACCCTAGGTTTTTAACTCGCACATTTTCAAACATTTAGTAAGTTGCTTCAGTAAATTGCTTTCTAACTTGTAAAATATTGATACCTTGGAACTATTGATTTAAAATCAAGGCAATACTGAAAATGGTGTCCCAACCATTTGTCTCCTTTTAAAAACTAAAACCCAGTATTTTACTTTAGAAATGAATTCATATGCTACCTAATTAAATTGATCTGCAATTAAAATAGCTTGCAGAACACAGAATCATAAACATTCCTCCCCGCGAACTTAGTACTAAGCCTGTTAAAATTACCATATCCAATACAATTCTTAAAGACTCAATCTTCTATCCTTTCTAACCATTAAAGAGGTAGATAGACTTCATTTAGAATTGAGAAAATTTAGTGACATAATTCCTTCTGAATGGGAAATAGCCTGCAATTTGCACTTTTGAGGAAAATATTTTTTTAATCTCGGTCATTGTACTGTCTGCTTGATGTTTCACATTAACACAGTGACACACAAATCTAAAAGAAGCTGAAATGTTTTTGTATAACTGCTTTTAAAAAATGAATAACAAAAGAAACCCTAACTTTAATTATTTCTCTTTATTATTTTCCAAACAGCCTCTATGACAGCAATAACAAAGAGTTGAAAACAATATATATAGTAACTTTAGCAGTCCCCATGAGACCCACAGACTTAAATCTACCTTAAAATCCAAGTGGCAAGTTTATTACATCTGCATTGCCTATGTGATGTGAAACTCTGCCTTCAATTTTTTTCTGCATTTTGATGAAAACAGAAATAAACATAATAATTATTTTATTTTTAATCATTTCTAGTATTTGTTTAATAATAGAATCATGTCTTGTTATTTCTTTGTTCTATTACTACTACTTCAATATGATACCAGAAAAACTTCTTAAAAACTGAAAATTCAAATGAGCCTTGTTTTGGTTAAATATTTCTGACAATTGCTATGATTTTTGTGACGAATTGGTTGTTTCAGCTTCTTTTAGATACAAATTAGAACTACATAATTTTTCCCCATTTTGCCAACTGCAGATCATATTTTGTAAGCAAATAAACTAGTGTCTCGCAGCTATATAATAATAATTATAGAGGTTCATTACTGTTTATTATATTTGGAAGTTGACATCTTTAATACCAAAAAAAATCTTATTTCAGTATATGGGAAAATTGAATCGTATTTCTCCCAGATATTAAGATAGAGAAGGCAAGACATAATAGCAGACATTATGTAATTACACCCAAATGGATGTTTAGAACCTAAGGGCACTTTGATGTCCAATGCAGACTTATCATCCGGAGCCCTGGTGGCCCGGTGGTTCAGCACTCAGCTGCTCTCTGAAAGGTCAGTCATTCAAAAGATTGCCGTGTCGGCCCACCTGTTGCCCTGCGGAAGAAAGTTGTAGCTGGCTGTTTCGTAAAGAATCACAGTTTTGGAAACCCTACGGACAGTTTGACACTGTCCCATGCGGTCACTATGAGTCTGGCGATCTGCTGTCTGACAGCAGTAGGTATTTTGGCAGACATGTCATATTGCATGTGCTGTCAGGTCAGAATAACATGTCAAGCAAACATGAAATTTCAAATGAAACCATGCTGACAGAGAAAGCCGCATCTCCTTAAAGAACACAGAATCCACGCCGTCATCCTAAGCTTCAGCATGACATTTGTCTTCCACCTGGCAACAAGTTCCCAAACCGGTGGACAACTGTACCGTGCACTAAAAGATCTCAGAATCACTGCCGTTTGGGTGTGTTTTTTCTACAGGAAAGCAACCAGTTTCCAGCTAAGAGAAGCTGTGAACATCAAAAGATCTCGATGTAAAACTCGCAGCCAGAAATCACACAAAAGTAAATGACAAAGGCACAAGACACGTTTGTCCCATGTGAACTGCTCTTTCACCTGTTCCTAAAAACAAAGTAACAAGACCGTTGAATATTAAGATCTTTCAAATATTCTTAAAGTATTTTACTTTAAAGAAACAATATTAGGCAAGAAAAGGAGCAGAGGAAGGCATTAATAAAATAGGAAAAGCACACAGTTCTACCTAGTCAATTTTTTAAAAATGTTGACTTAAAAAATTAAAGTAGAACACACATAAAGAAGGATATAAAATGGAAAGATAATAACAATAAACATTTCTCTTCTCCCATCACTAACACCAACCTAGGTCTCCATCCAGAACTGTTTCCTCCAAATTTTATATTATGGATGCTTTTACACAGAGACTCAAAATATTCATGGTACAATGGAATTAAAAGATACTGAAATTTTTACACGAACTTTTTGAAGCCTTTCATTTTTATTCACACAACTTTAAGTACTCATTTACCCTAATGTGAGTACTATTTTCATGTTCTTCCACTCTAAACCACAAATGAAAATTTCATTTTATATTAATTGCTATGTTATTTTATAAAGTACTGTAAACATTTTATGTTGCTACATTTTTGAAGAAGTATGATTTTTTCAATTCATCAATTATGTGTGATTTGGTTCACATTATGGCTTCAGTCACTGAAACTAATTCTTATGACTCATAGTACAGGCAGCAAATCCAAACCGCCCCTAACAGTGATCATGGAAATGATCTACATAATTCTAGGTAGAGATAAAGGAAAGTGAACAGATAAATTTCAGATAATCATATTAAAAACCAAAAACAAAATGATTTAAAAGAAACAACTAAGTAAAAAATTGAAGCTAATTGTAGAATTTGAATTTTCTTTTATAAACAATTACCTAAAACACCTACCTTTATCCTCTACTGCTAAGACCAAATGTAAGAAAAAAAATTAAGCTGTGAACTCAGGATTTTTTTAAAGCTGATGTTCTAACCTTCCCATTTATTTTCTTTAAAGCATTTCAAAAAGAAATAAAACTATTTCTCCAGAAAGTTCTAGTTAGATTTTTAAAGCACATGCAAGTGTTGCCATCTGAACATATTGAATGTGTTAATTAAAATAACACAACTTTGCTCATTTTTCAAATCTTTCAAACTATGCCCATTACATTCATTGACATGAATTTAAAAACGCTCCCTTATATTAACATATTGTAAACCAAAAAAAGTTCAACCTATCAAAAACTGTACTTTTAACTAGAGGTGATAATTTCATATAGATTCCCCTTTTAATGCTATTACATAATTTACCTTCTATGGGAAAAACACTCTCCAAACAAATGTATCTTTTTTGTACTAATTCAGAGTTATTGCCCAAGGCATTTCATAACCCCGTCACAAGCTTTGTCTCTACCGGGGCACTGCTCGTGAAGAGGTAAACATCAGACTGCTAAATTGGCACTCATTCAGCAGCACTTGGGAGGAATTATAATTCAAATATCGATTATCCGATGAGTGTGGCAACCTCTGTCACAGGAAAGAGACCCTCTGAAATTTACAATAAACAGACTTAACTGAAGAAGAGAAAAAAACTTCACTGCATTGCTTAGTAGTTTTAGGAAGCAGATTATGTGCATTAATTCTGTATAACTCAGAAAGAGATTTTGAAATCTCTTTTCATGCTTTCGAATCAAAATGCCCTTGCTGTTTGATTACATGTGCGTAGGGAAGTCAGTGGACTCGCTTTTAAGCGTGCTGGTCTTTTCTGCCCGCTGCCTGGTAGTCAGCTCCGGCAGTTTCTCTCCCTCGTCCAGCGCTGAAGGACAGCGCTGATGAGAGAAACTACAATGGGCCCAATTCTTCCACCCGCTCGACCCACCCGCAGTCGCATGACAGTCCCGGAAACCTCTTCTGCTTGGTATTGTCACTGGTCCTGATGAAATCACTTATGTGGCCACTTGTGGGTGGTTGGAGGTGATTTATCTTTTATGAATTGAAGAAGTGATGAAGAAATTTAGGAGGAAAAGGACAAAAATAATTAGCATGAAGTTAAGGGCTTTCTATCATAAGGCAAATGGACTCACAGTGTTTGCAAGGCTTATACCAGTTCTGCCTAATGACACCACCAAATATTTCCAATTTGACCCAACTTGCTGTCCCGTCACGGGTCGCACGCCTCAGCCATCCAGAGACTGCTCGGTATCGGCAAGGAGCCGTGGGTGGTGCGTCCTTGGCCGTCATCATTTACGACATCAGTTCAGGGCTTCCGTCGAGTAGACGGAAACTCTTGACCACCTCCGTAAACCAACACTGTTCACTGGCGATCGGAACAGCCTTCTTAATTAAAATAGCAGTAATCAAACCGTGATAAAGAAGAACAACTTGCCCACTAGCGCATTTATTTCCCCTCTCACCTCAGCTTCCCCATTTGGGCAAGAAAAGATTTTTCTCTCAGGTTTAGAGTTGTTCCCAAAATCCGTTTCCCTCCTTGGCCTTTGCTCCTTGTTTGTCTTGCGTTAAAAAAAAAAAAAAAAGTTTCTCTGTTTGGAAACCCTACGGACAGTTTTCTGCCTGAATTGATAGCCGCAGCTTTTAATTCTAACATTTCAATACATGGACTAAGGGAGGTTATATATGTGTCTTGTGTTTCATGGACTTAGGGTTGTGATAATTTAGGTCTAGATTGCGGATAATATTAGGGCATTATACAATAGATAGTCTGACAGCGGCCATAAAATGGGCCGCTTTGTTACTGCACTGTGCTTCGTGTTGCTTAATGGTGTCCACAAATATTTACAAAACATAAAAACACTGATATTTTAACGATGCAGTAGGTTCCATCAAACAGAAAGCACTTTTGCTACAGCTGTGTGACAGCACAATTTACAGCACAACAATGGCAGCAGAATTTAAATGAAAAGTCCTATGAAAAAGAATGGCCTTGTTTTGAGGTTTGTGTGTGAGTGTGTGTGTGTGTGTGTGCGTGTGTTTTATTGGTGTGCTAAATTGATTCTATACAGCGGGTGGCACCACCGCCTTCACATCGCATTTTGATCATTTCCAGGTGGTCTGTGGTTTCACTTCTCGGTGGAGATTATGAACATTAGGACCGTTTTCCAAAATTTTAAAACATGGTATGATGGCAAATCTCAAATCTAGGAAATGCCTTAACTATATGAAGACGCTTATTTCAGATCAATGCAATATTTATAGACATTCTATACTAAAAATACAAAATCACTTCACGCTTAAAAGCAATGTTACAGTCAGTGAAACCGTAATGAAAAGAGATGCCAGCAATCAGTTCCGACTCATAGCAGCTCTACCTGCCACAGAACAAAACTCTCCCAGGTCCGTAGGTAGGCAAACTGTTTGGGGATACACCCATTTCTGCAACCCAAACGAAAACTTAAACAAGGGTTCCATTCAGGGTTCTCTACCCGTTAGCCACAAAGAGACTTGGCCCGAAAGGAATTTAGCCCTCGCCTCTGATTTCCCAGCAGCCCACAGACACCGCCTATCGTTTGATATGAAATCACAGTGTTTCTTCCGCCCACCCTGCTTGTAGCGATCTCCTTGGAGCTCGGTGCACAGCCCGCACTGTCATCCCTTCCTGTACATGCCTTCCCCAGAGAGCTCGTGCTGCAGACAGCTCGGCCACGGGGCAGGCAACTGGCTGAGATCCAGGAACATGCTGTGGATGACCGCACTTTGTGTTTCATGGCAAGTGCGGCTGCCCGAGGATGCTGAGGGAATGGCTCAGGAAGACAGGTGTGACATCTAGAGTAGATAGGACATTACTGGCATGCCCGAGAGTTTCCATTTGGTGTAGAACTGGAAGCCATGTTGCTGCCTCCCTGTCTTCTGTGTCATAAAGACCTAGTGCCGGTGGCACGTAAAACAAAATATTCATTCCCAGCTCACTGTTTCCCAATGTCACCTGCAAATCACACACACACACACACACACACACACACACACACACACACACACACGCATACCCACATTCCCACATACTTACCTATCGTCTTCCGTAGAAGTTATATCTGTTAATAGTTGGGTGTGCATTTCATTCACATCCAAGCATGGACATTCATATCAAAATTATACTTTGTCCTTTTTGCATAAATGAGATCATAGACTAGCATTGTCTCATGCATGTTTCACTTTAAAAATGCCTTAGAGATCTTGCCAAGTCAATATGTGTTTAACTCTTTCTTTTCAACAGCTGTGTAGTATTCTTTGCTATGAGCAGACCACAGTGGATTTAAACCAGGCCTCTACTGACGCATCATGGCACCATTTCTCAGCTTGAAGAAATAATACTTTATGGCCAATTTTTTTTCTGTTTTCAGGAATTTCTGCAGAAAAGCTACACCATACATATGATCTCCATTTTCAATATGCTATTCCCTTTCGTTCATCGTGTTTGAAATGTATCAAAGCTCCGAAAGAGAATTCTGGGTCTAATTCTCTCTGGAGTCTGCTCTGAAGTCCTCATCGCTTGGAGGCATAAGTTTCAAGTTATGCATTTGGTGGCAACAGTTGACCTCACAATCACTTCACACTTGGTATATTTTAAAAAAACAATTAATTCGTTTGTAGTCTTGCAAGCTAAGAATTGAACTTTCAAAAGCACATGTTGGACCAAAAGTCTAATCAGTTTGTAGATGACTTGGAAAATGGCATATTGCAAAAAAAAAAAAAAACTGGGAATAATCATATAATGCATTGCTCGTTAGATTGAAGTTTGAAAATCGGGTCCCAATTGGAAAAAAGAATGGATCAGGTAGTGGATCAGGATTGAATCTATGTACTTTGATTATAATCTTCACAGAGATCAAGACATAAAATCTATCCCTTCAAAAAAAAGCTAAGTAAAGATGAGACATAAACAAATGTTGGCAAATCTCTACATACACAGTAGTGGGAGGTGGTGAGGGTCCAGAGATACAACTTCATCCACACTGGCCTTTACCAGTTGACCTCTGTCCTCCCCACAGATCATTAGTTTCTCAGAATAGCTATTCTTTGAGAATTCGTCTCAGGTTGTGAGCCTTCTGACATTCTTATTAGGACAAAATATGTCAGTACACACAAAATATATCACTTCATCTCTGACATTTAAAAGAATAGAAGTATTCCTGCTCTTGTGTAAATTTCTAAATTGAATGCTGTCATTTGCGCTTCTCTTTAAAAATGACCAGATTCTAATTAGTTCCCCCATATGTTCCTACAGATTTTGCTAAGTTTCACATGAAACAGTAAATTCCATTTCCAAGGCATAGGGGAATAGCTTTAAAGAAGGTTTAAGTTAGAGAACAAGCCCTTAACTATAAGACCCATGTGAAGATTGAGAGCTTTGGATGAAATTTAGGAATATCATCTTTCCTTAACCCCTGCCTATCTTTGTCCTTTCTATTCCCACAGAACAAATCCAAGTGTTATTCCAGCTCACCGGAGCCTGAGCAAAACTGAAGGGGAGATCATTGATAAGCAATGATAAATATTCTATTCATCCCCTTTGTCCCTGGTGTTAGGAGATACAAGAACGCATCAGTCCAAGAAGCAACATTTTGTAGTAATTAACTCTACCTATTAGCAGTGAGAAAAGGACTCATTCATACTCAGTGCACTTTCTCAAAATGTTTGCCTGCTTCCACATGCTAAATACAAGCGCTCTTCCTGACTCAAGTCTTCTCAAGCAGTTCACAATGTTCCTGTCACCCCCACATCTGGTGATGCCACGGATCTGCTCCCTGCAAACAAATAAAAATATCTAACTTTGTGGGGTCTTCTTATGTGATAAAGGGTATTTTGTGTCTTAAATTTTCCTCTGAAAAGCATGGCTTCTCTTCAGCTTCTTGGATCTCTCTACAATTTTTATTTTATTTCCATTACAATAATCCAGATGAAAAGTTTATTATTCCTTTATTCAATATAATAAGAGACCTTACATTTTTGTAACCTGGTTTTTACTCACAAAAAAAGCTATGAAAATCACATAAAATTATATGACCAGCTCACACCCACTAGAATGAACATAATTTTTAAAAATTGACCATGCCAACTGTTGGAAAAGATGTGGAAAATTTGGAACACCATGCATGACTTGTAAGAATGCAAAATAATAAACCAATTTGTAAAATAGTCTGTCAATTCAATATTAAATACAAACTTTTCATATGACCCAGAAATCCCACTTCTAAGTATTTATCCAAGATAAATGAAAACATGCATCCACACAAAAAGGTATATAAATGTTTGGATCAGCTTTATTAATAATTAATAATTAATGCCTAAGGAGTACAAGAGAATGTGGGGAGATAATGGAGATGTTTTATAGTTTGGTTGTAGTGGAAATTACATGGAGATATACGATAGTTAAATTTTGTTTAATTGTACAAGCTTCATTTTATTGGATGTAAATTTATCTATCTATTCAGGAAAGACACTGTTCCTCTTTAAAGGGCTTTTATCTGATTAAGTCAGGCTCACCCAGGATGACCTGTCTTCAGATTACAAATTAGTTTCATTGCTAAAAATGTTTTTAAATTGAATTTGTATTTAAATAGGAATACTTTTTTATGATTCATATCTTAGAACAGTTAGTAAAATGTTTGCCTTGTTATATAATATATAGCATGCCTTTCTATGCATAAAAGTATGAAAGAAACAATTTCAGATACACTAAATCATCTTTAACATAGTAATACAGTTAAAATAATGTTTTGATGTGCATCAGCAGGTAGCACTGGTTTGTTATTATGAAACATTTTATATACTTCAAATTTTTAATAAAGATAAGCTTCAAAGGGGTTGATTTGAAACTATAGGTTGTTTGTAAATGAGATGCTTGTAACTCAATCCACTGATTTGAGACATTAATTATGCCTACAAAATGTCTTCCTTTTGCTAAACAATGTAACTTAATTATAGAAGTGATATTCTATTATATTCACAAAACCAGTCCACACTCAAGGGTAGGGAACTATACAAGGCATGTATAGAATAAGGAGAGGGAATGGGAGTTGGGGTATCATCTTAGAATTCTGTCCATCACAGTAATTGATAAATATTAAATTACATCTCTCTATTTATATCTTTACTTTGTATTCATGACAGATATTCACTACAGCAAAAAGATGATCCATATTTAGGGGAAAGCTAACCTAATATATGTCCACTACTTGATATCAGTCCACTATAATTCCTAGAAGTATTTCCTGAAAGAAAACAAATCAAGAAAGCAAAACAACAGATAACAAGGAATATTAATCTTGCCAGGCTAGAACTAGCCAATAATCAGAGAACGCACTCACTTTCCATAAAAATAATTTCTTTTGTAAATATTAATACTAATCCCAATGAGGTGGAAAATAAAGATGTCCCTGACATTAGACTTTTTCCAAATGTGCTAAACTCCATTACCCCTGGTATCAACAGCCACTGCTTTTCTTAGCTCACATCCCAGGGTTATGCAATGAGCTGCACTGTCTCACCGAACCCAGTAATTGTTCATGAAATGGTTCGTGTGGTTGTGGGGTTGGTTAGACCCAAATCTGAAGTTCAGATGTCACGTGGGGAAAATCTACCTTTTCCACAAGGTTATAGAAGTTGATTCAACCAAGTCAGATAATAGACAGCAACTCAAGTCCAAGGTCCAAAAACCAGACAGAAGGAAGCCAAATGCAAGGTCTAGAGTGGTGTTTCTCTGCCTTCCTAGTGCCCAGACCCTTTAATGCAGTTCCTCATGTTGTGGTGACTCCCAACCACAAAATTACTTTCGTTGCTACTTCATAACTGTAATTTTGCTACTGTTGTGAATCATGCGACCCCTGTGAACGGGTCGTTCGGCTCCCAAAGGGGTCATGGCCCACAGGTTGAGAACCACTGGTCTAGAGCAAGAAAGCAAAAAGTCCAAAAGTTCAAGCAGGTCTCTCTTGCTTAGCCAGGACAAAAATTCTGCTAGGGCGCATGTTGTGTTGGCTACCTGACTGAGTCCAAGCCAGCAGCCTTTCTGAATGATAACTCACATCAGATTAGTGACCCACA
The DNA here is from genome assembly GCF_000313985.2 of Echinops telfairi. Classification (NCBI taxonomy): domain Eukaryota; kingdom Metazoa; phylum Chordata; class Mammalia; order Afrosoricida; family Tenrecidae; genus Echinops; species Echinops telfairi. The sequence goes on from NW_022107431.1 coordinate 78,043,075, forward strand.
CTTTGGCATGTGTTCAACCTGGAAGGGGCAATCACAAAGATGGCTCTGATAAAGGTGTGGTTCCTGCCAGTACAATAAGTACTCAAAATATATCCCACTTTAATCCTGTCTCATTAGCATAACAGTAACTCCCTCTAAAATGGGATTATAGCCATAGGTGTATAGGTTCACATTTGCAGTACATCACATACTGGCTAAAGGGTTCAGGCCAAAATGATTATATTAAGTCATTAACTACAGCTCATCTTCATATGTAAATGTAATCAGCCTCTGGAACAGAACTTAGAATCGTTTTCATTTAAGTGATGTTTTTGAGTTATGATGAGGATGCCCAATACTAGCAGTAATTCCTCCATTCCATGACTGTGACAGACATCACTAGTAGAGCACAGAATCCTCTCATACTTTGTCCAGACATAGCTTCAAAATACTTCTAAACACAGCTCTTCAAGAATTCACAACAACCAGCAGAACTTCACACATGAGAATAACCATATTTGCCATCCCTGGGATAAAGTACTGCTTTCAGAAAGTGTCCCTTAAAGCCAAATGACAGCTGCCGAAATAACAAAATGCCTACGTGACACACCGCACTCAATCCCTCCATAAGAGAAACCTATTCTACAATACATCTGTAAAGGCATTCAGATGATAATCCTGAAACTCTGAGCATCAAATGATAAGCTAAAGACTACATTAAACATCATTTATGAAAACAGACAGAATGAAAGCAGTAACTGATCATTTTGAGACACAGAAGGCATCATGCATGGTCAAGGAGAACCCAACTTGACAGAATACTTATTGGAACAGAGACATGGTGTGAGCATATCTTGAGTGCAACAAGGTAAGTCGAATATAAGGTGGGTCTGAAAGAGAAAGGTCCGGCAGTTAGAATACTAGTGGCATGAATGATCACAGAGCAACGAAGGGGCCGGTGAAAGAAAACTAAATAATTCACTCAGAGAGAGATACATAGTCATTTGGGTTGTGGGCCCCAAGGGAGGGAAAGGTCTGTGGGGTAACAAGTGGAGACATTCGACTCCGGGTGCCCCCGTGAGTATCAGCTGCAACTGGATAATTGGCTGTACAGTATGATTAAGTGGGATTTCATACCAGGTATGCAAGCACAGTTCAACAATAAAATACCAAACACTGGATCTCACTTCATAAGTAAAACAAAGGCAAATAATCACATGTTCATATCCTTCAATGAGAAAAGCATTTGATAAAAGCCAACACCAAATCCTGATGAGAACTCAACAAAACAGAAAAGAAGTTAGCTCCTCAGCATGCAGAAGGCCAACAGCAAATATTCGTCCTGACAGACAGAGACTGAAAACAATACCCTTGCAAACAGAAACCAGACCAGAAGGGCCTCTATCACCACTCCTAATAGATTTTCTAGCCAGGAGGGTAAGATAAGACAGAGAAATAAAAGGAATCCAAGTTGGTAAAGACTAAGTAAAATTATACCTATTTTCAGATAATATTATTATATAAATAGAAAATCCCAAAGACACAGCAAGAAATTACTGGAACTAATTGAAAGATTCAGCAAAGTGTCAGGGTACAAGATCAACATACAAAAACTGCTCACGTTTTTTGTAAAAACAAAGAGAACTCCAGGAAAAAAAAAAAAGTAATGCCATTTACAAAAGCTACCAAAAAGAGAAAAACCTAAACCTAAAGAAAGAAAACCCAAACCACTGAAAACTGAAAAACACTACCCCAAGATCTAAAAAGTCCTAAAATATAGCATGCTCAGGAATAGGAAGACAGCATTGTGAAAATGCCAACAGCACCCAAAGCAATCGATGGTTGTTATTAGATGCCATTACGTCTGTTCCAACTCATAGCCGTCCTATGCACGACAGAATGAAACGCTTCCAGCCCCTGAACCACTCTCACAAGTGTTATTATATTTGAGCCCATCGTTGGAGCTACTGTGTCCATTTATCCCATCAAGGGCTTTCCTCTTTTTCACTGCTCCACTCTTTTACCAAGCATGATGTCCTTCGGCAGGGACTGGTCTCTCCTGATAGCATGTCCAAAGTACATTAGATGACGTCTCACCATCCTTGCCTCTTAGGAGCATTCTGGCTATACTTCTTCTAAGATAGATCTGCTAGTTCTTTTAGCGGTCCATGGTACTTTCAATCTTCTTTGTTAACACCATAGTTCAAGTGCATTGATTTTCCTTAGGTCCAAATTTCACGTGCATGTAAGGCAATTGAAAATACCATGGTGTGGGTCAGTCCTCAAAGTAATCTCCTTGGTTTCTAATACTTTCAAGAGGTCTTGTATAGCAGATTTACCCAATGCAATGCATCATTTGATCTCAACTGCTGCTTCTATAAGCATTGATTGTGGATTCAAGAAAGATTAAATCCTTGACAACATCCATCTTTTTTCCTTTATCATAGTGCAAACTATTGGTCCAATTGTGAAGATTCTTGTTTACCTTGAGTTGTAATCCATACTGAAGGGCAGCAAATGCTTCAAGTCCTCCTCAATTCAGCTAGCAAACGTGTGCCATCTGCACATCCCAGGTTGTCGATAAGCCATCCTCCAGCTCTGAGGCCGCATTCTTTTTCCTGTAATCCACCTTCTCTGACGATTTACTCAGCATATAGGTGAATAAGTATGGTGAGAGGATACAACCCTGATGCGTACCTTTGCTAATTATAAACCATGTCATATTCCCTTGTTCTATTCACACAATTGCTTCTTTATCCTTATAGGTTCTGCATGAGTACAATGTATGTTCTGGAATTTCTGTTCTTCTTAAAGCTCTCCGAAGTTTGTTTTGATCCATATACAGTCAATGCCTTTGTACAGTTTATGAAACACAAGTAAACATCTTTCTGGTGTTTTCTGCTTTCAGCCAACATCCATCTGATATCAGTGATGCTATCTCTTATTCCACACCCTCTTCTGACCAGCCTGAACCTCTGGGCAGTTCCCTGTCAATGTGCTGCTGTAACCATTGTTGAATGGTCTTCAGAAAATTCGACTAGTATGTGATACTAACAATATTATTCTATAATTTGCTCATTCTGCTAGGTGACCTTTCTTTGGGATAGTATAAATATGCATCTCTTCTAGGCAGTTGGTCAAGTAGTTGTCTTCCAAGTTTCCTGGCATAGGTAAGTGAGTGCTTCCTCTGCTTCATCGGTTTGTTGAGACGTTTCTATTGGTATTTCACCAATTCCTAGTAGCCTCATTTTGGGATAAAATTATAATGCAGCTTGGACTTCTTCCTTCAGTACCATTGGTTCTTATTCATGGGCTACCTAGTGAAACGATTGCATGTCAACTAGTTCTTTTGGGTACAGTGACTGTATTCTTTCCATCTTCTTTTGATACTGTCTGCATCATTTAATATTTTGCCTATAGCACTTTTCAACATTGAAACTGGAGGCTTGAATTGTTTTCTTCAGTTCTTTCAGTTTAAGATAGTGCTGATTGTGCTCTTCCTTCTCAGTTTTCTAACTCTAAGCATTTGTCTATCTCATAATATTTTACTTTGTCTTCTCAAGCTACCCTTTGAAATATTTTGTTAAGCTCTTTCACGTCATCATTTATTCCATTTGCTTTAGCTACTCTACGATTAAGAGCAAATTTCAGAATCTCTTCTGACTTCCACTTTGACCTTTGCTTTCTTTCTTGTCTTTTTCGTGACCATTGTTTTTCTTCATGTCTGATGTTCTTGATGACCTCCCACAGCTCCTACTGAATGCTTCAAATCTGTTCTTGAGGTGTTCTTGAAATTTGGGTGGGATAGATTCAGGGTCATACTTTGGTTCTCATGGACTTATTTCAATTTTCTCCAACTTCAACCTAAACTTACATATGAGCAATTGATAATCTGTTCCACAGTCTGCTCTCAAGCTGGTCTTAGCTGCTGATATTGAGCTTCTCCGTTGTCTCATCACACAGGTGCAGTCAATTTGATTTTTGTATATTCCATCTGGAGAAATTCATGGGTTTAGTCATCTTTTGTGATGCTGAAAAAAAGATATTTGCTAAGAACAATTTGTTGGTCTTGCAAAATTCTATAATGTGATCTCCAATTTTCATTTATATCACCAAGATCATACTTTCCAACTACTGTTCCTTCCTCTTGATTTCCAACTTTTATATTCCAATCACAAATAATTATCAATGCATCTTGATTTCATGTTTGATAAATTTCAGACTGAGCATACTGGTAGAAGTCTTCAATTTCTTTGTAACTAGCTTTTGTGATTGGTGCCTAAATTTGAATAATAGTTTAACTTACTTGTATTTCCTAATATCGGATAGACATTATTCTATCACAGACAGCATTCTATTGAAAGATAGATCTTGAAACGTCCTTTTAGATGATGAATGTGATGCCATTCCTCTTAATAGCATGGGTGGGAGGGTAGCAATGATATATCTGACAAGGAACTAATCTCATAAATTTATAGAAAACGTCAATACGTCAATGACAAAAGGACCATCTAATTTTAAAATGGGGAAAGGATATGAACAGGCACTTCATTAAAGAACACAGTCAGGCAGCCAATCAGACATGAAGAAATGCTCACAATAATTAGCCATCTGATAGATCAAATCAAAGCAACAGTGAAATATTACTCCAGCAATAATAGTAAAGCTCAATACCATGAAAACAACAACTAGAAAGGTGTGGAGAAACTGCAACACCCACACCTGGATAGGATGGCTGTGCAGCCTTTATGGGAAATGGGGTGATATCCCCCTAAGTTGGAAGTAAAAATACAATTTGATTTAGCAATCCTCCTGAAATAAGAGGCAGAACACAAACATATTTATCCATGTTTACTGCAGCATTTCCCACAATGAGAGATGGAAACCACCTAAATGCCTATGCATGCAGGATTGATGAAAAGGTAAAAAACTGTGGTGCATACACACAACAGACTAACATGAAACATTAAAGAATAGCAAATTCATAAAATACTTTACATGGTGGATATAACCAGAAGACATTGTGCTGAGTTAAATAAGTAAAGCACACACACACAACAGTATGAGTCCACTGTTATAAAAAGTCAAAGGAAGCTTTACATACAGAAAAATTAAAAATCATGTGATGGTTAGCAGGGATATAATTGCTGACATCAGCTGAATCTTGGCTAAAATCAAAGGATACCAGAAAGATATTCACTTGTCTTTTAGTGTTTATACAGTGGCATTTGACTTTGTGGATCATAACAAATATGGATAACATTGAGAAGAATGGGAATTCCAGAACATTTCTTTATGCTCATGTACAACCCATACCTATGTTGAGAAACATTCTTTCAAATTTAATAGGGGAATACTTAAAATAAAGGGATATGTGTGTTAGATTTGTATCGTTTCAACATATTTATTCAATCTGTATGCTGGGCAAATAATTAGAGAAACTGGACAATATTAAGAAGAATGAGGCATCAGGATTAGAGGAAGGCTTATTAACCACTTGTGATATGCAGAGAACACAGTTTGTTTGCTGAAACTAGGAAGACAAGCATTTGCTAATGAATATCCAGAACTACAGTTTTCAGTATGATTTACAATGCAATATAAATAAAACCCAAATCCCCACAACTTGTCCAATAGGCAGCATGGTGTAAATGGAGAAAAGACTGGATCTGTCAAGAATTTCCTTTTGCTTGGATCCGCAGTCGGTGCTCATGGAAGCCACAGTCAAGAAATCAAGCACATATTTCTTTGAGAAAATCTGCTTCCTGTGACATCTCTAAAGCACGAAGAGCAAGGATACCACTTTAAGGACTAGGGTGCACTGCACCCGAACCATGTGTTTTCCTTCGTTTGATACGTATATGAAAGTTGGACGACGAATAAAGAAACCATAGAAAAAATGATGCATTTGAATTATGGTGTTGGTGACCAATAGTGAAAGTTCTGAGGACTGCCGGAAGCACAGATTAATCTGTCTTGGAAACATAGCCAGAATGCTCCTTGGAAGCAAGGATGGCAAGATTTTATCTCCTGTACTTTGGACATGCTGTCAGAAGAGGCCAGTCTCTAGACGGGGACATCATGCTTGGTAAAGCAGAAGGACAGCAGAAAAGAGGAAGATCCTCAATGACATGGGTTGATTCAGGGCTGTAACAACGGACTCAACAACAACAATTCAGTTGTACTTCCTAAAAAAAAATAATGATAACACCAATTTGAGGATGGCATAGGACGGGGAAATGTTTCATTCTGTTGTAATAGCATCTCACTATAAATCAGAATCAACTGGATAGCACCTACAACAACAACAGGTAAGAGAGGGAAGGGACAGAAAAATCTCTAACTACATAATCCAGACCCACTGCCATCAAGTAGATTCTGACTCATAGAGATCCTATGGAAGATTCCCAAGACTATGAATCTTTACCCAAGTAGAAAGCCTCTTCTTTCTCCCATGGAGTGACTACTGAGCTTGAATCATCAACCTTACAGTTGGCAGTTGAAAACCTAGTGCTCAGAACCACCATGACTCTTAATAGACATGTATTAATTTGGATGAAGTGAAAGGCAATGTACAATAAAGGGGTGATCAATGCAAAATTATAAAGAAAGGGAAACAGAGAGGTGCACAAGAGTTAATTACACAATCCTTTATTATCAATAATAACAAACAAGTGGACAAATAGGCAGGCAAGGTAAACAAATATTCATAGGCAAAAGGAACTATATACCTAACCATGTATTCATATAGGGTTTGTCAGAAGATATTTCTACATATATATTTGCATGAGCTGTAAATATACTCATGTAACACAAACAGCCGGCAAAAGTTTGCAAACTTCTTAGTCCTAATGAAACAGCCTGAAGGGATGAATTCTGGACAGGGAAGTCTGGGACTATAGTCATGGGAACACCAAGGTCAATGGACATAGCATAGTCCACAAAGCAACATTCTCCTGGAGTCTTACAATCTTGTGTGCAGTCATCAAAGGTGGAACTACTGCTGTCTACTCATCCTGAACAAAGAAGAGTGAAGAAAATCAAAGATGCATGAACAAATGAATCCAAAGGACTAATGGCCCACACAAACCTCAGCCTCCACAACGGAGCCCAGAAGAACTGGCCCTGCAGCACTACTGGCAGCTGCTCTGAAGCAGACCACATTCGAAAGTCCTGAGGGCCACGTAGGCCTCGGGCATGCTTCCTGAGTCCAAGGTGGTGAGCCGCTGCCTGCCTGTTCCAAGGTGCCGGACACAGCTTCTGTACCACATGCCCATCTTTGCCCCCAACCAGGTGGTTGTCAAGTCCCGCTTCTGGTACTTTGCGTCACAGCTAAAGAAGATGAAGAAGCCTTCTGGGGAGATTGTGTGCTGTGAGCAAGTGTTGGAGAAGTCCTCTCTGTGGGTACAGAACATTGGTATCTAACTGTGCTAAGTGGGACCCATACAGTGGGACCCACAACATGTACCGGAAGCACTAAGAACTAACCACCACGGCAGCCCATCACCCAGCGCTACCACAACATGGCCACTCGGCACCTCACCCATGCCTACTCCATCCAGATCATGAAGGTGGAAGAGATTGCAGCCAACAAAGGATGAC
>NW_022107431.1:78051827-78053430 GCF_000313985.2 Echinops telfairi
ACCATCCTGTAGATTCCAAATTTGTGACTATGTAAAAGAACAACACATTGTTTGGTTCTGCACCATACTAACAATTACTGTTATGTTTGAGCCCATTGTAGAAGCTACTGTGTCCATCATCTGATTGCGCATCTTCTTATTTTTGGCTGACCTTCTACTTTACCAAGCATGAAGTCTCTTTCCTGAGACTGGTCTAGCCTAATAAACTGTCTAAAGCACATGAGACAAAGTCTTGCCATTCTTAATCCCAGTGAGCACTCTGGCTATACTTACTCCATGAAAAAATCATTTGTTCTCTGGCAGTCCATGGTACTTTCAATACTCTTTTTCAGCACCATAACCCAAATGCATCAATACTTCAGTATACCAACTTTAATTCTCAATGCAAAAATGTCTCTCTTCTCTTCTGTCTGTTTGAAAAGTGCCAGGTATGTTCTTCCCTTTGCAGCCTCCAACTCCAGGGTATTACATATTTCATTCTAATGTTTTTATCTTGTCTCTGAAATAACCCTTTGGAATCTTCTGTCTAGCTTTTAATTCATAATTTCTTCTGCTTGCTTGAACTATTCTGCTCTCGAGAGCAAGCTTCAAGTTTCAGGGTCTATTCTTATTTTTTTAACTTTTTATTGTGAATTGAATGAAGTTTTGCAGAGCTAATCAGTTCTTTATTTCATAATTGATACACATTTTAGTTCGTGTTATTGATTGCAATGCCATGAGCAAAACGTAGCAACGCTTTCTTCTTGTGCTTTCCTGAGCTTCCCATTTTCATCCTTTGTTCTTTCCTAACCCTTCCTCCCTTCTGAAATTTGTCTTTGGGAAAACAAAAGGCAGTGTTTTCCCAATGTTTGGTTGTTCTAAAATGTGCATACTGACTTCCAGGGCAAGATGGTGGAATGAAAACACACACAACTAGGCACCCCCTACAACAACTGGTGGGGGGTGCGGTGGGGAGTAGATGATAGGAAGAATGCTCAGGCAGCTCAGCCTGAAATCTTAGAGAATGACTTGAAAATTAGGTAAAGCAAAATCCCCACTTAACAGAGGTTGCAGAATCAAGCAGGGAGAAGGGAAGAGAGAATCAACGTGCAAGTGAAGCACCAATTGCTCCCCTTCCTCTTGACTCCTGGCAACCCCACTCCTTGGTGCTACCTGCAGGAGCCTCCACGTTACTAGTGACCAAGCTCAGGAGCAGCCCCTCATGACACCAGAGACCAGGACAAGTACCTGGCACAGCTAACAGGGCATCAATAGCCAGGCCCAGGTATAGCACCCCCAGCACACCCCGCCACTGACACCACCAATCTGTCCCCAATGTGCCTCTTCCCTCCAGAGGGTCTACACAGCCAACCTGTGATTGCCCTGAGACCACATCTGGTACCACAACCTTTTCACTATGACTCACCTAGCTCCCGCCAACGTCAGCTACGGAGCTCCTAGATTACAGGAAGAATCCACCCAAACGACCTTTGCTTCATTTGTTCCTTTGTTATTGTTTTCTCTAATGAGTAGACCTCTTTGTCTTTCTCCTCAAACACCCATTTTTATTTTTCTCTTTTTCTTCTTTCCTCTTCTTTCTTCCTTCTGAGAATCATGTTCTGTT
>NW_022107431.1:78054486-78059009 GCF_000313985.2 Echinops telfairi
GTGTTATAGGGTTAAAGATAGGGAAAAACTAATTACTAACTTTATATGAAGAGGGAAGAGACCTAGGATAAGCAAAGAATTTATTAAGAACAAAATAGAAGGTTTCTCACTACCTGATCTCAAAAACCTGCTATATATCCATAATAGTGAAAACACTCTGGTACTGGCACAATGTTAGGTTCACAGACCAACAGAACAGACTAGAAACCCGGACATAAATTCATCCATCTACAGGCAACAGATCTTTCACAAGGGGCCAAAAAACATTAAGTAAGAACAAGAGAGTCTCTAAAACAAATGGTGCTGGCAAAATTGGATCTACATCTGCAGAAGAAAGAACCAAGACCCATACCTCAACTCATGTACAAAAACGAACAGGAGATGAATCAAAGATCTAAAAATAAATCCCAGAGCTATAAAGATCGTCAATGAGAAAACAAGGGAAAATGTAAGGCTCCCATTGAAGGACAAAGACGTAAAATACAACATAGGAAACAAATACAATAAAAGACAAAAACAGATGACTGGGATCTACTAAAAAGGCACTTACATACATCAAAAGACTTCCTTAAAGGAGGGAAAAAAGAAGTCATGGACCCGGGGGAAATCTTCAGAAATGGACAACAGACAAAGAAATAATCTGTAAAAATCTACAGAAAACTGCAAAACCTCAATAAGAGGGTGGGGGAGGAGACTAATCCAATTTAAAAGTGAGCAAAGGACATGAACAGACAGTTCACCAAAAACAAGGAGATAACAGCTTACACTGACAATGACAGTCCTTTTTTTTTTTTCTTTTTAAACAAAAAATTTTAAGGATACTATTTAGGACCATTATTATAAGGGTAGGAGACTTGATGGTGGAATAGTTACTCATTGGGCTATGATCCTCACGGTAGGCAGTTCAAAACCACCAGCAACTCCACAGCAGAAAGATGGGGCATTCTACTCCTGTAAGCAATTACAGCCTTGGAAACCACAGGGGGCAGGCTGTGAATCAACACTGACTCATGACAGTTGGTTTCGTTTTTCGGTTTTATTATAAGCGTCAAAACACAAACAGGACAAAGACCTGCAAGCCACAGGCACAGACCTTGGAGGTTTCCAAAAGGCAGGGCAAGGGAAGAGAGATGAAACAATGGGTAGAAGTTGGCAGGTAAAGATTTGAATGTAAAGGAGAACGGAGGGCCGTAAAAGGAAGACCAGAAATCAGAGCAGGAATAGAATACGGGAGGGGGCGGGGTGGTGGATGAGTGATTTTAATTGGTGTATGCAGAGTTGGTAGACTGGGATGTAATCTCCCCACCTAATCCACAATAAGAAAAACTTTTTTTTCAAGTGCAGACCTCTCTAATGTTATTTGTCACCTTAATAGACCTGTTTACTGTTAGTCTCAAAAGCGAGCCGCTGAGGATGAATTCCATTCCAGGTCTGAAGGAGAGCTAACGGCCATGGTGCCAGGAGTTCCACCAGTTTCTGTCAGTAAGCCTAGGATGGATGATTGTGAGTTTGGGTCCACCTGTCCTCCCACTCTATTCTGGACCTGCGATTCAGGATCCCTTTTAGAGCAGCCCATAGTGGCAACTGAGTAGCATCTACTTCTTCCGGTCTCAGAATCATGGAGGCTGAAATTCATGTAGTTCTTTGATTTTCTTCATTCTCGTTTGCTCCGAATGTGGAAAGACAAAGAGTTGCACTTTAGACAGCCATTCATTACCCTTTAAACCCCTAATCACTACTCACTACAGTGTGTAGAACATTCTGCACCAGTTGACCTTGCTTCCTCCTAGACGGTGGACTATGGACCAGCCCAGTGACTCATATTCTCAAGATGTTTGGTTATGGCTAAGTTTTCATAACTGTGGTCCTGTATGCTGTACTGTATTCATGGATATACTAATGGCATATTTAAATATAGAGAAAAATAACCTCAGGGGCAGGGGAATATATATATATATATTCCCACCCACCCCAACCGTGGATATAGCCCTATTCTCCTTCCCACACATTTTAGCATACATATCTAGGTATCTATCTAGTTGTAGATTATCCTTTTTACTGTTACTTCAGGATTGTATGTATAATAGTAATTACTCTACTTCCTTTAACACTTGTACTCGTCCAAGCATCTTCTTTTGCTTGATCATTTTTTGCTGACTTGCCTTTTCCTTCCATCACCTCTACGGTCTAGTTAGTGATTTGCCTTCCATTTCCCACATCCCTGGTAACCAACAAAGAAGGATTCTTTTTGTGTGAAAACCTTTGCTTGACTTTTTATCCTTGTTGTCTTGTATAATATTTGCCCTTTTATGTCTGATTAACTTCACTTTCAGCCTTTCCTTTCCTTCCCGTCTATTTGATGAACTTGTACTTGCTTCGTGCATGGTGTCCTGGGTGCCATTCACCAGCTCTTCTGGCCTAGGTCATCTGAGTTCAGAGCATCAAAGCTACTCTTAACATGGTCTCCACATTCAAGCAGGATGGACTCAAGGTCGTACTTTGGCTCCCTTGGACTGGTTTTGATTTTCTTTAACTTCAACTTGAATTTGCATGTAAGCAACGGATGTTCTGCAGTCAGTTTCTGTGCTTTGGACGTGACTGGAGGTGCTTCCTCATCAGTATCAGGATATGTTGAAGATAGCTAACCCAGCCAAAGAACTGGAAGAGGTCCATATTTGTTCCAATGCAAAGAAAGGCCATCGAACAGAATGTGAAGCACTATCTTTAAAATCACATTGTAGGAAAATGTGACTGAATATAATTTTCAAATGATTGCAACCATGCATTGACTAGGGATGGCCAGAACCGTTAACAAGAGAAAGAAAAGCTCCTCTATGTGTGAGATGGAGCTTCGTCTGGTTGGGCTTCTATGGTCATGTGCCCATCACTGAACCAAAAAGTCACCACAGAAGCATCATGTGTTGCATGGTGTAGTAATCCGTCTCAGTTCACCAGACGTTGTACATGAAGTAGGCTTCCTCTGAGAACCCTTGTTGAGGGGAGGGGGAGGGAGAAAACCTGAACAACATTAAGGCTCTGCTCAGGTAGGAGGATGGGAAAACAGATGTCAAATTGCATCCAAACCCATTTGCTTCAGATGCATATTGATCACATTATCAAATCCACCATTCCTCTTCCAGACTTACCGGACCTCCTCCTTACTAGGTGCCCACCCAGCCCACCAACATGATGAAGCATACAGCACCCAGGGCTAGATTACCCAATAAGCAAGGTAAGCATGGTTTTCCGTGTGCTGGGTCCCCTGTCCCTGCCAGGGGGTAATAAGATTTCATTCTCTAAGAAAGTTCTGTGGAGTTGAGAGTGACAGATGCCATCATAACTAGAAGCAGACTCTTCAATATGCTTTTTAAAATGAGACATTATTCATTAGTAAATTATCAAAGCAAATCTATGCTTCCTTGCTTATTGGGTAATCCAACATGGGAAGCATGAGGTAGATACAGCGAAGGGCCCAGATATCCTAAAGGTTACGCCTACTCTTTTAATAACAGTTCCCTCTGGAGATCGAGCCTCAGTCTGTAATGGGGAGTCCCTGTTGACTAACTCCACATATTAGTTTCTTATTACTGCTATAACAAATTACCACAAACTTATTAGCTCAAATCAAATCGACTGGGTTAGTAGGGTTGCCTACTTTCTGAAGGCTTCCTGGAGAATCTCTCCTGCTTCCCTTTGTCACGGTATTGAGCACACTCAGAAAACCCAGGATGATCTTCCATCTCAAAATCTGTAAATTAAGCACGTCTGCAAAATCATTTTTGCCATATAATGTCCCCTGTTCACAGGAATTTGAAATTGGAACATGAAAACCTCTTGGAGAGCTGTGATACCCCAACTCGACCAATACCACACTCTATTTCTCGGTTTGACGTGGTGTTATTATAAGGATCTTCTAAAAGCCCTGTTCTCCCTTAAATCTGTTGTTGAAAGCCTATGTGTGAGACTAAACCACAGACATTGCAGAGTGAGTGGTGGGAAGATGGGTTGGGCTCTACCCTATATTAACTTGGGGACTTTTCCTTCTCTTCAATGAGCTACAAGTTTTGAATGGGAATGCTGTGATGCTAGCCAGTGTCAGGACAGATACGACAGGTACTCTCTCCACCACCACCACAGGTGTAGTAAGAAATCAGACAAGGTATGAGAGAGGGGATGGAAAACAAGAGGCCAAGGTGTACCCAGGAGCATTCAACACCAGAGCAACAAAGAACATTGTCCTATGAAAGCATGCCTGGTCTGTGAAAAACAATTCACTAGATACATTACACTCCATGGTTCAGGATATTTTTTTCCCCAAACTTCAGAATATCACGTAACACTCAAGCTATTGTCTGTACAATAATATGAACCTCGCACTGTGAAGGTTAAATGTATATATCTTTTAGAAAATGAAATTATATATATATTCAAAGAAAGCTGATGGTGCCCGGCTATCAAAAAGTATAGCGTCTGGGGTCTTAAAGGCTTGAAGGTAATCAAGCGGCCATCAAGCTCAGAAGCAA
>NW_022107431.1:78059652-78061048 GCF_000313985.2 Echinops telfairi
GACCTAATGTCGGGGGTTTAAGTGGAGAGAAAATGTTTTGAGAATGATGTACAAATGCGCTTTACACAATTGATGTATGTATGGATTGCGATAACAGTTGTATGAGCCCCTAATAAAATGTTAAAAAAAAGAATATATTATATATATTCAAAGAAATTATATATATTTCAAGATTCACAGATCAGTTTGGGTTGCCACAAATAGAAGGAGCAATAAAAATGGATACAACTAAAAACTCCAATGTTAAAAAATTCTAGCTGGGTTCCATAGCCTGTCAAAGTCCTAAACTTAAAGCCTAATATTTCTTTTAATAACAAAGATCCTTAGCAAGATTAGACACTCTTTAAAGGCACACAAGCACCAAAATAAAATTTACCTCTAATAGAATCAGAAGAATTGAAAAGAGAAAAAAGTTCTCGTCATATGATCCAATGACTTTAACACCATATTGGTCACAATTAAGCACCGTCTTTCATACCACCAGTGGGAAGACTCCCACACATAGAGTAACAATGGTTTCAGATATAAAACTGCCAAATCAAACTCTGTCTAAAGGAACCGAGAGGGGAAAGGAGTTCTTCTATGCTTGGATTTTATGTACCATGTCACATTTATCCCACATAAACGGCATAACAGCACGAATAAATAACTTTCCTTAGATTACACCATCACAAAGGAGCCTGAAGGGCATTTAACCTTGGTCAGTCTGACTCCACCAAAGCCTTGATTTTTGTCATTTCTAGATTGCTGGAAAAGATGCAGAAAGGAACATAAGTGCTGCAGGGTTTGGGTTAGAGTAGTAGTCGTCTTTTCATGAAAAGGGTCAGTTCTGACTCGTCGTGACCCTACCAAGAGCAGAACAACAGACTGCTCGGTCCTGTGCCATCCTTACGATTGCTTTTACTTTGGGGCCCACTGACCAGGCCATCTTCCGGGAGCTGGTCTCTCCTGATAGCATGTCCGCAGTACATGAGACAAAGTCTTGCCATCCCTACTCTAAAGAGCATTCGGGCTGTACTTCTTCTAAGACAGATCTGCTTGTTTTTCTGACTGTCTATGGTACTTTCTATATTCTTTGCCAACACCATAACTCAAATGCCTCAATTCATCTATAATCTTTCTTGTTCACTATCTACTTTTCACATGCATATGAGGTAATTAAAACTACTCTGTTAGTCTGAGTAGACTAGAGAAACAAATCCAGGGAGACTCATATGTATATAAGAAAGAGCTTTATATACAAAAGCAATTTGTGTTAGACAGGGTTCTCTAGAGAGATAAAACCAAATTCCTGATAATATAATATATTTATTTATAAAGATAATTAGATATATAACGAGAAATGAACTGTTAAATCATATACAGATAAATATACAATACAAGAAATAAACAGTTA
>NW_022107431.1:78062279-78064227 GCF_000313985.2 Echinops telfairi
GATGCTACATTCTTCTTCATATAATCCAGCTTTTCTGATTATTTTCTCAGCACACAGGTTGAATAAGTACAGTGAGAAGATACAACCCTGACACATACTTATCCTGATTTAAAACCATGTAGTATTCCCTTGCACTGTTCAAACCACTGCCTCTGGTCCATGTACAAGTTCTGCATGAGCACAATGAAGTGTTCTAGAATTCACATTCTTTTCAAGACTATCCATAGTCTGTCATGACATGTTGAATTCCTTCGCTTAATAAATAAAACACTTAACTCATATTCTGTTCTTTCAACCAAGATCCATCTGACATCAGCGATGATATCCTTCATGCCATGTTCTCTTCTGAATGTGGCTTGAATATCTGGCAGCTCGCTGGCATTACTACAACTGTTCTGGGATTATCCTCAGCAAATGTTTTACTCGCATGTGATATTAATAAAGTCATTTGACAACTGCATTCATTTGGATCATCTGTCATTGGAATAGGCACACACCAGGAGGCTATTTTCCAAATTTCTTGTCATAGGCAAGACAATGTTTCCAGTGTTTTATCAGCCATTGAAACATTTCCATTGGTATTTATTCCATCCACCCATGGAGCCTGTGACGTACCTTGGCCATCTGTCAATCCCATTGGTCCTTACTGGGAAGAGGCTCAAGGTTTCAAGCCTCTTCTCTCTCAGCTCTTGTCCTGCTCACAAGAGCATCTTCAGACAAGGGTTAGTGTTCAGACCAGGGCCAGAGAAAAGGTTTGAGTGGGCTGAGTGAGAAGTGCCCCCAGTTATCTGCAAGCACCGGGGGATTCAGAGTCAGGTTTCCATCCCCTTAACGTTGGATCTTCTACCATTGGTTGGCTTTCTGGAGTGCAACTCCCTTTTCCAGGTATGTGCACCCCAGAGTTCATGCCATTTTCTCGTTTTCAGACATTGAAACAAAGGGTGAATTCAACCATTGTAGGTTATTGAGAACATCCCTTCTGTTTGCATCCATATTCTTTTACCATGTCTGTTTGTTCCCATTGATAAGGAAATGTGTCTTATCTTTCCTTTACCTTCCTTTGTGCTGAGAGAAATGGGGGAAGTGGGCCTCCACCTCTCTTTTGTGGTAGAAATTCCTTCCATTGTCAACTTTTACCCCTTGCTCCGTTTTGCCTACCTAACAGGTACTTAATCATATGTTACCTTTTGAAATGACTGAACATCGATCAATTATTTTGGGGATGACTGTATAGTCTTTTCATCTTGTTTTGATACATCATGCATCATTCAATATTTTTCTCATAAAATCCTTCAATGTTGCGAGATGAGGCTCAAATTTTTTCTTCCATACTTTCAGCTTGAGATATGCTGAGCATGTGCCTCCTTGTTGGCTTTCCAGCTCTCGAGGGCTGCGCATGTTATTCTAATGTTCTGCTCTGTCTTCTAATGCTTCCCTATGAAGTGTTCTATTGAGGTGCTCTGCCTCATCGCCACTTCCATTTGCTTTAGCAACTCGACATTCAAGAGCAAGCTTCAGAATCTCTTCTGCCTTCCCCTCGGGCTTTTCTTTCTTTTCTGTCTTCTTAGTGAGGTTTTGCTTTCTTCATATATAATGTTCTTGATGTCATCCCACAGGTCAACAGGTCTACCACACTGCTGTTCAATGAGTCTGATCTGTTCTTGAAATGTTCTCTTAATTGAGGTGGGTCCTACTGGAGGTTGTATTTTCACTTTTTTTCCTTTTCTTCAACTTCAACCTGAACTTATATATGAGCCACTGACAGTCTGTTCCACAGTCAGCACCTGGCCTCATTTTGACTGATGATGTTATGCCTCTCCATCATCTCTTCCTGCAGATCAAGTCAATTAAATCCCTATGTTTTCCATCTGGTGAAGAAGTCCATGTGTATAGTCGCTAGTCATATTGTTGGGGGGGGGGAAGGGTTTGTAATTGGAAAGGTTTTAGT
>NW_022107431.1:78067613-78069962 GCF_000313985.2 Echinops telfairi
TCCTTTGAAATAAATTCTTCTGGGGGGAGAGGCAGGCATCCACTTAGTATTTGGGACTGGGGCCAGCCCCCCAGACCTCTCCACTGGTTCCCTACTCCACGCCGGCATGTTGCATTCACACCTTGGAGCGGCTGTAAATCTTTATAGGAGCAGACAGCCTCATCTCTCCTGTGGGACAGCTGGTGGTTAGCAGTCTTGACACTTACCCAACAGCTACACCAGGCCTCCTATTTTACTACTGAAGAACGATAAAGCACTTTCTTCCTCTCTTTCCCCACCCGAATTAATGAGAATATGTGTGGAAGGGAGAGAGAAACGCAGGGTTGTCATATCAAGCACAGGACTTTACTTAGTGTAGAGATGCCTGTAACATGCAAAGAATCTGGGGCCAGGCCCTAGGTCATGGAGCCCAGGAAAGTATGGGTGGCATCCAGTGGCAGATAGAATAGTACTTGAATTCCAAAAGTACTCACTCTCTGAAATCATGTGATGATGAGAAGAGAATCAGTGCCTATTTTTTGAAACCATGTTACAGAGTCACCATTAACAGTTCTCTGCCTTTGTGAGGAATCCAGATAGATGGAGCGATGAATACATGAGTGGGTGGATGGGCAAATGGATGGGTGGGTGGATGAATGAAGATATATATGTTTTTTTCTGGAAGGTAGAGTTGTTTCAGTTGTAGAATTCTCGCCTTCCATGCAGCAGGCCTAGATTAGATTCCCAGCCATTATACCTCATGTGTAGCCAGCAACGCTCTGTCCATAGAAGCTTGTGTGTTGCTTCAATGCTATGAGTTTGTCCCAATTAAGAAGAAAGGCTTGGTGATCTACTTCGGAAAATCAGCCAGTGAAAATTCTTTTTGTCACCATGATTCATGCACCTCCTATCCTGGTGATGCCTAGGATGGGGTAGCATTTTGTCCCATTGTGCACAGGGCTGACTCTGGGGTGGCTTTTTCCTTTCAAACTCAATGGCAACTGATTATGATGATGATGATGTGTGTGTGTGTGTGTGTGTGTGTCCCTGTGTGTGTGTGTTAGACATATTTGTAGTTGGAGTACAGAAGTAACAGATCAGAAGACAATAATCGCATTTTTTTTGCTTTAAAGGAAGAAAAAATGTTGCTTTTTAGTCATGCCAGTTTCTAACACGTTATTAATCTGTAAGTGCTGTTGCTACTTTATATTCTGTCCAGTGCCAAGATAGCATGCTGAATTGATCTCTCTCTCTCTCTCTCTCTCTCTCTCTCTCTCTCACACACACACACACACACACACACACACACACACCAATGCAAAATAAGTTCATAAGTTCCTTTTATAGCAAACAGTCTCTGTTTAAAAGATAACTCGGTTATTGCAAGATAAAAAGCTCTTTCTTATCCCCAACACCTGCATAAAAGTGCCAGGGGTATTTAAAACAAGTGGCCTGGTATTTATTTCCAAATACCAACAGTATTACTGCTGCAGCTAGATAAATATCACATGACATGAGGGATAACAACCATTCTGCCACAGCTTTAGATAGATTTGAGTTTACAAAGAGTAAGACAGACAACACTGAGAAGTTTGGGCAAGAAAAGCACCTGAAGATGTGTAAAAAACAACAAAAAACTAAGGGGTAAATAGCAAGCTTCCCAGAAACCATTACATTAATGATGTGTAGAAAATACAGGTCTGGTAGCAGCATTGCATTAGACACCTCGTCTTTGACTGAGACACGGAGGAGGTGTGGAAGCAGTCCCATTAAGATAAATCTGTAAAAGGCCATGAAATTGGCAGGAGCAGTTATGCAGTTGTGTTAAACTTCCAGGGGTATTGGGCTTTAAAAAGACTTGATTTATTTGTTGAAAAGTAAAATTTCTGTACCACAGATTTACATCTGTGGCTTATAGATTGTCTCTCATCTGAAAGGCATATATCCTAGAGAGTTATTATTTATATTTTGGTGGAAAATACATTGTTATTTCTTCCAAATAATTTACAAGTAGGATAAAGGAAAGAATAGGAGATTTGGGCAGCTATTATTTAAGGAAAAATGTATCTATTTTTATTATAGGACCTCCAAAGTATCCATCAAAGTATGGAAATATGGAAATTCATTTTCATTAAAAAATTGTTTTAGCCTTACTAAATGCATACATTCAAAGTGCGTGTTACCCAGAGGAATGTGCAATGTGATACTGGAATGTACAGGCACCAGGGAGTCAATGAGGTAAGAACACATTTTCTAGAGCTGACATGTTTGACGGAGGCAGGCATGATGACCCGCTCGTGGGCTGACTCCTTCTGTTAGAGCGAGAGGGAGAGCAAGAGCGAGAGAGAGAGAGAGAGAGAGAGAGAGAGA
>NW_022107431.1:78071619-78083078 GCF_000313985.2 Echinops telfairi
TTGAACCTTAAGAACCCGGCTTCTATGGACTCTGCTACATTCTGCTCTTGCTCTCTGCTCACATCCCATTGAGAACTTTCTCCTCGTGTGGCTTCATGACTGATTCAGAAGTTCCCTGGGAGCAAGACACGCGTGTAGACGGTGAGTGCTCCCACTGGGAGGCTTCTCACAGCCCAAGATCAAAAACAAGCCCGACATTCTTATATATTGGGGAGAATGAGCGAAGAATGCAAATTGAAACAACGTAACACTTTTAGGAACTTCTAAATGTTCAGGCCTTTGAGTCTCTTGCAGGGACCTGCAGACTACATTTGTTCAGCCAGCAGAAATGTCTGCCCTGGGTAACAACATCACTTTCTTATTCTAAATAAAATTTTGTTTGTTGGATCTCTTTTGTGGAAAGTAATTGTACCACGGCAGACCATTGGTGGTCATAACAGAAACTGTTATTTTGTTGGTGGAAGTTTCCCCGCCCTCCCCCCCTCCAAAACCCGGATGTGACCCATAAGCAGCCACAAATGAATGTTTCTTTCTCAGGGGAAGAGGCTACTGCTGGAAGTAGAACAGGTGTGCTGGGATGATTTACTTTGTCTTCGAGCCCAAAGAAAGGGAAACGATTTCTCTTCAGCACTTTGAAAGCTAGTGAAACAAGCTTTTCACTTCCCAACGCATTCTTCTTATTTAGAATGCTATGCAATTCAAATGTGCTCCCCAGAATATAAAATCAGATCATTTAAGAGGAGGGGGAGAAAGGATCCAAGAGGGAAAAAAAAAGACTGAAGGAAACCATGTGTCATTAATTCAGTTATAAATTATTAGCCGAAAGCAGCCTCTCAGCATTTGTATTTGATGAACAAAAATTGATTGCTTCAAGGGCATTGCAATCCTTTTGATGTTCCCATCTTTTAGCTCACCACAAATCTGAATCCTTAACAGAATGATTATAGCATTATAGTAATCCTGAGAGCCAATACTAAAGGATTTGCGAGAGCCACAGAGATCAATAGTCTGAAAAAAGAATGTCTTTTTGAATTGACAACACTGTCTCGCCTGGTCGTGAACCTGAACAAACTAAGTTGTATCTGAGTACACAGGCAATCACACAAGCTGGGCCAAGCCTGAATAGGCCTGAGTGCTGAATATTTCTAAAGGATTAAACCCAAACTAATGGCAACCCAAAGATATTTTGCAAACAATCAGCCTCCCCCCCAAAATAGTTAAAATAATACACTATGGGTCTTAGTTTGATATTCAAAAGACTGGGTTCAGCTACAGGTTCAACATTTGCTTTTGCATAGAGTGTGAGATTATGGGAAATTGGATTAGAGGTAACACTGTGTTCATGGTCATCTCTTTGGGGGCACTTTGAAATGGAGAATCCCTGCCGTATTCTAGGATGGATTGGAGGGAACCATGTCCTTAACACACAACATATTACAAAACCCAATGAGCCAGAATTGTTTAGAGACACAATTGCCCACATCTATGGGATTTCCAAATTGTAACATCATTTGATACCTCAAAAGACAGAGAACGGCAGCTGACTGCTGAAGGCTCTCTGAACAATTCAAGGATTAGCATAAAATTATACAGAAAGGAGGGCAAGTACAGCAGCGGCACTTGCTCCACACAGTAGGGGTATTGTTAGGAGACACAAACGGACTCCGAGAAAGTGTGACGGCATCTGAACTTCATCTGAAGCCCTGCACGTTTTAACATTGATGTATATATTTCCCAGTTCTTTGTTTCCTCAACCAGAGGCCAGCTTAGTCCACTGGAGAGAGGCACCAGGAGACCTCAGACGGCACACATCTGGAGAGCACCCCATGGAAAATTGAGAATGGCTAAGTAATCTCTTTCAGTACCAAGACAAGGAGTGGTAATTTATGACTTAACAGACGACAAAACCTGCCATTAATTCTAACATACAAACTTTAAACAGAATGACTTGGAAGAGAAAAGTATACAACAACAATTAACAAAAGGAAAACAATCCTGCCAAATTTCACTCTGTCTATAATATAGGAGGAAAACATATGCGGAGGCTTCAAAGAGTTTATGGGGAAATGGAATTAAAAGGTACTAGGACTGGGATTTGGTCAGACATTACTTTGATGGTGTGTCAACTTGTTTTTGTCATCTTTTTTATCTCTTTAACACATATGCCGAATAAAACTTTTTCTCCCCACTTAAAAAAAAAGATAATAAAAGCTTTTCCACCAACTTTTTTAAGCCCCCTCGTATTTCTGACAAGCTCATGTGTTTGACGACTACCCAGGGTAGCCTTGCTGGACATGAGACAGGCATGATGGGTCTGATCCCCATTTCTGGCATCTAAAAGAGTGACGCGAATGAAAAGCACATTAAAGTCACCATCGCTGAGAGCTGTGCGGGAGCGGACGTAAGTGCTTTACTTGGAGGCTATGTATGATAGCATGTGATCCTTAAAGTTCGCCTTTCACTCAAGCTGTTTAAAATATTTTGTAGCTGTTCTCATCTAAATGAATCAAAAGAAGGGTAAGCAGGAACTGGTATCAATAATAGCTGCCTTAAAAGAGGGCAGCAAAATTGATAGCTCTGCAAATGGCAGCCACCTGTAGCAGGAAAACTCAAAGACAGAGAATCAGTATTTGAAGAGAAAGAGTAATTGGAGATGTGACAGCAAAGGATAGAAATCACTCCCCAGAAGGTGTTTAAAATGCTTTCTTTCTCCTCCTTAATCACTGTTCCCTTCGCCCATAAATAAAAATGCAATATGTATGTTAGATGCGTTCTGAGTATGAATACTCATGTAATCTAAAGCATCTTAGCTTCGCCCAGCTCGCTTTCATATTTCCAGAATGGATTCTATAATGGTAGAAGCAGAGCAAGCTCTGACAGTGTGCTCCTGTTCATCACGGTCTCGTAGGATTTTATTGCATTATTGTATTGAGGACCTGTTACTTAAGGCTCTCTTATTAGTGCATAAATAAAATCTTGATTTCTATAACTAATAAATATTTCTCTTCCATCTCTTTATCTAAGCTATACTGGCTGTTACACTAAATGTAAAAGAAACTTGTAAAATAGTAAAGCACTTACTGGCAACTTATTTCTGAGAATTATAATGGTGTCACTTGATGTAGCCAGTTAAGTAATAGTTCTATTGTATTAAAATAAATGCCTTTTTGTAAAAGTCTGTTGTTGGAAAGATCAATGCATTTTCCAGATAATTATTTTGGAAATTTCTCATTGAAAGAATGAAAAATATTTAGCTCTGTTCTGTTAACAGCTCAGTTCAATTAGTATTACTGCCATCAGCTCTGTGCCAAGTTCCGTGACTGAGAGGTCCAAAGATGGATAGGACAGTTCAAAGACCTTGTAATTGAGTAGGATCATATATGGGGCCTTAAATGTGCCATTATTATTATCCTTTCACTATGTATAATGCCATCTAAAGTCTTCTGTTTTAAGTCCAAAGAGGTTTGGGCATCCTTTATAAATAAAAGTCATGTATGTCAACAATAATAGAAGAGAGCAATTATAACAACAGTAGGCAACATCCAACCTTTCCCAAATACTTCCCTTAGGACATTGCACTCAGAACATGTCCCAAGGAACACTGATCCCCAAACATCTTTTCTGCAGGAAAGAATTCTATGGTCAATTAATTTAGGAAATACTACAAGCCTACACCAATTGGAGAATCAAAATGCCTATCATAATATAAACTGGGGGGAATCACAAGGTGGAAAACAATGGTGCCTACACAACCCAGGCACACCCCTACCTCTTAAGGCCCCATTCAGTGGGCAAAGGCAACTTTCCTGCTTTTACAGCACCTGATCAACAACAGTCAGCAGCCAGCACCAGGCAAACCTGCCCTCAACTGCACTATGCGAAAAATGAGCAGAAAACTGATGTGGGGAAGTGAAATTGCTTGTATGGTTCTTTCGTCCATAGTCTTTGCAACTCCCACGTAGACACTGGATGACAGCATGCTAATAAGGGGTAGAGGACTCTAACATGGGAATTGGTCACTCTTGCCATTCCTTTCTAGGTGTGTGAGTTCCATTTTAGAAGCAAGCATGAAGAAAAGGCCCTGATTATCAAGAAAGAAGAGCCACAAGTACAGTATGCGCAAAATCCCTGCCTGAAACAGTAGACGCTGTGGAAGCAACAAAGGCCACAGCACTGAGAGCACAAGGCAAAGCAGAGGAGCCACACTAAGACCATGAGGTAGAGCAGTGGGCTTCCCAACCCACAGAATAATGCAGAGGCCCAGAGACCATGTGGCTAAGAAGCTGAGGACAAGAGCGTAATATAGCTGCCAGTTTGACAGAGAAGAGGTGCTGCTGTGGACCAAGGCCTGTATCCTTAATGTTTTCTCATCCTGACCTGCAGTAACCTGCTAACTTCTGTAATAAAACCCCAGGACTGTGGCTATTGTCTGTGCGTTCTGTGCAGTCATTGCAATGGATTATCAAACCCAGCAGAGATCTAGAGTGCCACAAGAATGAGTTGGTGTCACGATAGTTGGTAAAGAAGGATGGAGGGTGGAGGCATGTCTTATCTCAGCCTTGAAGCAGAGTATCCTATGACCAACTCAGGAAAAAACAAAAGGTCACCTACAAAGAGGGACCAGTAAGATTAACCTCTGATTTCTCAGCAGAAACAATACAAGCAAGAAGGCAACGGGATATATAAAACTGAAAGAAAAAATTACCAACCAAAGATAATTCATCCATCAAAATTGTCCCTCAAATATGATGGTGAAATTAGGAAATTTCCAGATAAATAGAAATTAATGAATTTAAATTAATTTCTGAAATTAAATGAACTTGTGAAAAATACTCCAACAATACAGGAAATACTAAGAAGCTATCTTAGAACAGAGAACCAACAACTGCAGGCATCACAGACATGAAAACACCATTCAGAAATCAAACCAGATAAAGACGTATCCAAAGTGAAACAAACCTACAAGACTAAAAATAAGAAACAAGAGATATCAATTTGTAACTGAAGAAATTGAAAATTAAAAAGAGGTAATAGAGTCAGAACTTCCAAATGGAAAGGTTATCAAGTCAATTTCAAGGTATACTGTTTTATATTTGGTTAAGAAAATCAATAAATCACAAGCTAACTTCAAAGAGAGTAAACATCATCAAAATCAAAAGAAGGATAATTATAAAAATTTAGTAAGCAATAAAACAGCAATGGAGAAAATGAGAAAAACAATGAACAAAATTAAGTGAGTGCAGAAATCATGTGGAACAAAGAAATCACTTGCACCATAATGTAACCAATAACAATCATGATAACAGAAAATTCATGCTGTTGTTTGGTGCCATCAAGTTGGTTTGACTTCATAGCAACCCTCCAAATTCCAAACTCACTGCCATCAATTTGACCTTGACTCACAATGACCCTATCAGATACGGTGGGACTGCCCTGGTCTTTCTTCCACATAGTAACCTTACGTACAACAAAACGGAACACTGCCCAGCCCTCCACCATTCTCACAAGCTGTCTCATGGAGGGCCGTCCTCTTTTGCACTGACTCGCTCCTTTACCACGCATGATCAATAAAACACAGTGAAAGGCTCTCTAGCACTCTCTGCTTTCAGTCAAGGTGCATCTGATGTCAGCGTTAATATCCCTCACCCTCTTCTAAAAGCAGCTCCCTGCTGATAGACTGCTGCAAACACTTTTAATTATCTTGATGCTGAGATGTGCCCCCCCACACACACACTAGGATAGCCCGAGGAAGTGAGGTGTGGTCTCCTACAAAGTATGCAAAAATGAAATATGAAACCTCACAATCCCCTATCTTAAAATCTACTACAGAGCAATGGTGATCAAAAAATCTTGGTATTGGAACAATGATAGACGCATAGACCAACGGAACAAAATTGAAAACCCAGAAGTGAATTCATCCACTAGGGGCAGCTGATTGTTTACAAAAGGCTGAAAGTCATTAACTAGGAAAGAGGTATTCTAACAAATGGTACTGGCAAAACTGGATACCTATTTGTAGAAAAAAATGAAACACAATCCATATCTCCCACCATATTCAAAAGTGAACTCAGATGGATCCAAGATCTAAATGTAAAACCTAAAACTATAAAAATTGACCAATTAAAAAATAGGAACAAACTTCTGACTTTCACTGTCATCGAGTTGATTCTTACAGTAACCCCACAAGACAGGGTAGGACTGCATCTATGAGTTTCCAAGGCTGAAATCTTTACGAAAACCAAAAGCCCATTCTTCTCAAGGCAATTGGTGGGTTTGAGCCTCCAACCCTGTTGTTATCCACCCACTGCAAGCCCTTGGGAGGGGAAAGCCACGTCTTTCTCCCAAGGAGAGGCTGGTGGGTTCAAACTGCTGACCTAGTGGTTAGCAGCCCAACATCTAACCACTATGCCACCCAGGCTCCCTCTTCCAACCCATAGCAACCTTATATACAACAGAAACATTGTCACACTACCAGGTCCTGTGCCATCCTCCTAACTGTTATGTTATATTATGTTGTATGTTATGTTATGCTTTGTTATGTTATGTTATGTTTGTTATGTTATGCAGTCACTGCAACCATTAGCCATTAGAGAGATGCAAATCAACATACTGATGAGATATCATTGCACCTCACCTTAAGAACAAAGTTCAAAAAAATTAAAAACAACAAATGCTGGTGAGGGTGTGGAGAGACTGAAAGCCTCATCCACTGCTAGTGTGACTTTAAAATAGTCCAGCCACTGCAGTAATAGATATAGTGCTTCCTTAAAACGTTAGAACGAGGAATATTACATAAACCAGCACCCCTTCCACCTGCTCTATAGACTAGAGCTGGGGCATAACTAAATATGCGAACATCCATGTCCATAGTAGCACTACTCACAATAGAACAACCTGAATGTCCACCAGGTAAAATTGAATGAATAAAGTATAGTATATACACTCAGTGGAGCCCAGCTAAGCATTATCGTTATGCACTGAGTTGCTAACCACAAGGCCAGCATTTCAAAACCACGAAGTGCTAATGGCAGTGGCTGTCTCAGAAACCCACAGGGGCAGCTCTGCCGTGCCCTAGATGGTCACTATGAGTCGGAGTCGACCCAATGGCAATGAGTACATACACTTGATGGACTAGTACACAACATTTAAAAAGAAAGATGAATCCTTGAAACACCTCATAAGATAGATGATGAACCTGGATGCCCTTCCACTGAGGGAAATTAGTCAATCGCAGAGTGACAACTAGTGTATGCCATCGCTATTGTAAAAGGTCAAGAAAAGGTTTTCACACAAAAAGAAATATTCTTTGATGGTGACCAGGGGTGGGAGCCAAAGGGGTAGTAAATTACTGGGTTGAAGGTAAAGGAAGGGGAAGGCAATACACAAAATCGGGAGGTCAACACAACATGACAGATGCAGGGAAGACACTGGGTGGAGTTAAAGGCAACAGAGGTGAGCATTGTTATACACAATCCTCTATTGATGGTGATATATGAGTGGGTGCATGGCTAGTCGCATGGGCTGAAAGAGTGCAGGAGGGAAGATGGGACATATAGAGATTTGACAGGGAGTAATTTATATTCATAAATGTAGTGGGGCGGGGAGTTGGGAGAGAGAGGGGAACTTTTAGTTTTTCAAAAAAGAGTTTAACTCTGCTAAAACTCAGTATTTCAAAGCATATTTGAGCATGAAACCTTGTCTTTTTTTACACCCA
This sequence comes from Echinops telfairi, assembly GCF_000313985.2. Taxonomy (NCBI): domain Eukaryota; kingdom Metazoa; phylum Chordata; class Mammalia; order Afrosoricida; family Tenrecidae; genus Echinops; species Echinops telfairi. The sequence continues at coordinate 78,079,334 of NW_022107431.1, forward strand.
ATAACAACTATGAAGGTATTTGGGTAGCTGTATTGTGAATCACTCTCAGTGACCAAGGGCATCACTACAGTTTTTGTGGCCCCCAGTGCAATACCTCATGGTGCCACACACTCCTCCAGGGGCCTCCTTCCCTACCAGACCACACAGAAGCCTGAGAAATGTTTATGATCCATACTAATCCCAGAATAGTATGTGATATCTGTGCCAATCATTTCTTTTAGAAGAATTAACACCAGACTAGTCCAAGGAGTTGGAGATTGAAGATGTCCCAAGTGTTCGACTCTTCTAAGATGTTATTCTGCTCCATTCCCCCACCTCCAGCCCCCATTTCTTCCTTGAGTATATTACCTCGCCTTCCTAGGTTCTGCAATTCCCTGGGAATTCTCACAGAAATGCACAAAACTTTAAGGACATATAGCATGTGATGGCGGAAGCTCTTCAGTCCCAAATCTGAAGTCAGGCAGGAGCAAGTCAGATGCAGAGTCCAGAGCTAGAAGGCTAGAAGGCAAAAATGCCCCAAAGTCACACCATGTTTTCTTGCCTCACTGCAGCTCAGTCAGGGAGTAGGTGTGACTTTCCAGGTGATACTTTTAATAACTGTACAGTGATTCTAGCATATATCTCTCATCTAGGGAAAACAAATGAAAAAGCAAAACCCTACCAATTGAACCAACAGGTAACATCATGATAAACGGAGACAGAATTGAAGTTGTCAGGGATGCCGTCTTGTTTGATGAACAATCAGTGTTCAGGGAAGCAGCCGTCAAGTGATCAAACGACACATTGCACTGGGCAAATCGGCTGTACAAGACCTGTTGAAATGTTGAAAAACAAGGAGGTTACTTTGAGGATTAAGTTGTGCCTGACCCACGTCATAGTATTTTGCATTGCCTCGTTGGGATGTGAAAGCTGGACGTTGAGGAAAGAAGACCGATGAAGAATCAGTGCATGTGAAGGCGGTGCTGGTGAAGAGCGTGGAGGGTACCTGGGCTGACACCTGAACAAAGAAATAAACGTCTTAGAAGAACCGCCAGAATGCTCCTTGGGGGCACGACGAAATCTCGCATAATGTGCGCGTGTCCTTGGGAGAGACCAGCCCCTGGAGAAAGACTTGGTGCTTGTTAAAGTGGCAGAGGGTTGAAAAAGAGGACCCCTTCTGGCAAAAGGATTGGCACAGTGGTGGCATCCATGGGTTCAAGGATCAGAGCGATTGTGAGGATGGCACACAACAGGGAGGTGCTTTGTTCTGCCGTGCAGAGCCATTACAAGTTGGAACCGACTTGCCAGCACCTAACAATGGCAAACAATGAAAAGGATGGTGCCCTAAATCACACCAGGACTACTTAAAGTAGTCTTCTTAAAGATACCCCTCAGGAAATACAGGATGGCTCACATCCTCGACAAAGGTAGTATGCCCCCAAAGAAAAGGGTACATATGACTTGGTTCACACCTTCTACTTAAGTCAAGTCTTAATCCTCCCTTAATCGTGTCTATTAATAGTAGAGAACCACCTCCAAAATAGGATTAGAGCCATAGTCATAGAGTTCTGAATTGTAACTCATCACATGAGAAATTATGTCTGGAGGGGCCCTGAGTTAGGTTTGGTTCTCTTGAGAAGCAAAAACAGTGATGTGTGATGCTTCTATGTGTTTGCAGGAAGAGACTTCTATGGAGAAATGGCTTACACAACTGAGGTAGTAGGTAAATCCAGTCTGATTCAAGTCAGGTTTATCCCAGGGTCCAGGCATATTCTTCTGTACCTCCTCTATGCAATACGAATCCAATTTCCCCTGGGTGATCAGGATCACACTATTTAATACAGTGAATACCCTCTTTGCTTGTTGGCCCAGGGGCATGAGGAGTTCAAAATACCCAGGAGGCATTCTTAACTTCCAGTTCAATGGAATCAGTGCTGTCTGTAGGTAAGAGTACTTCTCCCTTTGGAACGAAGACCTCCAAACCAGAAGAGCAGAGAGTTTCAGAGACAGGAAGCAAAAATGTAGTGGGTGGGTCATTAGGAATAATGATGAGTGGTACCACTCCCAATTCCACCCCTTGGTTCCTGGAACTGTGAATCCTGGCTCTATTGGAGAAACAGCACCATGTATCATATGCTAGTTTAAAGCACATACAGCCCCAACTTTGCACGGTGTTGCCATCAAGCTAGTCCTGTAATTGTGTCTTTAGAAATCCATTCCATCATTCTATCAAGCCAGCTGCTTCGGGATGATGGAGATCTTGGTAAGGCCAGTGTATTCCATGAGCATGGACCCATTGCCACACCTCATTTGCTGTGAAATTAGTCCCTTGATCTGAGGCAATACTTGCAGGATACCACATCAGTGGATGAGACATTCTGTAAGTCTACAAAATGGTAGCTTTGGTTGAAGCATTGGAAGCAGGGAAAGCAAATCTGTATCCAGAGTGCCTACTCCAATAAGAACAAAACCCTGCCCTTTCCAAGAAGGAAGCGACTCTATGAATCCACCTGCCATAAGGTTGTTGGTTGACACCTAGCCCCCAAGCCAAGAAATAGTCCCATATCTTGGACTCAGTGTTGATCTTTGCTGCTAATAGATGGGCCATCCAGCAATAGCAGTAGCCAAATCAGCCTTGGTGAGTGGAAGTCCATGTTACTGAGCCCATGAATAACCTCCATCTCTCCCAGCATGGACCTTTGGTTCCCGGGCCTGTTGGGAAAGGACAGGAGAGACTGGGGAAAAAGAATGGTTGGTTTCCATAGAACATGTCATCTCAGCCACATGATGGTTACAGCTCCTCTCTGCAGAGGTAACCATTTGGTGAGCATGCCCCTTGGACACAAATAGCTTCACTTTTGGACCCATTTAGAGAGGTCTATATACCTCTTCCCCACACCTCCTTAGCACCAATTTTCCAATCATGCTCCTTCCAACTCTCTGACCATCCAGTCAAGCCATTGGCCACAGCCTGTGAATCAGTATACAGTCACACATTTGGCCATTTCTCCTTTCAGGCAAACTGACCATCCAGATGCCCTGCTCGAAGTTCTGCCAATTGGGAGGATTCCCTTCATCTCTGTCCTGCAGGAAGGACTCAGAACGGAGTTGTAGTGCCTCTACGACCACTTTTGATGGCACCTGCATATTGCACAGAGCCAACAGTAAATCAAGCACACATGAGTTTTCTGTTCCTCAGTCAGCTGATCATAAGAAACTCCTGGAACAGGGAGCCAGTGGAGGGGCCTGAAGGCTCAGCCACCATGCCAACTATGTGGACAACAGCCCCTCCCCCCAGAAGAAGCTACTTGAGAAGACGGCAATGAAGCTGCAGTTAGGGGAGAGGGGCATGTCTGATCAGAGCAAATGGTAGCATTTAGTGGGAGGAAGAGAGAGTGGAGCACATCATGACCCACCAGGCCTGGAGGATGACATCCCTGCTCTGAACAGCCTGTGGACAATACAGCTGATCCCACCATGAGACACGCTGTCCCTTGATGGCCCTGGGCTCTAAGGGGGACAACGCTGGAGACTCAGTGTTGGGACTGGTCCAGACTGACCCTGAGACACCGAGGCAAACCACAAAAAGCGTGCGGCAAAGCAACCGTGGGAGCAGAGCAGAGAGCCCCTGAGGGCTTGGGGGCCAGAGCATGGCACCACATCGGTCTTGACTGAAGGACACGCCTAGAGATCAAAAATCAGACCTTGACCTATTTACAGGTTTTTCTTTCTGCTTAAATTTTTTTTCCGTTTAATTAACTTATTC
>NW_022107431.1:78084331-78093771 GCF_000313985.2 Echinops telfairi
TGGAAGAAGCACACCAGTATGTGTGACCATGAGCTGTCAAAGGGATCAGGTGTCAGGCATCAAGGAACAAGAAACCATGTCATTGTAAAGGTGGGTGAGTGCAGAGTGGAGACTCAGAGTCCATCGGCTGGCAAGAGAACATCCCCTGCTGAGGGGTTTTGGGGAGGAGATGAGCTAATCAGGGTGCAGGGTAGCAGCGATGAAACATATAACTTTCCTCTAGCTCTTAAATGCTTCCTCCCCCCACCAGTATCATGATCCCAATTCTGCCTTGCAAATCTGGCTAGACCAGAGGATGTACATTGGTACAGATAGCAACTTGAAACACAGGGAATCCAAGATAGATGACTCCCCTTCAGGACCAGTGGTGAGAGGGGCGAGGCCTGGAGGGTGAAGGGAATGCGGGGTGGAAGAGGGGAGTCAATTACAAGAATCTAAGTATAGCCTCTTCCCTGGGGAATGGACAACAGAGAAGGGGGCGGAGGGAGACATCGGCCAGTGTAACTTACGACAAAACTATAATAATTTATGAATTATGAAGGGTTCAGGAGGGCGGGGGAAATGAGCAAACGATATTGAGAGCTAAAGTAGAGGGCAAATGTTTTGAGATTGATGAGGGCAACAGGTATACATATGTGATTGATTCAATGGCTGTATGTATGGACTGTGATAAGAATTGTACAAGCCCTCAATAAAATAATTTAAAAAAAAAAAAAAGAAACTCCCAATGAGGCCATTCATGCAAAATGGGAGAGAGACAGCAGTGACAGGGGTGAAGACTATATGTGTTTGGGCTACTTCTTCATGTAGCTTGCTTGTTTGTTCGAATCCTGCTCTACCTAATCTTGTTTATACCACTTCCATTTAATAGTGGAGTGTTGCTGTGCACGTCCAACGTTATGACTGTGGGTGGGTACCTCAGGCCTGATGGTGACTTGGCAGCCCCTGTGATACATTCAGTCTCCACTAAGGCCCAGAAACAGGCCCAAAGGGGGAGTAATTGTCTGCAGAGGATGGCAGAGCTTTGCTCCAAAATCCCAAGGGTCTGCACTGTGCTTCACCAAGAGGCGCCTGCCAAAGACACTCAGAGTTGTACCTCTATCTCCCACTGACATCTCAAGCACCCTTGGATCAGCTGACCCATCCAACTCAAGTGCATGGCAACCTGAGCTTGTTGAAGAGCCTTCTCTTGTTCTGGGTCTGGCTCAAAGCAGGCAGCGTTTCGAGTCATTCGATCTGCAGGGTTGAGTGGCACTCCCACATGAGGGATATGCTGCCTCCAAAATCCAAAGAGGCCCGCCAGGCCTTGTGCCTCCTTTGTAGTTTTTGGAGGGGCCAGACGCAATAACTTACCTTTCACTTTAGTGAGGGTAGCTCAATATGCCTCACACCTGCCTGAATTTTTTTCCTGTTCGCTTTTTAAAAGTTTTTATTAAAGATCATTTTATTGGGGGCTCTTACAATTCTTATTGCAATCCATACATCAATTGTATCAGACATATTTGTACATATGTTGCCATCACTATTTTCTAGACAATGACTTTCTGTCGAGCCCTTGATGTCAGCTCCTCTTTTTTCCCTCCCACCCACCACCCTCATGACCCCTTGATAGATTATAAATTATTATTATTTTCATATCTCACACCAAGCGTTGTCTTACTTCCCCCATGGTTTCTGTTGCTCTTCCCCCTGGAGGGGAGTGTGTGGTTATGTGTTGTTCATTGCAATCAATTCCCCCTTCCTTCCCTCCTTTCCCCACCTTCCCCATACACTTCTGGTATTGCTATTCACATTCTTCTTCCTGGATTCAATGTGTCGTGAGTTCTAATCTCTTGTCTGTACCTGTGTACAGGCTCCAGTCTAGTCCAAAGTGAGAGGCAGCACTGGGGTCATGATAGTGGGGGGTGAGGAAACCTCAAGGAATGCAAGGAACATTGTGTGTTTCGCTGGTGCTTACTGCGCCCTAATTGACTCATCCTCTCCCTGTGGCTCCTCTGTGGGGGGATGTTCCATTGTCTACAGATGGGCTTTGGGTCTCTGCTCCTACCCCCTCATTCTCAACAATATCGTTTTCATGGTTGGTTGGTTGGTTGGTTTGTTATGGGTCTTCTGATGCCTGTTACCCAGTTCCAATGATACCTGATGATCACATAACATAGACTACACCTGCCTGGGTTTTTCTTGGGTTAACTTCCCATCCTCTAGCATGCAGCTGTTTTACCAATAAGTCTAAAATCATCGATGCTTCTTCCTTACGAGTTATCAAGAAATGGTTTACACAAAAGTAAGTAAGTCTAGTAAAAGGCGCTAAGTCCAGCCAGTTAAAGTCAGCCTTCCACTGACTGGTGTAGCCGTGAAAGCCAATGAACAGAAAGCAAGATGACGAAACAGGGGTGTGGATTGTGCACACGCCAGGAGATGCAGAGGTAAAGGGCGTCAAGGATAACCAGATGAATTCACTGGGGGTAGTCCGCTGACCACTCCTGGGAGCCGCAGGTGACAGACACAACAGGAAATCAACAAACCAGAAACAGGAGCCAACTTCAGCAGAAGAAGACAAAAGGTCAAAGAACTACATCTCTGCTGGTCTCTAACATGCCAAAGGCTGCAACCTGATAGATAGGTTGGGCTTCACCTCCACCCTTAGTCACGAGTTACTATTTGACATAATCCCTAACATCACAGTCCGTGTGAACCGACTATAACTGAATACCATTGTAAATTACTGAAATGTAATATGTCTTAGATAATATCAATACTAACAACAAACTTGATTTTTTAAAATATTTCTTCATTAAATAATTGGTTACAACTTTATTGTTTACTGAATGGAAAGCCTTTTAAAACTTGTCTCCATTTTCTTTCATTAGTATTTCATTCTCAATAAGGTTATTGATATAGGTTAGCAAATGCTACTTACCGTAGTATGGTAGCTAAGATGCCACATAATGTGACAAAATCAGTGACAACCATGCCTATTTGTACATATGTAACGATGTGATTTGAAGCATCGTTCTAATTAGGTAATCAGGACAGCTCTGACTGGCATGCATTAGAAAGTTCAAAAAGTAAATTAGCATAGGGTGTTAGCCTTGCTGGCATATTAACAGGGGTCTTGGTGGTGTAGTGGTTATGCATTGGGCTGAGATCGGCACTTAGAAACCGCCAGCATTTTCTTGACAAAAAGACTAGGCTTTCTACTCCCATAAACAGTTACAGTCTCAGAAAACCTCAGGGGGTCCCTGTGAGTCAGCATTGACATGATGGCAGTGAGCTTTTGGTTTGGTGTATTGATACATGTAACCTGGGCTTGTGAAAAAATGTTTTGGTTGTTATAATGACCGACTGTGATACTTTTATAAATAATAATAATTTTTTGCTGAAACAGTGCGTGAAAATTTTATTGACTGTCATTTTGATATCACCTCCCCTGACATTATCACTTAGTGTGATCCGTACCCCTGACTTCCCATATAAACACCACTGCTGGGAAGCAGGTGATAGAAACTTAAGCTGAATCAACGTGGGATTCCTCTGTTCTGAGGTTCAGCTACAATTGGCACCAAAACTAGTAGGCAGTTTCTTCTTAAACATGACTTGGCACAAATTTTTTTCAACTTGCGTTCATAGAATTAGTAGTACCTCTGAAAACCTGAATTATAAATCAATGAATTTAATCAATAATATGCCTTAAACTTTCAGCAGACTTATAAAGTTCTTATACATTTGCATAACTGAAACAAACAAAATGTTTTGCATTCCCAGTGTTTAAAAATAAACCGATAATGACTAACTGAAACACACAGAGATATCTAGTTTCGTTGCAAACAAGAAATAAGTAGTAACAGGATCACAGAAAGTCACGGGTGAGCCATGAGAGTCTAGGGCTGGTGGCAATGCACTTGTGAACTTGATTTGAGTTCATCACTGATCAGAGCCAGGAATCATTATTCAGTTGCTAATTGGGTCACATTAATTAAAAGCAGGGACTTGATATAAACACAGCATGTGTCATGAAACGGAGAGTCAAGAACAAACCACTCCGAATCTGACTGTAAACTCGCTTCAACTGTCTCTGAATCGCATCTTGCATTTCTCTGCTACCAGCAGCATCCTGCTTTCTCTGCAGGCAGGCCGACTTTGCCTGCTTCTCTACACTCATGCCCCTTTGAGTGCCACAGCTATGAGGTTTTCCTGTTTCAGAGCTAGTCACATGCAATATTAAAAGGTCTCAGGCCAAAACTCCGACTGCTGGCAGAAATAATATGATTGGTCTATTTGGGTCAGCTATCTTGACAGCCTTGACTAAACAGACAGGTAACAGTATGAAAATATAACCGTCAGACCCACCCTATGGACCGGGGTTGGGGGTGGGGTGGAGTGGGTGGCAGTGGAATTTTATTAAAAAATAGAGATAATACATGTGTTACCGAGACTTCTTAAGTTTCTACTGCTACCCATCATGACTGTAGGTTGAGCAACATATGTCTTCCGAATCAGGCAGGCCTGAGATTCATATAAGGGCATTTAAAGTTCATATAAGAGTCATATAAGGGCAAAAGGATTGGCACACAGTATTGCTAACACTAAGGACTAAAGTGTACCTGCTCCAGGCCAGGGTATTTTCAATTGCCTGCTGTACATGTAAAAGTTGGACCTGGACTAAGGAAGCCCAAAGAAGAATCAAAGCATTTGAATCGTGCTGGCGAAGGATATGGAAAGGACCACGGACTGCCCAAAGAACAAACAGATCTGTCTTGGAAGAAGTACAGCCAGAATCCTCCTGAGCGGCAAGGACAGCAAGACCTCGCCTCACGTCCTTTGGACATGTTGTCAGGAGAGACCAGCCCCTGGAGAAAGACGTCTGCTTGGTCAAGCAGTGGGGCAGCAAAAAGGAGAAAGGCCTCCACAAGATGGACTGGACAGTGGCTGTCACAATGGGCTCAAACACAACAATTGGGAGGATGGCGCAGGACCAGGTAGGGTTGCACACAGGGTCACTAGCCACAGGTTACCACTGATAAAGGGAGGGGCTGCGGCGCACATTAATGGTGAGAGCAGCATTGCAGTAGTTTGTAGATACAATGATCCTGGTGGCACAAACTGGGTTAACCTGCCTAGCAGCTCCACAGCAGAAAGGCCTGGTGAACTGCTTCCATGGAAGATTGCATCCAAGAAGACCCCGTGGGGCAGTTCCACTCTGTCACACTCGGTGCCCCCAGGAGTCAGGGTCAGTTTCACGACAATGGGCTTGGTTTCATTTTCTTCGTCTGCTTGAATAGGTGAGGGATGATTAGCTCGCTTTAGAGAAAGTAATGGCAAAGAAAGACATTGTCCCTTCCCTCTGACTACATGAACTCCCTTTTTTCAATAAGGAAATGCTTTTCAGATTCTCTTTCCAAAAAAATTTTTCAGATAGCTTTCAGATCTGGACCCAGTTAATAACTACTAACATTTTCTGAAACACTACACTAAGATTTTTTAGGCGTAGTAGCTCAATTACTAATTTCCACAATCTCTGCTGATGATTAGGTATTAATTTGATCCCCACTTTATCAATGATGCAAGTAAGGCTAAACACACACACACACACACACACACATACGACTAACTCATGGCAATCCTATCAAACAGAGAATGGCTTCATAGCGTCTCCCAGACTGTAAATCTTTCCAGGAGCAAACCGCCTCCATGAGCGGTCCGACTCCTAAGCCACAGTGCCACTGGGGCTCTTTAACTAGGGCTTAGCGAGGGGAAATAAATTTCCCGATGGCACCACGTGGGCAGCCCAGCGCTTGCAAGCTTCACCACCGCACCCCATTGCTTCTCTCCCCAGCCCCCAGAACACTCACAGTCAGCAGTCCGCCAAAGACCCCAGAGAAGAGCGGACTGAGGCCTTGGAGTCAGTCACGACTGACTGAGCCCCTCCTCGGAAGAAAGACAAATGTGTTTGTCACTGGATTTATCCTCAGGGCTGGTGTTTCCCTTGTACCAAAGGCACCGCACTAAGGCAAGCTGTTCATAATAGGAAAAACACAATGTGCTTGGGGGAGAGGGGGTCTGGGGGACTCTGTACTTTCCATGCACAAAAAGCATCTCTAAAGAAAATAATTGTATGTAAAATCATAAACAATTTAAAATGTGATTTAACTCAATGCAGTAAAAAAGGTTACAAACTGTGCAAAATTCACAAGTAAGACAAGACCAGAAACAAGGTCTCCCCAAATCAGGTTCGCATCCTGTGTACGGAGACATTCAACCCTTGGGTCCTAGGAATTAATTTTCATCCTCAGTTCATACGACTTGAGGAAGAACTGAAAGAGTCTGTGTTGGAGTAAAAAAGCTTTCCAACCAGGTTTGTTCACTGCAGTTAAAGGACAGTTAATTTTAAAATATGTGCACTTAAAAACAGCGTTTGATCTGCCAACAAGTAAACCAAGAATTCTCAGTAAAATGGAAAAAGTTTTAAAGTCTGGAAGTGATATAAAATTGTCATGACAAATAAAATGTTTCAGTTATGTGATCGCAGCTTGGTGCCGGGTCTGATAGACACTGGAGGATCCAAAGATTCCCCCACACAGGAGCATATGGTAGAGAATGTATATCGCTCTGGTCTACCCAGCACCAGGCCTTTAGCACTCAGCCAGTTCAGTAGATAGTTGAGTATCAGTTCTCATCTTGCTTTGGTTAGAAGAGATGAGAACTTGTGTCAGCCTCAAAGCGATCTTAAAGATGTTCTCCATGTTTTCAAAGTCACTGTTGCATCCCCCATCCCACAAGTAGGTGACTTGGTTGTGCTTTCTCGTGGATGGCCTCCCCTTGCTCTCTCACATCACACTGCCCAGTAATGCCCGGTTATTCTAAGAGGTGAGGCTACTGTCTTAGAATACAGTCCTACATTCATGATGGAGGGGTGGCAGGGAGGGAGGGGGAAAATAAGGACCTGACACCAAGGTCTCGATTAGAAAGCAGATGTTTTGAGAATGATGATGGCAACAAATGTATAAATGTGCTTGACACAATGGATGGATGTATGGATTGTGATAAGAGTTGTACAAGTCCTTAATAAAATGATTTTTAAAAGAATATAGTCCTATTTATGGAATTTCAAAGGCACCAAAGGTTCCAACAGCTGGAATGGGAAAGCCAAAGTTCAGAGTTTAGAAGAAATGAACTTAAGCAAAACCCACACTCACTGCCATCCAGTTGAATCCGACTCATAGTGACCAGACAGGGCAAGGTAGAACTGTGGGTTCTCAAAACTTTAACTATGTACCAAAGTAGAAAGCAGCATCCAGAAAGCCTCATCTTTCTCCCGCTGAGCATTATGCCCCGAGAGCCCACAGGGAAACGGGAGCTAGGGGGAAACTCCAGATGAGACTGGTAGGGCTGAACAGAAACATCCAGTGAGGGCAGAACCTGAATGTGATTACTTCGTGCAGCTTCCTCCGGGAAGAGCCTGACTGGAATGTGAAGAGATTGAGTGCACAGTGGGGAGTTGTTCTAAGTGGACTTTGCCTCTCTGGTTGTGTTAGTCTGGGCACGTTAGAGAAACAAATCCACAGAAACTCATATATAAGAGAGAGTTTTATATAAAGGGTAAGTGCACATCAAGTAAACATCCCAACCCAGTGCTGCCCAAGCCCTCAGGTTCCACATTAGCCCATTAACCTATATGTCCAACACCAATCCACAAAGTCCTCCTCCATCTCACAAAACAGACACAATGATGCCGACTGCAGGAGGAAAGCCGAGTCAGTGAACGTGAACGTGTAAGCATCTCAGCGCTGGCAGGGGTCTCCATGTGGCTGCTCCAGCACCCAGGGCTGCATCGGGGTAGGTCCATGTGGCTTCTCCTCGGGGATGTCTTGCAGGAAGTGAGCCTTGCCAGCTAAAGCAGGGAACTGGCTAAGGCAGCTGCACCCTGGTCTGGCCACTACAAAGCAAGAGACTGGAGAGCTAGAAAGGTGAGGCTTACCAAGCCATTTATCTCTCCACCTTTCAATTAACCCCACATGGGTTTATCAGCCAGGTTGGCACAATTCACTACCTCACTAGTCCGTAGCAAAAAGGTCTCCACACTACGCCTAGAGTCTACAGCTAAATAATAAGAAAAATCAGTTGCCATTGAGTTGATCCCCACTCGCTGTGACTGCGCGTATGCGTAAAGGCAGAAACGTGCTCCACTGGGCGGTAGCTGATCTTTCGGAAGCAGATGGCTGGGCCAGTTCTCGGAGGAGCCTCTGTGTGGATCGCTGGAATGTTTTATTCAGTTATTGTTAGATGCCGTGGGGTCAATTCCCCTTCATAAAGACCCTGGAGGCCAGAATAGAACTGGCCACAGCCTTTCTTTGCAGCAGCTGATCTTACACAGATTCAAACAGCCAACCTTTTGGTCAGCAGGCAAGGGCTTAACCAATGAGCCACCAGAACTACTATTTGATCAGCGAACAATTTGTACCACCCAGGGAGGGACTCCCCAAACCAACTGCTTTGGAGTCGACTCTACTCATGACTTCCCCATGTCTACCAGTGCAGAGCCAGGCTGTATGGGCCTTTCAGTGAGTGTGATCCTTTGGAAGTAGATCACCAGCCCTTTCCGCCAAGTCGCCTCTGGGAAGAGTCACACAACCTTCTTGGTTGGTAAGCAAACACTGAACCACTTACACCACCCAGTGACTGAACTTCAACACCATCCTCAGCAACTATGGCCAAGTTACTCAAAACAACAACGGCACTTCAGTACGAGAACAACTCAGAGTCTGTGGGTCTAAACTTGTTTTTTGAATCATTTTATTGGGAGCTCTTACAACTCTTGTTGCAAACCATACATCAATTGTATCTGACATATTCATACATATATTCCATGGTTCTTTTCTAGACATTTACTTTCCATTGAGCCCTTGGCATCAGCTTCTCTTGTTTTCCCTCCCACCTCCCACCAACGCTCGTGGCCCCCTGATAGATTGTAGATTGTTAATTATTTTCAAATCTCACTCCGACCACTGTCTCCCTTTCCCTCTGATTTCTGTTGTTCTTCCCCCTGACTGGGGGTATGTGGTTATGTGCCATTCATTGCCCGGCTCCCTCCCCACCCACCACTCCCCTCCTTCCCCTACCCTTTTGGTATCTCTATTCTCATTCCTGTTCTTGGGTCCCATGTGTTGTGTGTTTTATCTCTTGCCTATATCCATGTACATGCTCCCGTCTCGTCTAGATTGGGAGGAGGCACTAATGTCATGGTGGTGGGGCGGGGTGGGGGTGCGGGTTGAGGAGGCTTCCAGGGAACAGAGGTATATTGTGTGACCTGTTAGTGCTCTACGGCACCCTGACTGACTCACCCCCTCCCTGTAACCCCTCTGTGGGGGGCTGTTCCATTGTCCATAGACCCCAGACACTATATCTTTTAATAGCCAGGCACCATCCTCTGTCTTCAACAC
>NW_022107431.1:78094837-78095544 GCF_000313985.2 Echinops telfairi
GCGGGTAGGGGTCCATAGCGTGATGTAACACTTTGCAGGAAAAATCATCTTTCTTTACAATCAGAAAGCAGCACAACCATTAGCATTCCAAGCAGGCAATTCAAAGCTTCCAAATGGTGAGGCTGAGCTCGTCTTAGATCCCAGGGGTGCCCGTCCCGGAGCCTCCACACATGCACCAGCACCGCATCTGGGATTTTATCACCACTGTGGAGGGCGGGCCTGCATGGACCCACTGCTGGTTACTCTAAATTTTTCTCGTGGCTGGATTGCTGGATATGCCTTAGCTCACATGATTTTCTTTGTAGTTGATTTTTGCAGCTATCTGCTCTTTCGACACATTTGTATTACAGAAAGGAACATATGGGCCCCCAAAAGCTATTTCTATATGTCTAGGTTCCAGAATTTTCAGCTCTTTTTTGTTTCTAATTTAGCGGGGTTTTTTTTAACTTTATAAAAACACTTTTTTCTTCTTCTTAATACTTTAAAGGTGTCTTGTCTGCATGGCCCGCATATAGTCATACCGAAAATTCCTTAAGGTCAACAGAGTTTGAGTGTGTATATTTTACTTAGGAGATAAATAATGATCTCCAAGAGGCTTAATAGACAAGAGACCCAAGGACTGGATTCCCATGAGGCCAAGAAGGAGAGGGCTACGCAGATCCATCCTACCCACTAGCTGGCGTTTCTCCTCCCCGCCCTCCCCCGCC
>NW_022107431.1:78096024-78108077 GCF_000313985.2 Echinops telfairi
GGATTCTGACTCAGAGAGTTCCATTTCTTTCCAGTTCCATTTCTTTCACAGGGCTGTAACTCTTCATGAAAGCACCCTGACATATCTGTGCCCCAGGGAATGTCTGATGAGTTTGAACCAATAAGATTTTAACTAGCAAATGAGCACACAGCACCACTACACCAAAGATTATCCAAAAACTCCCTGCCATCAAGTGGATTCTGATTTATAGCAACCCCATAGATGATAATCCTAGGGAGCCCCGTGGGACAGTTGTACTTTCAACACATGGGGTTTCCATGAGTTGAAAATGAACTCACCAGCACCTGACAACGGTCCCATCAGGCCACACACCGAATACCTACCGTGCTTTGTGCTCAGCTTTCCCAACCGATGTGTGTATTTTGCACTCACTCTTTACTGGCTCAAAGAAAAACAGAATATCCTTTGCAATAAAAATATAAAATCTTTTAAAAAGGGGTGGTGGTGGTGGTGTTAAGTCCCTAGTGAATCCCCTCTGACTACGGACCAGGGGTGTGAATACTCTGGCTTAATATGCAGGACACATTGGAAGGTGGATTGTTGCAGATGCAGTTACAGTAGGTTAAAATTTAACACCCGATCATTTAATCTTCCTTATGATTCATTTAAATTCGAAAAAACAAACAGATAAGTAAATAAACTTTCCTAGCTTTTAATATTTTCTGCTTTCTTTTTGATTGAGGTTTTGATCTGTTTTACTTTTACTCTTCTTAGTTGTGTTTTTAATGTTTTCCTGTATACAACATCCAGCATGGGTAAGTCTAGAGACAGAACCAGACTAATGGTTCCTTGGAGACATGGCAGGGGTGGTTAGGGGGAAACAAGGAGTTGATAACGATGAGAACAATACTGAGTAAAATGTTCTAAAGCTAGTGATGATTGTACAACTCTTCTTGATGTTTTAGAACTATTGAATTGTATGATAGATGAATTGCATGCCAATAAAACTGTTGAGGGTAAAAAAGTAAATAAAAGAGAGGTCTGATAAAATTGAAAGAAAAGATAAAACTGCAGCACTAAATTCTGTAGTTTCTAATCATCCTGCTTCCCCTCCCCCCACCTCTCAACTCAACTTCTTCTGGTTGTTTTCCTGAAAGCCCTGAGAATAGAAAAGCTTCGTGGTGTGTTAGATGTAGCCTGATAGCACCAGGTGTCACTGATCAATGACGTGATCGCCTTCACAATTTCTCTATCTCAGACTTCAGAGTTTATAAAGTGATTCTAGGAGCCTACATATTTTGAAGAAGTTTCTAAGAACAAGTTTTATATAAGCCCACCATCCAAAAACAGAGACTGTGTAGGAGAAGATATATAGATAGATGATACATACGTAGATCCAGAAGGAAATTCACCAAAATGATAAAAGTTATCTCTAATGATGGAGTTGAGGATAGTATTGCTTCTCTTTTATTCCTAAGCTTCCACAACGAACATGTATTACTAGATCGAGGGAAAACCCAAAGCTATTGTTACAGAAGGAGGAAACATTTCCTGCTAGCATATAAGTTATTAATTAACATGGAAATAATTTCATTTTTATGATGACACTTGTAGAAGAGAACAGAAAATTTTTAATTCAATTTCATTTCTCTTGAATGAGATATAAAACTTCATATATTTTTTTTCTTGTGAGTAAAAAGGTGCTGTCCACCTCATGGGCAAACTCTCCCAGTGCCCACCATAGTGCAGGTAGCCATCCAGTGCATTACTTTCACGCATATTAAAACGAGGGCCTAGAAGGCAATGGGGCTGGGTTTCTGTGATGAGCATCTGTGTTTGGGTCCCAGCCCATCCCTAACTCCCTATCTGTCACGGGATCTATCACCCGGAAGCCTCTGTCTGATCAGTCCACACCATGGAGAGAATAATCGTACTAAGTCACAGGCACAGAGTGAGAAACAGAGACAATCATATTTTTTATCCCTCAGGACCACAGAGTGGACATTGGATATTTGATTATATATCATTATTATGGTAAGAGTAGAGGATTAAGTTAGATAACCCAGCTGCATTCCTGTACTAAGATTGGATTCTATGACAAAATTAGGACGACCTGAAAACAGTCATTTACTGAATCACCTTTATCCAGAGCATGCTCTCTGTGTGTCTCCTTCTCCAGAGTCCCTAGAGGTAAGTAATCAATTGCTAAACCTAAGGTAGGGAGTCAGAATCCACGCAGAGCCACCTCAGCAGAAAGGCTTGATGATCCACTTCAGAAAAGTCATCCCCAAAAAGCTCTAACAAACTAACTGCCTTCGAGTAAAGACTCATAGCCAACTCATCACAGCCCTGGAAACTGCCCTGGGAGTTTCCTAGACTGTAACTAAGTCTCAGGATAGTCTTTTTTCCTGGGGTCTCAAACTGCTGACCTCCCATTTAGCAGCCCAACACATAACCACTATACTACCAGGGCTCCTCTCAGGAGCCATTGAAAACCGTAAGGAGTACAGTTCTACTTTCTAATACTTGTGGTAGTGATAAGTCATAATCAATTTAAGGGCAACCGATAGGGCTTTATGGTTGGTTGGTTGGCTGGCTGGCTGGCTGGCTTGGTTTGGTTTGGTTTGGTATGTGTTTGGTTTGATTCCTTTCTCCCCCACTCACCTAAGGACCTGTCGAGTTCCTTCTGAATGGAGCAGAGTTCACAGGCTTCCTGGGCACTACCCCAAACCAAACAAACTGCCATTGAGTCTATGCTGACTCACAGTGACCCTATAGGACCGGGTAGAACTGAGAACTGCCACTGTGAGTTCCCCAAGCTGTAACTCTTTGTGGGAGTAGACAGCCCTGTCTTTCTCTCACAGAGCACCCAGTAGTTTCAAAGGACAGACTGTGAATTTTGGCCCAATGCATAACCAATATGCCACCAGGTCTGGGGCACTAAGAAAGTAAAAGAGAACCTGACTGATTCAGGCACCTCATCAGAAAGTAAAAACACAGGGAACAAAGGAACCAAACCTTTGCCACTGAGTCTACTCCAACCCAAAATGACCCTCCAGGCAGCGGTTCTCAACCTTCCCAATGCCATGACCCTTTAATGCAGTCCCTCATGTTGTGGTGACCCCACCCCCCCATTGCATAAAATTATTTTTGTTGCTACTTCATAACTGGAATTTTGCAGCTGTTATGAATCAGGCAACCCCTGTGAAAGGGTCATTCAACCCCCAAAAGGGTCATGACCCACAGGTTGAGACCTGCTGCAGTAAATAGGGTTTCTGAGGCTGTGTTTTTACAAGAGCAGAAAACCTCCTCTTTCTCCCGTAGAGCTGGCCAGTGGCCTTGAACTTACTTGGTTAGCATCCCAATGCATGTGTATCCCACCAAACCAAGAGGGATCCTTGAATCTCAGGACGCTCTTCACTAATTCTCTTCATTTCTCTCCTTTTCCAAAAAATGCCTCCCTCGAAAAGTGACTGTGATCCCCAGCATCACTCTGACCCTGAGCAGTAAGTGAGCAAGGGCACGGGAAACCAAGAAAGCCATGGTATCATCATCTCCCCCAGTTCAGAAGCTGAGGGTCATATGTGCATCTGGAAAACAGCATCTCCACTGTTAGCTAAAACAGTATCTCCACTGTTAGCTGTCACTGTTGGTGACAGGTGGGAAGTCTCTGGGTGGGGCATTCAGTTCAGGTGGGAAGTCTCTGGGTAGAGCATTCAGTACAGGTGAGAAGTCTCTGGGTGGGGCATTCAGTACAGGCGGGAAGTCTCTAGGTGGGGCATTTAGTACAGGTGAGAAGTCTCTGGGTGGGGCATTCAGTACAGGTGAGATGTCTCTGGGTGGGGCATTCAGAACAGGTGGGAAGTCTCTGGGTGGGGCATTCAGTACAGGTGGGAAGTGTCTGAGTGGTGCAAGGCCAACGGTTCAGCGCCCATCAA
Source organism: Echinops telfairi (assembly GCF_000313985.2). Taxonomy (NCBI): domain Eukaryota; kingdom Metazoa; phylum Chordata; class Mammalia; order Afrosoricida; family Tenrecidae; genus Echinops; species Echinops telfairi. The sequence continues at coordinate 78,099,924 of NW_022107431.1, forward strand.
ATCGCCCCAGGAAAGCCTCAGATAATCAGCTTCTGAAAGGTCACAGCCTTGGGAACCCTATGAAGCAATTCTCCCCTGCACACAAGGGGTCACCGTGGGCCAGAAAGACAGCAGCAACTGCTCCAGGGGTTGGGCAGAGTGGCTTAGATGGAAGGAGCAAAGGAGCTTCCAGGAGAGGGGGTGGGGGTGGGGAGGGAGGCTACTCCACCCAGGACCCTGGCACTGTGAGTGTGAGCCGAGCCCCAGCTTGCAGCAAAGCCACAGAGAGGCTGGGCTGTCTGGAGCCCATGGCAGTATGGGATAGACGGTGGATAAGAAATGGATGGCAAAGAGGCTATTCAAATGTTCTTGCTCCCTTTTGCGTTTTTCAGCAGGTGTTTGCCAGGCAAAGGGTGGGAAGCTTGTTCCTTTTTTGTACATTGAAGGGTATTAGCGTTTTATGGAGAGGAGATGGATTGGTCGTTTTGAAGTGCTTGGTTTGCTATTTTCACTCAAAGAAAGAAATCCGTTCCGCATTACACCGAGGCTCTCACGGTAGCCCGGGAGGCGGGAGAGAGGGACACTGAGGTTCTCCTCTCTGAACTCCAGACACACAGCTACGACCAAGTCACAAGGTTACTTCAGGTTCTCTGAGCGCCGCTTTCAAATCAGTAGTTAGAATTGGATCAAAGCTGGCCAGCTGTTGTTTATTGTTAAATGGGTGCCGCAAGGAGAAATCCCTCTTGTCTCCAGTGGGACTGTCTGAGAGCGGGGCAAATGCCTCCGTCGGACTCCAGATTAGACAACAATGAGGCAATCTCTTAGGCCTTCGAAAGTCTACAGTTTTGACAAACTTTCCAGATTTGTGTGCAATCAGAAGCCTTGGAAAGCCACTTCAAACGCGCGCCAGCCCCTCAGCGTAAATGAGCGAAAGACCCTCTTCCGCTGGGCTTTCTCCGCGGCACGCCTTCGCGAAAGCGAATCGGTAGCTGGGACAGTTCCGTTCTGAGATGAGACACACACACATGTCCTGGGTTCCGCCCCCCCTCACCCCACCCCCGGTTTCTTCCTGAAAGCTCTCTGGCTGCCCGCCACCCCTTACCAGGATTTTCCCATCGTGCCGTTTCCTGGTGAACGCTGGCCCCCGGGCTGCGAGCTCCTGCTGCAGTGCAGGTGTTCACGATGCCCCAGGGCCAGAGGCCCAGCTCTATGTGAGATGCCCACGAGCTAGGTTATGGAAAAATCCTGGACGCTCAGAGTTTCCATCTGTCAGATGATGGGTAATATGGTTTAGGTGCAAAGTAAAGAGGCTAGTAGTATGTGGTCCGTTTCCAGGATCACTGCGGGGGCAGTCTGCACTTGGCCTACACTCAGGGCACTTCACGTCCGTGCTCCGTCAAGAGACGCGCAGTGAGTGAGCCGGGCTGGGCAGGGCCAACCACGAGAGATGCTGAGAGATCTTGAGGACAGCCCACCAAATCGCAGCTATGTGTGTCAGCCCAAGTGCTCAAGTGCATTTCTTAAAGCTTATCATTTGGCGATAGTGACGTGAGGGCAGGGAATTGGTTGAAGGCACCATTCCTTATCACCCTACAAAAGGGTTTAGGTTATTGACAACATTTTGGCCAACGAGCTTATTCTTTAAATCATTAAAGGGAGAAGAAAAGGAAATGATGGTAAGTGATGGCTGACATTTTCCCCACTTTGCCTTCGGGAGGACGCCCTGTCCATCACTGCAGGGGGCTACCTCCGGAACCTGAGGCTATATTGTTCTGCAGAATTGGAAAACAGCACATTTCTGTTTCCTCTCTGGGCATCAGGACAGCATATTTTATCATGGGCTACAGATGCTAAATTATTGGAATCTCTGTTCAGATGGTCCTGATTTACATTGTCTGCGGCAAATAAAAAGATAAGTATGATCCATATTGCAAATGCATCATACGATGATAAATCTATAGCCTTCCTTCTCGGAGTCTTCTCACCTCATGGAATTTATATTGCAGCCATCATAATGTCAGGCCCACACTATGAATATCTTCCCACTAATTATGTCTAGATTTTAAAACAGTGCCCATTTATGAGGACAGCATTATGGTATTCTTGATTATACCCTAAATAATTCTGTAAACATAAAACATGCTGAATAATATTGGAATTCCACTACAGAACTGCAATAAAAATAAAACTATCCCATACATTCCATTTGTTTTTTCTCTTTTACAAGGAATGCTTTGATGACATGCAACATGCTTTGAAACATCCCTGAACTAAGGGTGGGGGGAGCCATAAATATTAATTCTGACTTCAGTTCAAACAAATGTAGAAAGAGAAATTACAGAACCCATACAAAAGAACAATGTCAAAGCAACAATAAGTGTAGACATCATAGTTCCAGTCATAATAAATATTGTTTATTGAGTGTGGAGCCGACAGTGTCCGAGGTAGTATGTATGGGTCCATGCTTTGCAAGCATTCCTTGTGTAAACCTTTTATCAACCCTTTAAAGTAGGACTCTTCCTCATTGTATGGTTGATGAGTCTGAGACTCAAAGAGATCAAGTGCATTGCTGCAGGTCATGTTGCTAGTGTGAGAGAGTGTGGCTTAGCAAGACCTTGGCTGGGAGGTCATATTTATACTGCTTGGTTTAAGTTCTCAGATTTCAAAAAGGGCTAAAAGCAGAACTGCAGAAATTTTCCCCAGTTTGGCCTCCAACTTTTTCAATCACCTCCCTCTTTCCTAAAAATGCATGTTAGGCAAACTCATGCTGACGAGTCTTACTGGCAGTAGCTGTTGTCATATCATAACGTAAATGACCAAGACCCAGGCTCTGATCCAGGAGAGCTTTGTTATTACACAAGGACCCAACTGGACAACGTATCAGAGCCTTTGCTGATTGCTTCCCCTCCCATAGCATGCTGTCCTCTGGAAGAGTTTCCCCCCAAAAGTGGCAGCAATAACAGGACCTACCTTTTTAAATACGACTTCATACAACTAAGTCAACTGTTCTGACAATTTAAATTTTGATTCAGTTTCCAAAGCTTAGCTTACATGCCTAAGCTTATGGTTCTGAAGGGCATATCCAGCATCCTTTGAAAGAAGCCTGGGGCTGGGGGAAGGGGGCTGGTTGTTACTCCTGTATCTGTGATGATCACCTGTACCTGGGACAGGAATCTAGGACAGTGTTCTGGATTGATAGGAAAGTAGATCATTGGGTTAAGGGCACTTTGAATAGATGAATTCCATTTCATTTAAAAATCAGTGTTTCCCAAAGTAAACAAGATTGTCCTGCGGGGGCATGGGGGTGGGGTGGAGGGGATGGGGGTGTTGCACTGGAATGATGCCAGGGAGCTGCAAAAGCAGATACCTAAACTTTATCCCAGATGATGGGACATCGTGCAAAAGTTTTTCATTTCCAGGGGAGCGCCAAGTAATTTTTTTTCCCTGCAAAGGGAGCAGTAGGCCAAATCAGTTGGAGAAGCTAGACTTCAAGTGAGCAGTCCTGAACATACCCGTTGATGTGGAGTTGACTGGGGTTCAGAGTGACCCTCTAAGGCAGAGTAGAATTTTCCCATAGAGTTTTCCAGGTTGCAATCTTTGGGAAAGCAAATGGCACAGCTTTCTGCCATGGGGTGGCCGGTGGGATCCAACCACTGACCTTTCGGTTTCTAGCTGAGCACTTAACCATTGTGCCTCCAGGACTCCCTTACTAACTATTCTGAACAAAATGACCAATTAAGATACACTGCATGAGCTGAAGATACCAAAATGTGATTATTCATTTTGACATACAAAAAGTAAAAAGACAAACCAAATATCTCTGCAATTTAAGTTTTAAAGTCGGATGCTTTTTTTTTAAGTTTAAATGAAAGACTAATAGCTTCATTAAAAGCCTCATTCTCTCCCACAAAAGAGTCTCAAATCTTATTAAGTATAATGAAGTGATCTGGCACCTTCTAGATAAAGCAATTTGAAATTGCGCGAATAGCTTCTGCGTTACCCCACACCCCAGGACATTACCAGGAAGAAAGAAAAATGAAAAAAAAACTTACGCTTAACAAAAAGAAAATGACTCCTGGTGCCTTGGAGAAAATTGGAACCATTGGTAGAGATTTGTGCAAATGAAGGTTTTTTCTGATCAATTATAACTTATTAAATAGAGCTTGGTCTGAAATAAATGCTACAAGGTTTGGGGTAGACTCATCATTTTTTAATACTGAAAAGGTTTAGATTCTTGAAATCCATCACAGTCCCCCCACCCACCCAAAGAAGAAATGAAAAAGGAAATCAGTTCAATTCATTTCTTCCACTGTAGCCCACTAAGACTTACTCATTTAAACCACAGACAATGTTTCCTCTAGTTTCCTCCTCCCCTGAGCCTGCACTGAGGGAGACTCTCTCAATGTATGCTCAGCCAACAGCTACCACAAGTCACTTAAGTAAACACAGAGGCACCTTGGTGAAAGCAATTGCTGGTCTGAATACCATCAGCTGACACTTCTATTCAGTGACCCTCTCGGGTCTCAGAAATGGTCTTTTCAAATTCCAGGTCTTGAGGTATTGATTTCAATCAGCATCTTTTCCTAAGAGCATCATTGCAAAAATAGCCCTGTCACAATTTCTGCTATTTCATCTTCGTTTCATCTGGGCTTTGTATTCGTTTGGAACCGCTCAGTGAGATGACACCAGAGGGGTTTACTGAGGGACTGGTTCTGCATCATGCATAGGCCATAGAATTCACTTTCCTGTAGATGAAAAATATTAATATTTCAGTTTGGTGAAGGGAGGTTTCAGATGAAAACATCCCAGTTCTTTTTCTCTCTCTCTTCTTATAAAATGAAAAAGCCCAAATTAGAACATCCTCATCAGAAAGCTCTCGAGTTTACCGCTGAACCAGTAACTTAACAAATCAGCATTACTTCTAGCCTTGTGAGACTTAACAAATAAGGATTTTTTTAAGAAAATGAAAACCCACTGCCATTGAATTCCAAATCCTATAGATAAGAAACAAAAAGGAAAAACTGAACATACACATTTGTGCATCTGTATATGTGCATGCACACACAGATCATCAAAGTAGGAAATAAGAAATGCTGAGACATTAAAGAAACAAAGCTTTCTTACTCACTTACATAGCCTCTACACTATGTTGAATTTTTCTTAGATTGTAATAGGGTCACTATGAGTCAGAATTGACTGGATGGCAGTGAGTTTGGTTTGGGTTTTTAAATGCTTATCTGTCTGGTGACAGTGATCAAAAGAAGGCTGGCATTCATTGGTTTATTCGAAGACACAGAATCACCCATAATCTTATTTGTCAACACTTTATTACATTGTCCTGATGATTCTGCTGTGATAGATGAACTCAGGTTATTTCTCTTTCTTAGGAGAAAGGAAGGGAGCTCACCTTAATCACCTTCTGTGCTCCAAACCTGGTACTAGCTTATGTTCTGTATGTACTAGCTTGTGTTCTGTATGTACTAGCTTATGTTCTGTATGTACTAGCTTGTGTTCTGTATGTACTAGCTTATGTTCTGTATGTACTAGCTTATGTTATGTATGGGCGCTCTTTTTGCTTAATCTTGTTGAAACGTCTTTCAGAGAGCCTTTACAGAGGAGGCCCAGTGTCAGAACCATAAGTTTGGTCAGAGTAGATGTGAGTTAAGCTTCAGAAACCAAGCAGAGGTTTTAAATACCAGAACAGTTGACAAGGATAAGTGGACCCACCAGTGGCCTCAATTGTGCAAGGCCATATTTAAACCTCACATTTTAGTAATAAATAAGTGATCTACCTACATTGTTAGGAAGAGGTACTATTGAGATTCAAATTCAGATCTTCAAGTACAAATTCAGACATAGCTTTAGCACCTACTGTGTTCTAGGTGTTATGGGTGGTACAGACCCAGCCTCAAAAATAAAGAAACAAATTATAAATCAAAATATAGAGGAATGTCTCTGAAATTAAGTGTCAGTACACCAAGTACAGTAATATACTGTGGAATAATTTAATCAAACAGTTTGGGATGGAATGCAAGGATGTTCTGACACTGGGAGAAGGAATTGGAAATGAAACATACTATTATCATGAATGTTGAAAATGTACTGAATAAAATTTAATTTCCACTACTAATTTTTAAAAGCTTACTGATCTAGAAATCATAAAATAAATCCACGTAAATAGTGGAATGAATATTGTTGTGGACCAAGAAATTTCAAAGAATCATCTAAAAATTATCAGAAATCATGTAGGATAAACCTACCAAAATCAAACACTAACCTGTGCATGGTAAATTTCAACACAGAAAAGGCTTTCGCAAAAGACCCACATGTTAATAGACTGCAATATTATTAATTACGTAAGATTAAAGTTAAGGAAAACATAAAACCTACGTGAAACAACTATGAACGTTATTGACACAACATCTCATACACTCTGAGGGGGAGTGTCCTTTTATATGAAGTCTTGTCCATTTTGGCAGCATTTACCAAAATTGCACTTACCCTTTGACTAAACAATATCAATTGTAGGAATCCATCCTATCAAAATTCAGTCCCAGGCACAAATGGATATATTCACAAAAATATTTATCGTCTATGCATATATTTTATAAACGCTTTGGTCAATAGTCCATCATTTCAGGATGTAGCGTCTGATCAAAACTCAGTGGTTCTGAAGAATAATTCCAAGCTGCACTGAATGAAGGCACTGGCCAAAAAACAAGACTCCAGAAATGGACAGAATAGAAATTTAGACGTTTCAACAAATAGATGAAACATTGGAAGTTTTCTCTCATTCATGCAAAGATATTCAGAAGGTTGTATCCTTTCATCATACGTGTTCAAATGCAAATAATGTGAAAAGCTGGACGATGTAAAGAAGAATGTGCCATCAGGGTTGGCAGGAGATTCATTAACATGAGTGATCTGTAAAACACACAATCTTGCGTGCTCACAATAAAGAAAACTAACTACTGAAGATAAAAGATCGCAGTTTTAAGTATGGATTCCACCTCAACAAGAAGAAAGCAAAAACCCTTACAACTGGACCAGTGGACGGTGTTATGATAAACAACAGATTGGAGTCGTCGGAGGTTTCCTTTGGCTGGAATTCACAAGCAATGCCCATGAAGCAGAAGTCTGGAGATCAAATTACATGCTCCATTGGACAAATCTGCTGCAAAAACTGTCTGTAAAGTATTAAAAGGCAAAGATGCCACTTTAAAGACGAAGGCGTGTTTGACTCAAGCCATGATGCTTGGAAACGTTGCACATGCTTGTGAATGAATAAGGAAGATGGCAGGAAAGCTGCGGCCCTTGGATTATGGTGTTGTGAGGAGCACTGAAGACACCGCGTGCAGCCCGAAGAAGGAGCAGGTCTGTTTTGGAAGAGGCACAGCCAGAAGGCTCTTCTGAGGCGAGTATTGTGCAAGTTCACCTTGCATATTTTGACATGTGATCCAGGGCTGGGATCAAGCCCTGGAGAAGGACATCGCATCATGCTTCACAGAGAGTCTGCGACAAAGAAGAATACCTTATGATAATTTTTCTTGTGATTGTAATTTAAAAATGGAAAACAAATAAATGACTGCGGAAGCACAAGTAAGCTAAGCCCTCTGACGAATCCCTGTTGATCATAGATCAGGGATGTGAGCAGCCTTGATATCACACTGGAAGCATTGAAACGTGGATCATGTCAGATGCAATTAGATTAAAATAGCCTATTATTTTTGTAATTAAAAAAAACTCCTACAACTCACAGTATACATGGTAAATATTAGCAGAGAAATATGACCAATGTACTGTGAGGGCACAGAAAGAAAGGGCAAATGCCACCCAAAGGAGATCAGCAGGAGCCTCGGGACTCATGTGAGAACAGGCTACCTTGAAGGGTGAAGAAGAGTTAGCCCAACGGATCATGTGAAACATTCCAAATAGAAAGCGCAGTGTTTGCCAAGGCCCAGGAGAGTGAAAGGTATGATCCGTTCCAGGAATAGTTAAAATAAAATGTAGCCAAAATCTCATGTGTCTCAGCTGGACAAATGGACAAGAAACAAGGAATTTGGGGGTTCATCCTGCTGCAATAGGGACAGAAAACAGTGTTTTAAGCTAGTGGATAATGTAAATTTTTGAGGCTAGAAATGAGTTGTAACCTTCCTCCTAAAGAAAAGGAACAAC
>NW_022107431.1:78110106-78111963 GCF_000313985.2 Echinops telfairi
AAAATGAGGACCTAATGCCGGGGGTTTAAGTGGAGAGGAAATGTTTTGAGAATGATGAGTCCAATGAATGTACAAATGCGCTTTACACGATTGATATGTGTATGGATTGTGATAAGAGTTGTATGAGCCCCTAATAAAATGATTTTTTTTAAAAAAAGAAAAGGAACAACCTTGTTGTTGAGTTTACTTTGATTTGTGGTGACCCCAGGTGTGCAGAGTAGAACTGTCCTGTGGCATTGGCTCACTGAATGCTCACCACAGCTTTTTAAGACAAGAATCTTTATCACCCCCATTTTACAGAGGTAAGAATGGAACCAGTTTCCAACATGACATTGGAAACGAGTTCGTTTCAGGAGTAGGGATTCCAATCCAGGTCCAAACCCAAATCTAAGCTTCTTCAAGTAGCTTACCCTGCCTTGTTGGCCAATGCTATGAACCGGCAACCAGGGCCAGGTGCTGTTGGGTGCACATTAACTATGGGAGAGAGTCATAGGAAATCATTTGGGAAATGTTGGAAGAAATCAGATTGCAAATATACTTAAATACCAAAAGGAGGAGGCGTCAGAGTATTGTGGAAAAGACAAGGAGGAGTTGAGGATAATTTATGAGTAAGGGGATATAATGAAAAAATTAAATTTTAGAAAAAAGGTTGCTGGGGGCAGGAAACAGTTTCTGCTCAACTACTAACCTTTGGGCTCATGGTTGAAACACAGCAGGGCCACAGAAGCAAGACAGTCTTCAAACAGTCATCCAAGTGAGGCATCAACTAAGTTCACATGGAAGAAGCACACCAGCCTGTGTGATCCATGATTTGTAAACAATAAAATCCAAAACTGAAGGAGGGAATGATATCAGAGCTTAAATTGTGAATATTCAGTTTGCAGAAGGGTATGGATGACAGTGGAAGCCCAAAATCTGTTTGCAGTGTCCACACATGGAATTAAGCCTTCTGTGAATCCCTTCTGACCGTAGGCAAGGAATGTGAATAATCTCCCTATCAGAGAGGTGTGGCAGGTGTAATTAGGTTAAAATGAAAGGTAATACCATCTCATGTTATCATGTGAGCTCCCTTTTGACCCATTTTAAAGTTGCTTCATTAAATTAAACAAGTGAAGGGCAAATACACAATGGCTAAGCCTCTGGTGAGCCCTCTGGCCTTGTACCAGGGATGTGACTGACCATGTCGTTGTGCAGAGTACAATGGAAAGTAGATGGTTGCAGAACCAGTTAGGTTAAAATCTAACACCTTATCTTTGATCTCCCTTTTAAACATATTCTGGATTTTGGTATTTCCTGCTTTCTTTTCAATTGGTGTTTTTCTCTGGTTTATTTTATTATTTTTGTTGATTTGGGTGGTGATGGTGGTAGTAGTGTTTGTTTGCTGCTTATTTGTTTTTATGGTTTGGGGAGGGGTGGTTGAGGTATGTTTCCCAGTATTTGAAATCTTGGGTGGGTCTATCGAGATGGAAACTGGATGAATGGTTGTTGGGGTACATGGGAAGGTTTACTGGGGATTTATTGGAGGGAAATGGAAAGCTGGTAGTAGCGGGTGCAGGAAGCGAGAGAAGGTTCTGGAATTGGCTGTGGTGACGACTGTGCGACTCTTTGTGGTAGACCTAAGTAATGAAGGGCAAGATATGTGAGTTTATGTCAGTAAAACTATGATTTAAAAAGAGAAAGAAATGGAGCACAGTTCTACCCCGTACACAGGGCGTTGCCATGAGTCAGACGCAACTTAACAAAAATACTTTTTTTGTTGTTTTCAGGTTTTTTGTTTGTTTGTTTAAACTTTTTAAGAAGATCAGGGGGCGGTGGGCAGGGGTGGTAAATAAGGAAGTAGAGACTGTAGCATATCAT
>NW_022107431.1:78112905-78114873 GCF_000313985.2 Echinops telfairi
TCAAGTAGAAAGAAAATGATTTGACAAAGATGACAGCAACATATGTACAAATATACTTGACACAGTGGATGTATGTATGGATTGTGATAAGAGTTTTTAGAGCCCCCAATAAAATTATTTTTTTAAAATTCCACACCTACGCTCCATCTCATCCTTTAAAAAAGTGTCACATATTTGATGGTTGAGTGATAGTGGCATGCTGGTTTGCTGTTGCTTTGTTTTTAAGTTCCGAGAGACATGCCTAATAAAAGAGGACATGATTCCGCAGGCTGGAGGTGGAGCTTTGGGAAAAATTACAGTGTGGAGCACTGTGATACAACATACAATTGAATAGCTGATCATAGCCTTGCCTGAGAGAGGATAAATGGGTAGTCGAAGTCTCATGTTATCTTACTTCTTTTTTCTGATAGTAAACCGAATATGGTGAGTGGCCAAGAAAAAATTAATGTGAAGCATAAAAATTCTATGTTTTACTCTAAAAAAATGCTTCCTAAAATGTTTAACTTCATGAAAAAAAAATCAAGTCAATAAGAGCATAGACGTAAGTCTTTAAACAAGATATACACAAATGGCTGGAATATGTATTTAGTGAATGAAATCAAGCTAGTCTTCTCATCCCTTCTTCTGCAGATGTCGTGGGAAGGGAGTATTTGGGCTATTGATAATCTTCAATTATATAACCGAATTGCAAATGTATATGAAAAGAAGTAGCTCTGACCTTAGAAATTTAAAAACTGGATTTGATGTGGCACCATAGAAATACCCTGTCTAGTCTAACTAATGGGGCCTGTGTATAGCACAAGGCCTGAAACTGGAAATTAGAAATGTAGAAATGCACTAAATAATGAACCTTAATTATGGCCTGAATGATTTCTTGTCACATTAGATCCCAATTATCCATTTCCAAATGAACCTTACAGACCTTTTCCTTAGACTCTTCAAGCTCGGCTTTTTTAATATACCAAACAAAGCTATCAGGAAATTGTCACCAGAAACTGAGAATGACTTCCTTATGGCTGAGAAGATACTGCTAAGATTCCCTTTAAGGTTTACTTAGATGGCACTCAAGTTAGATTCCCATATGGAATTACTCCCACACAGGAGCCTGACCTGGGGGAAGTTGAACAAAGCAGAGATTATTTACAAACTCCCAAAGCAGGGGCTGGTTTACATTTCTCCCACCCTGGATCTAATTCCATCAGTAAATACAGCATGTATTAAGTTATGAAACATAATTATGTAAAGGCTGAGAGCCACTCCAGAGGGTCAGCTCTCCTGACACTGGCAGCAGAGGCCGTTGGCCATGCCTGACTGCAGAGGCTGCCTCGGTGGCTGGCACCTACATGCTGGGACGATCTCCAAGGCATTCACAGGCACACTGATGCCCAGAGGTGTGTATCACTGCTTCAAGTTATCTTGGAGGAATCATATAAAACTCATAATGTGATGGTTGCCAACAGCTCCTTAAGATCTGTGTACAGCATATCTTCAAAACCAGGCCTTGACCTGAGGGGCCAGCCCTATTACCAACTAAGTGGACAGCATCCCCCACCCCCAGAAGAATTCACTTTGGAGGACAGCACTGAAGCTACAGCTCAAGGAGAGGGACTTGTCTGATCAGAGCACACAGGAGCCAATGAGTGGGGAGGGGAAAACAGAGTGAAGCACATTCTGCCCCACCAAGCCCTGAGGACAATATTTCTGCTCAGAGCAGCCAATGCACAGAGAGTACCATAGGGCCAGTCCCACCACAAGACACAGCATTCCTCGCTGACCCATGGCATCACAGGGGACAACACTGGAGACAACAGTGGGAATTGTGCCTGCCCTGAGCCCACCACGCCAATGTCAGACACTGGGGATGGGCAACAGAGCAGCAAGGGGAGCAGAGCAATGAAATAACCAGGGAACACCAAAGATAGACTGTGGGTCAGGGCATGACGTCCCATCGGACTCAACTGGAGAACA
>NW_022107431.1:78116279-78127564 GCF_000313985.2 Echinops telfairi
AAAAACAGGCTTTGAAATAATACAGCTATTGCCAACATATATTGGATCTTGGTTGAGTGCACTTTGATTGGTTTTTAACCAAAAAGAATGGAAAGTTCTCTATGAAACAAAACAGACTATTGAATTAGTATGAAATGAGGGATCAAATTGACAACAGAATCTTGAATGGGTAGTTGAGAGGCTTTGTGGACAGTGGTGTTACCTTAAATGTTGGTAGGACAATTTGGAAAAGAAGAACAAGAACAGGTACACACCTTGGAGAATGTAAGGTATGTGACAGAATTGAATGGGTGGAATTTGTTCAAATGGTGTTCCTTTGCTATGTATATTTTTGTTTAAACATTGGGCTTATGTACCGGAAAGGTTGGATAAAAATGCATGCAGCTGTGATTTTCTCTAATTTATTTGTATTTTATTCATTGAAAAAGCCTCAAAAATAAGTAACTAAAAGTCAGATATCATGGGGAGCCTGCTTGGATAATTTGCCTGTAAACGTTATCCCCTAGACTCACGTTCATAAGCAAAAACATCAGAACTTTCATTCAGCTGAAAAGAAAAATATCTTGTAAGCGGGCAGCAGGGTTGGCCCTTATCTCTGTGTGGATCTCCATAAATAGAAACCCTAACCCCTGAGACTATCTACAGGATTTCTAGAGTTACCATTTCACGGGCTTCAGTGTTGTGTTCTATAAAATCACCGTTTGAACAGTGTTTTTCTTGTTTTGTTTTTTCCCACTATGTTTTCCTTTTAATGTTATTACAGAAAGAAGGTTTAAAAGTAAAGCTTCTTGTTTTCAGATTTCAGCTCCACGAGGGGGTGAGACTTCATATGTTTTGGCGATGGGATCTTGGCTAAATTACCTACCGAATTACACTGAGTCTGTTTTCTCACTAATGAAATAAGGTTATTGGTGTCTCCCTCATGATGGTCTGGGCGTGGCTTAGTGTCTGGCACCTGATCCACCAGTAAATGTGGTCTTTGTTTTGATGTATTCGCTGAATAATTTACACCTTCAAAGCACGCAAGGAAAATCATATACCAAATGTATATATTTCACATAATATCTTGCAACAAGAGAGTCAAGACCTATTGCCTTCTATAAGAATTTTACCGGAATGTAAACGAAATAAAAATCTTCACAACTGGGTCAATAAGCAACTTCACAGTAAATAGAAAAAAATTAAATTATCAAATTTCATTTTAGTTGTACCCACAATCAATGCTCATGGAAGTATCAGTCAAGAAATCAAACAATATATGCATTGGTCAAATCTCCTGCTAAAGATTCCTTTGCAGAGTTCAAAAGCAACTGATGTCACTTGGAAGACTAAGGAGAACTTGACCCAAGCACTGGCTCTTTTCAATCCCCTCCTCATAAGCATGTGAAAGCTGGACACTGAACAAGGAAGCCTGGATACGAATGGATGCAGTTGAACTATGATGTTGGTGAAGAATGTTAAATACACGTGGGACTGCCAGAGAGGAGCCCTGGTGGTGTAGTGGTTATGCATTGGGCTACGATCCTCAGGGTCTGCAGTTCAAAACCACAGTAGCTCCATAGGAGAAAGATTGGGCTTTCTATTCCTATAAAGAGATAACGTCTTGGAAAATTACAGCAGCAATTCTACCCTGTCCTATAGGGTTGCTCTGAGCTGGCATTGACCCAACGGCAGTGAGTTCAGTGTTTCATTTGTTTTAATAACAAATTTGTCTTAAAAAAAGACTCCTTCGAAGAAAGGGTGGTGAGACTTCATATGTATTTCAGACATGTTATCAGAAGAAACCAGTCCTTGGAGATTGATATCATGCTTTTTAAAGTAGAGGATCATCTACAAAAGAGCTGAAGACACTTAACGAAGTAGATGGCTGCAGAGACTAACCAGGGCTCCACCAGAGGAATGGCTGTGAGGGTGGGACAGGACTTTGAAGTGTTTCATTCTGTGGTGTATGAGTTGGAACCTATCTGATGACTTCTAACAACAAAAACAACCCATTTGGGGGCACATGGTAAATACTCAATAAATATTGCAAATTAAACTGGAAAAACAATTATTATGAAGAAAGAGGTACATGCGAGCCATATTTCTTCATGGAAACAAAATCACAATAACTGAAGAACTGTATCTGATCATCGCTCTGATATTCATGATGATACTTTGCAGCTTTATAAAAAGTAGAAAAAGCTTTATGAAATACAAACATTGTTTTCTTTGACTAAAAAGACACCGTGTAGGTCAATTATGAACAATTTTAAAGTACATCAAGGTTAATCAGAAACCCTGAAGGAAAAACCAATGGGTAAAACACTATGAGACAGATGATAGAACCATCTGTAAGTAGCCTTAATTTTAACTTGAATTTTAAAAACGCTTTGGATTCCAAAATAAAAATTATTCATGATGTTTTTAATCTGAATGCCAGTGAACTGCATAATCTTGGTATTATAGGTTTTCTTTTCCTTGGGCATGAAATATGTAAACTGTACCTTCAAATTTCTCATTTTATTTTAGCAGAGACCATATAAATGTTGTTTAAAATGCCATAATGAAGCAATGAAAACTAATTCTCTAGTGTCTAAGAAAGGCTGAGCTCATAAATTAATAATTACTATGCACATGTGTAAATTTCTATTACAAGGTCTCAAAGTTGTATATGTGTGTGTCCATTCCAAAATAATCTAAAATGGTTTTTATTTATTTACAGTACTTGTCTCTTCATTAACTGTCTGTTTTGTCCTGTATTTTCTTTCAATGAATAGTCCACACTCAAATTGCATATTGGTAACTATATTTTAAACCAAAAAATTCCTCACATAATAAATACATTTTATGCACATTAACTTCAAATTTACTTCAGAAAGCTATTTACAATATAAATAATTATAAATGAAAAACACTTTCCAAGATATCATTGACATAGCTAATATTTCCTACTTTACATTCCAAAGTAAAAGTCCAAATTACAGATTTATACTACGATGTCACTAGAAACTATACATTGCAAGATGGTATTTGAAGTATTGGCAACCGGTTGCTTCTTTCACAAATATAATCCTTTTTTATAGCATGTCAATCAGAAAAACAAACATAAAATATTTTCATTTTTGAAATGCCTGCTCCTATGTTCTTAAAACATTTCCCTTTAGATTAAAAAAAAAAGGTACAGTACCTCTAAAAAAAATTTGAAGTCAATTTCATTTCTTTGAAATGTAAACACACCAGGGTAGTTGGGCAAAGATTCAACTGGTATTAAACATATCCCATATCAGCAAATTAGGACAAACCCCACACTGTATAGGTTGATGAAAGCAAAGTCCCATGCAGCAGAATTGCAATAAATAAACTGTAATTGTTGAGAATAAAATGACCAATTGGGATTCTTATGTGAACTATTTCTCTTTAGGGAGCACAGCAGAACAGCATCGTGTTATGTGCTTTATAATTTATATTTCTTCATACAGAACTAGTGGGGGGGCTCTGAACAAACCCCTGTTTGGAAATGAACACAATCTCACCTTTGAGTTAAGCACTACCCGTACAACCTTTGTGCAGAAGAAATGAGCACCAGATGGCACAGACCCCCAAGAACATTTTCTATATATGATACCCTTTGCATATGCCGATAGTTGTTCTTTGACTCACTTCCCACTGAGAAGGAAAATATTCTACCGACAATATGTTTCCCAGGAAGAACTAGCCAATAGACCATGCTGTCTTCAGGTCCAACCTCTCCATGAAATCTGGTGTTAATGTGAAAGGTGAATCACTTATCTGAGGAGCCACAGAACTTACATTCTTTCTTAAGTTGGTCAGAAAATGGGGTGGATGTCTAGATCCAATCATCGGAGAGAACTCTAGAGCCAAATCTGATCATTTGAGCTTTTCCAACCAAAGAGGGTGTTAGTAGAGTGTAAGTTATTCCACTGGGCAAAGTGGACAACCCCAAATCACCAAAGACTGAGTTTTCCAACCATCAGCATTCAATGACACTCCCTAACACTACCAGTCCTAATAGAATGGTCCCCAAACATGAATGATCCTGCTCTAGAAAGAGAGAGAGAGAGAGAGAGAGCTTTAAAATATTAAAGCAGTATTCCGAATGTCTCGTTCACTATGGCTTCTTCTATCAAAACCAATCCTGAAATAACAGTCATTGTCAACATACATCAGCTTTGGGTTGGTTGAACTTTGATAGGTCTTTATCCAAAAAAAAAAAAAAGTGTGATAAAACTTTTATCCGTAAAAAAAAAAAGTTTTGTATGAAACAAAGTATTTAATGACTATGAAATATGGGATTGAATTGCGGGGGAGGCTCATTTATTTTAAAATACCTTAGCATATTTTCCAAAAATCTTTTATTGGAAGAGATTATCAAGCCCCCTTTTTAAAAAGGATAAGAAAAATGAAGCATAGTACTCTTTTCTAGAAGATCCTATCAAAGCAGATTTTAAGCGGGCTCCCCTGCCCGGAGGCAGCATGTGGCAGCAGGTTGTCGTGAGAATTCAGAATAGGACCCAATGGAAATAGTCTCAGTCCTATCAGATATAATCAAGAGAGAAAACGTGGTTTTGCTGTTTCAACACTAAAGGCAAAAACCATTCACTGTATGCTGACTTACTTTGAATGTCACATCAACACTGTGGCAGGTCATCTAGCATCCGGCAATTACCATTTAGAAACGCTAGCACATGATATTCAGGATTTAAAAAGGCAAACTCAAAAACCACACTCAACTGCAACTGAAAGTGGCACGGGCAGAGGACAACTGCCCTTTGGGGTTCCTGGGGCTTTAAATCTTTATGGGAACAGGAAGCCTCGTCTGTCTCCTGCCGAGCAGACGATGAGTTCAAACTGCTGACCTTGCCGTTAGCAGCCCGACTCCCAACTCCCTCTGCTATTGGGGTACCTTCATATTCAGTATAGTATTTCAAACGCCTGGTGGAGCCAAAGCAAGCCCACATTTCTGACCTGTATTAAGTATGGCACTAACACTATACATTTAAAATAATACACCAAATCTGACTAGCTTCTCATAATTTTAACAAAACAAATTTTAATAAGTTAGGAGAAATACTGTGTTCATATAGTTTTTTGCTATCCATATTTTTTAATTAGGTAGGCAAGCAACCAAGGGCTGTAAAGATATTCTTTCAATTACTAGAAAGTGTGAGCTTTTGATCATCTAATGATTGAAACCTATTGTATCAGTAATTGGATCGAGCACGTTCTTCTGATCCTGTAGATTGCGGTTCTCAACCTTCCTAATGCCGCGACGTTTTCAGACAGTTCTTCATGTGGTGGTGACTCCCAACCATCAAATTATTTTCGTTGCTACTTCATCACTGTCATTTTGCTACTGTTATAAATCGGGCGACCCCTGTGAAAGGGTCGTTCGACCTCCAAGGGGGTCGCCACCCATTGGTTGAGAACCGCTGCTCTAGAGGATATAAAAATTATTGTTTCAAATAAGTGTCATGGTGCTCCGCATTTAGCGAAGTTCTAAAACTCCAAGATTAGAACTGAAACCAATTTAACTTTAGCTGATTAAGCTCTTGGGCACCTTTATTTCATATCCGGTGTAAAATAAGGGCGGGGCCTCTGCGGTACCTTGAGTTCCGCCTGGTTGGGCTGCTGATGCCAGGTGCGAAGCCCTCGCTGCTCGGCGGCAGAGGTGGGCTTCGGCGGAGATTGCGTTTGGGAACCAGAGGAGCGGTTCTCACTCTGCCCTGCGAGTTGGATGGCAGGGATGTGTATTCAAGAAAGACAGAAATGATATCTCTGCATTTGGAGGAATAATTTAGGCTATAAGTTAATTTTAACATATCCATGTGTATATATATATTATGAAGGTACCTTTTCATAAATGCCTTAACTGACTATGGTCATTTTGCAGTAAGAATGCCATATTGAAAAGTAAAGTATATCATACAGTGGGCCTTTAAGGCATCGTATGTAATGTAGCAAAGCTGATTCTATAAAATGATTGGCACTGAGTAAATCAAATGGACGGCTATATATTAAAACTGGGTCGATTTAATCAAAATGTGATTTAGTTAATTCTGTCTTCTGTTCAAAGTACTACTCATACCATTTAAAGGAGCACTGTTCCTCCCAGTAACCTCTCTTCATGGAGCTCAGAGTTTATTTCTTACACCAATTAACTTCTTACATATAAAAATTCCACTGACATTCCTTTAGCGAAGTCTGTTTTTTTCCGTTATCAGTTAATTTTCCTTGGTTCTCAAGTTTCCATCTCTCTTCTAGCATCTGTCCTTGAGCTATTTCGAATAATGCACACCCATCAGTCAAGCCCATTTACATGGGTTTCCTTCCCGAACACATCATTGCTTTCAGACATTTGTGCCCTGGGCCCATTTATCCATCTACACAATTCTAAACAAAAACTTTCGCATTCCTAAAATCTTACTTCGTGTGGCAAATTAATCAAAAATCCATTTGGGGCTTCTCAGGAAAGTTTTCTTAAAAGGACGGGAGAGTTTACTTTTATAATTCAGAATTTGACTTTCATTGTCCTTGAGCTTTTTTGAAAGTACACATTAGAACCCCTCACTTTCTCAGTTACTTGTGCTGTTGCGTTTACAACACAAATGTCGCTCTGTCATACCCAGGCCGGGCTTACTGCTCTGAGGCGCCTCGCTGAGATTATCATCCTGCAGATTGTCACCTACCTACATATAGACTGTCACGTCCCTGTGCTCACTGGTGAGAACTTAGTACTAATCCCTGAGTGGCTCATGTCCTGTTCGGATTTCAAAATTGTAAGTCAAGTTCTTTCAGTACCCCCTGCCTGCTACTGGACTATGGCAGGATTCCAGGGGTGAGACTTCTGGGAAAGGTCTTTCAACATTTAGGTCATTTGGTTTTGACTACCAGAGAAGAGTGTATTACAAAAATCTTACTGAGTTTTCCTCTCCCTCATCAGTTTCTGCCGTCTACATTTTGGCTGAATCTGGAAAGTTGACCACAGAAACACATGCTGGAGAGAGAGAGGAAGGAAAAAGGCCCCTGCCCTTGCTTGAGTTACAAGGCTTTTCTACCTCCGTGTGAATGCAGGGTCAGCCTTGACCACTCACCGCGGAGCATTCACTACTCTACCAACAAACCACAGGATCTTGGAGCTCCCTGACCGATCAGGAAACACCATGTAGATGTGAAAAGGGAGGCACACTATATAATCTGCCGATGGCCCGGGTCAGCACAAGAGCCCAGAGATCTTGGCATGTCCTCGGCTGGTCTCGCTGTTATCCCAGGTGTCTGTGTTTGGTTACCGGCAACAGGGACACAGCCCTGTGACAGCCTCCTTCACTGTCCTCTTCCTCCTGACTCTCCGCCGAGGCTCCCACGCCCTGCCACCTTTGCACGGCTGTGTGCTGAAGTGTTTCCACACACTTACATTGTTGTCACGTGGCGCTTTCCTGGGTTTCCTCGGTGATTTTTCATATTATCAGCCTTTTTTCCTTAGTTAATTGGCTTGAATTTTGTGTTTGGTGGGTAAAGCCCCAAGTGTGTTGATTATTACTATGTGGCAAACCCATTTGGAGTTTTAAATTGTTTGTTTTTAGATACGGTTTCATTTCTCTCTGCCTCTGGTCTTTGCACCTTCGCTACGCTACTCTCAGTGTGGGTGCCAGCGTCTCCGTGCTTCTCCTGAGCACAACTCCCAACTGCGAAGTCAGTGCCGTCCTGCTCCTTGTCAGACTGACTCTAAATGTCGGGTGAAAAATCATCCCTTCCTGATTGCTTATGATTGATATGGTGAAAACTCACTGGTGTCCCGTACACAGGGCCATCCCCCTAATTTATGCCTGAGCCAAGTGTCCCCACCGAGTCACAGTCACAAAGAAACCAGTCCGCAAAATGTGTCTCTCTCTCCCTCTTTCTTTCTCAGTTATTGTGGGAATAGACATCTCTTGTAGCATTTAGAAGCTTAATAGGCTAGGGTTGAGAAAAGTCACACCTTTTTGGTGTAATTTGTGACCCAGATTCTAATTCCTACCTGTGTACACGGCAGTGGTGAGCAGCAGTTTGGGTGTGTGATGCTATGGGATCATCACAATGCAATGTTGGCATCTATCAGTCTTTTCATGGGGTCCGGACCACCGATCTACGTAAGGGTTTCTCAGTGCAGTCTTCGTGTCCGGTTCGCACGTAGCGAGAGGGGCAGTGTGTGAAGCCACTTTCGCTCATTATCTGTGTTTAACTCTACATGTGAGTGCTACGCTTTCTTTGTTTTTACAGGAACACATGTCAACAACCCAGGAACTTAAGTTATCCTCACTACTAAGCTGTGGCATAGGAAATGCTGATAATGGGGCATTCAAACATAAATATGCTTCCGAGATCCGTAAAGAACACAATATTTTAGAAAAACATCAGCTTCCATTGGTTATTATAACAGATGTTCCCTTGTGTCCTTGTGAGGGGTCTGGCTGCATCCTTAGATGGGAAGTGACATCAAAGTGTGAGCCGTTACAGCCCAAGGAATAGTTTCTAATGGTTTCGCTGTCATATAAGTGCTCTAGAGCATACCCAGTTAATGTGTAAGCATGCTTATCAAAATACTGCCGGTGAGAGCCAAAGCAGTTTGGAGAGCTGGCAGGATGGTCTCCTGCTGTCTGATGAGGAGAGATGCCCGAATGTAGGTAGTCTTTAGCGAGGATCAAGCTGGATTTTGAAATGCGATCCGAATTGGGGCTACTTATCCGGGACAGTGCAGTGGGACTGTTGTCATAGTCGTTTTCATGGGGACTCAGCATCTTCCCCTCTCCCTGTTGGATGTGGTCGCACGGTGAAGTATTGGCCGCAGCTGAGCCGTGGCAGACCTCGCCTGTCGGCAGAGGCTGTGGGTAGTTTGCAAAACAAAGGGGGTGTTTTTTCCCAGCTCCATTAAGGGAAGCCAATTGGTCTGGGGGTGCTTTCCTTAGCTGCAGTCTGTTCTCTTCTTCTTTAATCATCTGCTGGGTGGCTCTAATCAGCGTTTCGATTTTGCTGGGTTCATGTGGGCTACTATAGGGCTCCGTGCGATATTGGTCACCTGACTCGCTAGCAGATCCGGGGTCTGGAGAACTCACCGCACTATCTTCATCCCAATGACCTCGCCCTAGAAATTAGAAAAAGCCAAAAGTAAGTGAATTTAAAACTGACCGAAAGAATTATAAGTATGTTTCTTTTTCCTAGGAGGAGAAACCTTTAATCTTTCACTTTTAAGATACGCACCAATATTTGAAACAGACACTGGCTCACAAGATAGACTGAGTGTCATCTTATTGTAATGGAATTCATATTTCTTGGTGGCTTTTAAGTGCAGATGACATTTATAACAAGCTCCTCAGAAGGTTAGCTGTGTTCGTGTGTTTGTGAATACCAACTAGCAAAATGGTAGAATATGTGTACCCCTCCATGCATGTGTATCATTTTATCTTTTGTATAAATAATAAAGCAAAAATGCATATTATTTGGCTGATGCTATTTTCTACATCAGTGTCATGTTCATTGGGTTCATGAGAAATATTTTCATTTGGATTTAGAGAAGATAGGACTTAATTATCTTGATTAGAAATAGATCATCTAAATAGACTTCTAAGCTTAATGAGCCTACCACCCACCCTCTTCAGGGGAAAAAAAAATCTCAGTGCTATCCTGGAAATTAAAAACATTTGTACCACACCTTATAATCCAGGATAAAGTATAGGTATCTGCTTTTGCAGCCCTCCTGTATCATTCTAGTGCCCCCCCCCAGGGGGTAGTACCATCCACTTTGGGAAACATGGATCTAAAACATTAGTGTTAAGTATATTTTAAGTAGAATTACAACAATTCTCTAATATTAGTTTTGTTTTTTTGTTTGTTTTTAGGGTATTTGAGGGCTAGTTTTTAGACTATTTAAGGTATTTGAGGGTATTTAGGATTTGTCCCAGTCAAATATATAGATATTACCTTCTCAATCAAAAGATAAAAATCTGTTTCACAGATATCTTAGCAACCTAGGTATCTTAGATTCCTTGTGAAACAAGGTGAAGACTACATAAGAATTTGAAATCTTAGAAAAACTTGCTCTGCACCAAGGATTTAATTTTGAGGACTAGTACATCCAATATATTCATGAACTGGATGATTCTCAAAACAGTCGGAGAGTGAAGAGAAACTTGGAGGGGCAGCCCAAAGCTGCATTCTGCTTAATGCAGCAGAGAAGCCTGGATCACATGCTTCGGGGCTTTCCGTTTCCCTTTTCTTGTTTTATTTCTAATATTTCCTCTCATACTATGTAGGTTAAGCCAGGCTTTTTACTTCACTCCTTTCTTTGGCAAGCAATTGCCCTTTGCCCTAGGCTTCCACTGCCAGTCTTCCAAACTAGAAAAACTAAAAGTAACAGCAGAAAAAAAGAAAAAGCAAGAACAGAAATTGCTCTAAAATCACTCATAGAATGTGGGCCCTGTATGGCACTGGAAGTGAGAAAAGGGGACATTAGGATGGGGGCAACAATGTCTCCTCCTAAAGGCACAGCAAGAAGCATGTTAAGGGGCATGGGATCAGCACTTTCAGTGGATATGGGAGAGTTTCAAAGATCTGCCTGAACTCCACCTAGAAATGAAAAGAACGGCCTCTTCGTGGCCAGTTGACTTTAAAACGAATGCAGAAGAACTTTACTAACATGAAATGATTTAACTGTAGTCCCTATTTCCATGTTTTTAAAGCTGTATAAAAATCCCAAGGAGAGAATCTCAGTAAGTTCTACATAGCACTCATCCTTCCCTCACTAGAAACACTGTAAGTTATTCGAGTGATTAAGCAGAGAGGGCTACTGGCATTTACTGCCCAGAAAGTTTTAACATCTTGATGCAGGAGTGACAGTTCATAAAACACTTGCCAAAATGCCAATAGGGCCTTCATCCAATAAAACTGACCCCAGCCAAAATATTTTCAATCGCCTCATATGCATGTGAAATCTGGATAATGAATAAAGCAGACCAGAGAAGAATTGATGTATTTGAATAGGGTGCTGGTGCCAGACGAACAAAGGAATCTTGAAGGAAGTGCATCACGAATACTGCTTAGAACAAAGCCCGCATGGCAGAAGCACACCAACCCATGTGATCATGAGGTGTCAGCAGGATCAGCTATCAGACAGCTGAAGACCCAAAACAAACAACCATTTTGATGCGAAGGAGCAGAATCAGAGTGGAGATCCAAAGCCCATCTGTAGACAACTGGACATCCCCTCACGGAAGGGTCACAAGGAAGGGATGAGCCAGCCAGGGTGCAGT
>NW_022107431.1:78127895-78146943 GCF_000313985.2 Echinops telfairi
TAAGGAAGACCCTCCACTGGGATGGATGGACACAGTGGCTGCCACAATCGGCTCAACCATAACAAGTGGGAGGGTGGCAAAGGACCAGGCAGTGTTTGTGTTCTGTTACGCATGAGATCACTGTGGGTCTGAACTGACAGCACCTGAAAATGACAACATAAAATCATGACGTCAGACACCGTTCAAGTTCACATTCAAAGCATGAGATTGTGGAAGAAAACCTGCACAAGAAATTTAAATGTGCACATACTATAGAGTCAACCATTCTAACTTAATGTCTATACTTTTTTATTGCTTGAAACAGGATCTCGGTTACTTACCTCAAAAAGAAAACATACTTAGTAAGCATACCTTTCTTCTTGAGAGTAAAAAGTAAAAATTAACGGAATCAGTACCCTTAAGCAGATGGATCTGGTGTTTTTAAGAAACACTTTGGGTGTGTGTTTCTGCACTGTAAATTCAAAAGCCAAAGCTATTTGGGTCAGTTACAACGTACCGTGGCTGGAATGGTCTGCGCTTACCGTGGATCCGGTGGACGGAGGCGATGTGCGGCATGCTGTTTTCGTAGGCTTCTCTGCTTTCTGGGGAGGCCTTGGTTAGGGGCAAGGCTGCCCGAGAGCCCCACCAAGGCTCCCTCCCGGCCTGCGGAGTTCCCAGGAAGTACCTGCCTGCCTCGCATCGGCCTCCTTCACAGGCCTGGGTATGGCAGTGCCTCTCTTCTACGAGCCTGGAATGGTCGAGCGCGAATCCATAGCAGAGTGAGCTGCGGTCTGAGAACTGTCTGTACGCGCAGGACGCATCGTGTTGGGAGCCCGGCCTGTCTGCCGGGTCCAGGAGCTGCGGAGAGGCTGTGTCTGTCAGCGGGCTGCCGCCCCACTGACTGTCGTGATCAGATTCAGATCTCTCCGTGTGAAATCCTGAATACTGCAACAGAGAGGGTGGGAAGAGCATTTCAGTCAAAAATAAATAACATTTTAGAACATACAGTCTATATGCACCTCTACAGTCTTACATACCCAAAGACACCGCAATGAGATTCACCCCAGGACCACTCTGGGCAACCCTGACTTGAAATCACGTCATCGGCCATGATGCCCCAAAGAGGCTGCTGAAAGAGGAGGAACAACAAATACGATCCCCAGCACTTCCACCCATCCCTGTGGACATATTCGATAGAATTAAGAGCAGGTATACAAACAGACAAGGAGCCTGGTGCCATCAGATTACATGTTGGGCTGCTAACCTCGGGTCAGCAGTTCAAAACTACCAGACATTACTCGGGAGAAAGAGGAGGCTTTCTGTTCCTGTAAAGAGTTAGTATGGAAACCACAGGGACAGTTCTACCCTGTCCTACCGGGTCGCTATGAGTCATAATTGGCTGGATAGCAGAGACTTTGGGTTTTGGAATACAAACAGATACTTGTACACCAATGTTCACTCACTTGCCACAACAGCCAAAAAGTGAAAACAGTTTAAACATCCATCCGTGGATGAATAAAATATGGTACAGACATACAATGGACTATTACTAATACAGAAGAACAAGAAATTAAACTGTGATACATGCTAAAACATGGATACGTCTTGGAAATGTGCTGAATGAAATAACTTGGTCACAGAAAAGGCTAATTCTATATGATCCCACTTACAAACCTAGAATCCAAAAAACCCCGCAAACGCGTCGTCATCAAGTTGATTCTGATTCATAAGCAAGCATACAGATAACAAAGTATATTAGTGGTTACCAGGGGTGGGAAGGAGGGAGACAGAAAGGAGGTGAGGTAGTTAGTTTATTGTGCCAACCTGGCCGATAAACACATGTGGGGTTAAGTGAAGGGCAGAGGAATAAATGGCTCAGTGAGCCTCACCTTTCCAGTTCTCAGGTCTCTTGCTTTGTGATGGTCGGACCAGGGTGCAGCTGCCTTAACCAGTTCCCTGCTTCAGCTGGCAAGGCTCACTTCCTGGGAGACACCCCCAAGGAAAAACCACATGGACCTACCCCGATGCAGCCCTGAGTGCTGGAGCAGACATGTGGAGACCCCTGCCAGCATTGAGATGCTTACACATTCACTAACTGGGCTTTCCTCCTGCAGTCGGCATCATTGCATCTGTTTTGTGAGATGGAGGAGGACTTTGTGGATTGGTGTTGGACATATGGGTTAATGTTGGACATGTGGGCTTGGGCAGCAGTGGGTTGGGATGTTTTCTTGATGTGCACTTAACCTTTATATAAAACTCTCTCTTATACATATAAGTTTCTGTGGATTTGTTTCTCTAAAGTACCCAGACTAACACAGGAGGACTCAATATTTAAGGGACACTGAGCTCCTGTTAAGAGTAATGAAAAGAATTGGGAAGAGTTGAACATGATGAATGTACTTCATGCTACTGGTCTGTTACAGGAAGAATGTTGAAATGGCAAATATTTCGTTATGTGTATATTTACCACAATGAAACATAATATGAGCAAATATTGGCTGACAGTCTACTGAGCAATTCCAAGATTAAACCCCAAATTCTTCACCACTGCATAGATGGATATTGCAAGAGCAAGAATTCAAGAGTACTCTATATTTCACTTCTAATTACTTTCTCCTTCTTTTCTTAAAGAAAAAGAAGACCAAAAGAGGCTTAACGACCAGTGTGCCGAACTTTAGTTAACCCTTCACACCAGACTGTTAACTATCAAATAACTGTGCCTAATACACTGTCAAATATTTAATGAATGCTTACCAAATTCAATTGCAGTATGATTTCCAAAAAAGTCTTGCCCCATATAACCTGAGCCCTGGTGGCCCAGAGGGTTAAACTTTGACTGCTAACCAAAATATCAGTAGTCCAAGCCCCCGGTCACTGAAACCCCAAGGAGCAAGATGAACCCGTCTACTTCCATAAAGATCGATCTCCTTGAAAACCCCATGAGATCATTCTACTCTGTCCTACTGGGTCACTGAGTCAGGGTAGACTCAGATGCTGTGGGTTCAGGTCTTTTGTTTTGTTTTCAATTTTTATTCACAGCAATAGGCAGCACTTTGTGTTTCTAAATTAAAACTTTAAATATGCATAGCCAAAACCAAAAGTCACACCCACTGCCAGAGTCAATTCTGGCTCCTAGTATCCTCTAGGAGAGGACAGAACTGCCCCAGTGGATTTCCAAGGCTGTAATAGTGGCTTGTGGTTTTGACCTGCTGAACTTGAGATTAGCAGCCCAACGCTTAAGCCACTGTGGCTTTCATGGGAGCAGATAGCTTTCTCTTTCTCCTACAGAGTGGCTAGTGGGTTTGCAAGGTCAACCTTCCCGGTAGTAGGCCCACACCCTTCTGACAGAGCCAGGATCATCCAAAGAAACAAGCTGAAGCCAGCTGAGCCTCAGTGGAACCATGCTGCTCCCCTCTCCTCAGAGCATTGTGTGAAATAGGAAGGCCATGCACCATGCTGTGCAGATTTGTCCCAGCCTGGTCCTCACACGCCACTTAAGTTAGTGAGCTGATACTGTCAAAGAGTGTTTGACTACCCAATGTTGAGCACAATTTCAGGTTCTGTACAGAGATTTCCTGCTATGATAGTAATAGATGCAGTCTACTGAGAGCTGGCTATGTGCCAGAGATGGCGATCCATTGGTGCATACTTGATTTCATTTAATCCTCACAACTCTGGAAAGAGCATCAGTCTTCATTTTAAAGGTAAGCAAACTACATGACTGAGAGTTTTGATAATTCCCTCTGGCCAATCCATGGTTTTTACACTCAAGAAAAAAATACAGTTAAGAAAGAAGGAAGAGAATAGGATCAAACACCATGATTTTTCAGAAAATGGTAGGATCTACTTTATAGTCTAGGAACCAAAATACAGGTCCATCTTGTGTTCTTTTCTTGCCCTGGAAGAAAGAGAAGTGTGTGTGTTGTTGTTGTGAAGAGAAAAGGGAAAATCCTAAGTCTCTGTTATATTTCCCTGTAACATGTGCTGTTTGAACATGTTTCACCCAGATGACCCCATCCTACGAAACACAAATTTCCCTTCACAATAGGCCCACCCTGAGCAGCAGATTGCCTGGTTCTTCCCAGTTCAGCGCAAACGGGCAGCCCAGCCCGGCAGGAGTCTCTTGGAGCCAGAGAGATGAGGTACAGAGGTTTGTCTGGGGAACTTCAAAAGTATGCTAATAAGCATGGCATGCTCAGTACAAAGTCCTATGCAAATTCCAGGTTCAAGATTTTCCATTACCCTTTTTAATTATTATTTTAATTGTTTTCCAAATGTACATATGGACTATCAACATATTCCATCAAGAAGAAAATTTACAAATCCAGCTTCGCTCCCTAGAGGACCGCATGATGGAACACATCCAGGCATCCTACACTCGGGATCCTCTATCAATCTCCCCACATGCCACCAGCCTTTGCTCCTGGTGGGTGCACACCAGCCTCGGCTTCCAGACAACACCACTTTCCCTTTCACCGGAACCGGGGCTGGGCCGCCACGATCCTTCCCCTGAGTGGGGATCAGAGGGCTCCATGCGCAAGCTTGCCTGGGAGAGTCTCAGCTCGCTCATGCTACTCTAAGCTAGCAGTTACCCAGCCTCTCCTTGCTTTCACAAAGTCTAAACCAGGTCTGTTTCTGAAGGACTCCAGGCAAGACTTCTGAGCCCTGTGGACGGGAAGAAAGGCTTTCCCTGAGTGTCTACGGACAAGTGCTGTCGGCGCAGCGGAGAGCATTTGTCCTTCACTCGCAAAAAAAATTCAACACGAGGTAGCCCTGACCTAGGTGAGGCACGCATTTCAAGAGCACCCAGAAGATTCCAAGAGCTACGTCTCTTGTCAATCGTCAGGAACTACAACAGCAACCATACTTCCCTGAGATATTCAAGCAGGCAGATTGGATTGTGCAGTTAGACCATGATCTCACGCTGCCTTAGACATACGAATGAAAAGTCCAGCGCTAAACCTGTGTCTTTCCTGGGAAGACGTGTAAACTTGCCCCACCGTGTACTATGAAATCTCTGGGCTGCATTTATCCCTGTAAAAGGAGCAGTACTACACTTAACCTTTGGTGGAGTCACTCAACCCTGCCATTTGATCTAAAATATTTCAGCTGCTTATGAAATGTTTTAAAAAATAATCAAGGGCAAGAAATGAGGAAGGCACCCAGCCGCGGTGCAGTGAAAGGCTGCAGCATAAAACGGTCCTCTTGGTTTTTCAGACCCACTTTTGACATCAGTATGTGTGTGTTCTTGGTTGAGTGATTTCAGTTCTTAGGACCCATCAGAAAAATGGGCATAATGATGTTTTACTGACCAAAGGCTAAACAAGAGTTGGGGGCATTAAATGGAAGAATTGTTTTCTAGACCCAGCCCTGCTACTAACTCATCTACTTTAACTGTGTCTGTAGAATGACATATTGATCTAGATGCTTTCTCTCACTTTGCTTTTTACTTTAATGCTCTATATTAAACAACTATTTCCTTGCTAGGATTGACACCCATGAATCTTACATCTATCCCTATGCTTATTTTCTTTAAAAGTAGATAAGTACTTAAAACTATAATCAAAATTCAAGAATTTTTCTTATAATAGTTATGAAAGAAGATACTGTGCAAGCTATCATTTTACTCTCATGCCAATTTTACCCAAGTATCATTCCATCAAAACACACATTTCATAGGGATTACACAATTTCTTTTGTCAACAAATTATTACATTCTCAAAACTTTTCAGCAAGTAGGATAATGGCTGTCATTTGAATCTAAATATCTTTACACAAAGTTAAAACAAAAAGGTTACATTTATCAAGGAGCACAAGTTATGTGACACGTAGCTTGTGTTTTCAGCATTATGAAGAGAGAGGCTATACCAAACTTTAAATTAGCAACAAGCAAAAATATAATAAAAAGTGCAACAGCTCCTGCTATAAAGCTTTGGCTGTAGCAAGTCGAATGAGGGCAGGCTGAAGAAACTCATGAAAAAGGAAAAGGAGTGGAAAACATTGACATGGCTTAGACACAATCACTCGCAGGAAGAAAATGTAAGCCACTACGTTCCAAAGTCTGAACACCAGTCAGCACTCGATGGTTCATATTGCTAAGTACAAGAAAGGAACTCAAAGGTGGCAGAAAATCCAAAGTGGCAGCCTTTATGAACCATGATGCCTAGAAGAGAAAAATATAATGATGGTTGATGTCCCTCAAAGACATTGTAGTGGAGGGAATAAAGGGATCAGGTGGGGGGAATCAAGGACCCAATAGGCACAAAAGTAAAATAATTCAAGCCAGTCCTCCCCTTCCCTTCTAACCACTATCATCCTGGTTTAAAAATAAAACTGTATTGACAATACTGATAGGAAAGGTTGCTCAAACTAGTAACTCAGTCCAGGAAATGTGAAGAAATAAGAAAAATTTATGCAAAACTTATAAACTTCTGTAAAAAGAAAACATAAACAGAAATACAAATATCACAGCTAATAGAGATTGTCATGAAATAATCAACCAGGAAACAAAATGAAAATGGTAGACAACACTCCTAGTTAAGTACCTCCCCCACACACTTGGAGATACATAAGTGTACATGCACTCACATATTCACATGCTTGCAATTGGACAACTGAAATCTAAGGAATACATTCTGAAAAAGTAATGAAACCTAACCAGATGCAAAAAAATTGAGGAATAATTACAAATTGCCAAAAGAACATTAGAATTTACTGGAGCTTTAATAAGAATAATTAAAGGCAGAAAAAAATCTCAAAAAGTAAAACTTGGATACATTTTTAAAATTCAGAGGAAACGGATGAGAGAAAATAGGCAGAAAAGGTTCATGATATGGACACTTCAAGTCCTGAAGAAGAAAAACAAAACAATGCAGCCTTAAAACGACTATGACACTCTTCAGAAGTAAGAATACATTTGAATCTATCTGTGTACAAGACCCAGCTTTCACGAAAGAAAGGGGCTCTGACATGCTCATTTCCAAGATAGAGCCTATTAAAACAGTTACACCTTAAAGACAAAACAACAAAAATCTTAGGACTTCTTGGCAAAAGAACAAATAACTTATGAGGAAGGAAAAAGTCTGGCCTCAGACATCTAGTTTTGAGCACGCAAAAGGTCAGACAACAACACTGCATCTGTGATTCCTTCTTGAGGAGTGTACTAGAGGATGAGGCTCATCCCACATAAAGATGACTGTGGAATCTTCAGCGAAAGAATCAGGGATGAGCATTTAATATATTTGATTGTAGAGCTAAGACTTTAGAGCTAAGAGTAGAGATATGGAGCAAAGAACAGTGTAAGTATACTATTTCTGACAAGGAAAATTTTAACTATAAAAGTAAAGCAAGAGACAGAGAAAACAGGAATACTATCATTGACTGTGTGTGGGCAATAAGTGGCAGCCAAAAGATTTTATTCGAAAGTAACAGAACAGAAATTTAAAAACTTAAGTTTAAATTTAATTTTCTTATTTTAAAATTTAAATAAGAAAAAGCACAAGGGTAGTAGCACTCTAGAAGGAATAAGCATAAGTGTAGCTAAGTACTAGAATTTTTAATAACAAAGAAGAGAATTACTGCTTCCACACACAAAAGAAGAAGAAGCAATAGAAGTACTTTTCCCTATTCAGCCACTCAATACAAATAACCAAATAGAAAGTTTAAACTTAAAATACAACAACCAAAATAAGAACCTCAATGTCTGAGCTCAAGGGAGGTGACATAGGAACTAATCAGAGAACGTGAAGACAGATGACTACAGCATCTGAACAGCAGATAGAAATAGACTGGGGAAAGGCGCACATTTCCGGATCATGGCACCACAGCACAAGATGCAGCCTGTGTGCCACTGGTTCCAAAGACGGAAAGAAGAAAGAAGGTGAGCCTGAAGAGTACTCAAAGAATAGTGCTCAGCGAAAGAAAACTACAGAACAATACCCATCATTAAGAGAGACCAAAAAAATCCTTCACAAATGAAATGTCACAATTTATACATACACCACAACCAAGAAAATGCAAGGCTGCTTCAATTTTTGTAAGCAACCAACATGACCTATCATAATAACAGACTAAAG
The DNA here is from genome assembly GCF_000313985.2 of Echinops telfairi. Classification (NCBI taxonomy): domain Eukaryota; kingdom Metazoa; phylum Chordata; class Mammalia; order Afrosoricida; family Tenrecidae; genus Echinops; species Echinops telfairi. The sequence goes on from NW_022107431.1 coordinate 78,135,950, forward strand.
GAGAAAAATCATATGCCCCTATGAACCGATGCAGTAAACACTACACAAAGTGCAATATCCCATTCATGACCAAGACTCTTAAAAGGCATAAGCATAGAAGTAAACATTCTCAAGTTTGTTTGTTTGTTTGTTGTTGTTTTTGGTTGTGTGTGTGTGTGTGTGTGTGTGTTTTAAACTACAAAAAACCTAAGGTAAGAATGTACCTAGTGATGACACATTGAATGTGTTCTTCCCCCCAACTCAAGAACTAGGCAAGGTTGCACACTCTTATCACTCTGAATCATCAGAGTGCCAGACATCCTACCCAATGCAATCAGGTATACTGGCTCCCAGTTAGAAGTAAAGAAGAGTGAAGCAAATCAAAGATGCATGGGAATAAGTAGTCTGAAGTAGACCACATGAGCCACAGCCTTCCCAACCTGAGATTAGAGCTAGATGGTGACCAGGTACCACTACCAACCACTCTGAAAAGAATCACATTAGAAAGTCCTGGATAGAATGGAAAGACATTGTGGAACAAAACTCAAAATTGTAATTCTACCTGGCTTACTGGTAGAATCCCTGAGAGTAAAAGGTGGCCTTTAAACAACCTTCCAGAGGTTTGGAAATGAACTCACCCCTTCAGCTCAATTTTTAACCAAATAACAGACAGGGTCTATAAGGTGAGCAATAACTTGCAGAGGAAATGCCCTCCTTTGAACAATCAACCATTTGAGTTCCACAGGGAAGCGTTTTCCCAGTGACAAAGTACAGAAGCCAGGAAGGGTTATGAAAGAAGGAAGAATAGAAATGGAAAACAGGGAGGGTATGGGAGGATAAATGAGATTTCATGGTGGGGACTGCCATCAGCAACATCAAGCATAATGTGTACAGGTTGTTGAATAGAACTGATGTGCTCTTTAACCTTTCACCCTATTCACACACAAAAATGAAAAATAGAAAATAAATTCTTAGGCACAAATCTAACAAAACATCAAGGACTTCTCTGCTAAGAACTACAAAATGGTAATGAAATAAATTAGAAAAAAATATTGAAATAAAATTAGAGGCCCATCAGGTTCATGGATTGTAAGATTCAGCATATTAAAAAAATTTCAATTTTCTCCAAATTAATTCACAGATTCAGTATAATGCTTATTAAATCCAAGCAATATTTTAACAGACAGACAAGATTATTCTACACTTCTATAGGTATTCTAACACTATATTCTAGCAATCATATATAGAGTATCTCAAATAACTTTTCAAAGAAGAATAAAGTAGAAGACTGTGTGTGCCCAATTCCAAGAATGTATGGCTTTGGCAAAGGGATAGACACATAAACAACAAGCTAGAACATACCCAGAAATAGACCCACACCAACATGCCCAATAGGTGTTTTACCAGACCCCAAATCAACTTAATAATGCCACAATAGCCTTTTCAACATATAATCCTAGAGAAACTGAACATTCATAACAAACAAAAAACCCATTGCCATCAAGCTGATCCACTTCACAGCGACCCCTGTAGGACACAGTGGAGCTGCTCCACAGGGTTTCTGAGACGGTAACTCTTTGGAGGAGTAGAAAGCCTCATCTTTCTCCCTGGGGGTGGCTGGTGGCTTTGAATTGCTGACCTGTGGTTAGCAGCCAAACATGTAACCACTATGCCACCAGCACTCCTTGGACATTCAAAGGTTTGGGGTGGGGGAATCCTCAACCTAAATCTCATGCCTTATTCAAAAATTAACTCGAATGGATCATAGTTCTACATAATAAAACATACACTAAAATGTTAGAAAATAAAATAAGAAAGTCTTTGAGATTTTGAGTTGGGTAAAGTGTTCGTAGATTTGATACCAAAAGCACAATCTAAAAGTGAGAAAAGGTGTAAGCCGGACTTCAGAAAAGTTGAAGGGTCCTTTTCTCTACAAAAGGCCCTGTAGGATGAACAATCTGGAAACAGGGGGAATATTAGCAAGTGCGTGTCCAACAAACAGCTAGCATCTGCAACATATAAAGAACTCTTGTTTTAAAAAGCAAGAGACAAGACAGTTCACTGGAGAGAATAGGAAAATAAGAAATCATAAAATACACAGTTGTTTACCATTATTAGCCATTATAGGTATGCAACCATAATGAAATATTCACAATACACTCATCACATTTATTATTTTTTTAAAGGCAGTACCAGATGCAGTGAGATTAGATCACTCCTGCCTTGGTGGAAATGTAAATAAATAGAGCCAATCTGAAAAGCAGGTTAATAGTTTCTTTTCAAACCAAATGTGTAACTCTGGGCAAATATTTTGAGATGAACTAAAATACGTCAATGTAACTACCAGTGCACAGAGGTTAATGGTAGCTTTATTTGTAATAATTAAAAACTGGAAACAACCCATATGTCCTCAACAGAAAGATGGTTAAACAAACTATGGTACATCCACATAAGCAGGAAGAGAATTTCATTGGTCAGCCTTACCCCATCTACCCTACAGCCCTGCTTTTGCCCGTCAGCCTTTTGTTGTTGTTGTTGTTGTTGTTGTTGTTGTTGTTGCAAAAACCCACAGAATATTTTAAAAGAACATAATTTGAAATGATATAAGTTGAAGAGTACAAAATTCTTTGGGGAAAAGTTAAAATCATCGGCCACCACCTTCAGAAGTATATAGAACTAGAAGGATCATAAGCTGAAGAAAAAAAATTTCATATGTTGACCATTTAAAAAATTAAGTTCCAATGGTCTTATAAGGAGCTCCAGGTGGCTAACACCAAAGTCTGTGCTTCAAAACCACCAGCTGGTCCATGAGAGAAAGATGAAGCTTTCTGCTCAGAAACCCAAAAGGGCAATTGTACCTGTCCACCAAGTCAGAACTGACTCAACAGCGGTGGGGGAAAAATGGTCTTATAGCAATGCATTTGACTTACCCTCATAGATGCACACAGGTATGTTTTTGTGCATAAGAAATAGGATAATTAAAATTTGCTTTTGCAAAAAGGAACAGGAAAGGGGGCAGGCTACAGTGGTGGTAGTGGTGGGGGTGAGTGGGTAAAAGGGAGATGATGTAAAGGAGTACATGTAGAAAAAAATGTCTGGCTCGTTGTAACAATTGCACAATTCTCCTTGATGTGACTGAACTACCGTGCATATGATATATGTATTAAATTCCAATTATTTAAAAAAACACAGGAAAGACAAACCAGAAAACAAAACGAAAAAAAAAAAGAGGTTACTTATGGAATGGGAGAGAGGAAATGCAGTAACAGGAATACAAGATGTAAATATAAATGTATTTCCTTATTCAGCTTGGTGACAGGGTAAGAAGCCCATCAATAGCATAAGCACATTTGTGTAGAGATTTTAGTTCTATGTACCATTATCCATTAAAAGGAACAGAGCTCTTGGCGAAAATACCTGGTTTCGGGATAAGGTAAAAGAACATTAAAAAAAAAGTTATTTTAAAAAATGCAGGGGGATTGTCAGCTTGAAGGACTTCCACATGGCAAACCTGGGAAATTTTCAATTTAAGAAAACTAAATGAGGAATAAATAGGCTTTGGACTACTGACTGCAAGGTTGGTAGTTCAAATTCACCAGCTGTTTTGAAAGAGAATGATGAGGCTGCTCTTGTAAAGATTTACAGTCTCAGAAATGTACAGTTTCAGAAAACAACTCAATGGTAGTTAGTTTGAATTCTAAATAAAACAGGAATCCATCAGGCCATCCTGAAAACAAAGAATTTTAGGGGAGAGGGGCCCCTCATCCAGCAAAGTGCCAGTTGATCAATGTGAAGGATTAGGTCATTCAACCAAAGAAATCTCGTTGAAAACTACTTTGTGATTAATTTTTCTGAAACCTCTGGTTTTCCTTCTTAGAAAATGTATTCACATCATATATATCCTTCATCTTAATTTTCTCCTACTTCATAACCAAATTTAGTGTTCTAAACAGGCATTCCGTGTGGCAAGTTAAGAAGTCAGATGAAGGATGTCTTCAAGTGAAACAAGAAACCTTTGGCACCTAGACCAGGTAAGAAGTTGAATCAAAGCCAGACATGAATGTCTTCTGATGGCTATGGTTCCCAATTCCCTTCTGGATTTTCACTCATGAATGAATCATTCTTTCTAGAAGAAACTGTCATCTCATCCAGTTAAAAGTTTGACCCAATGTACAAATGTGCTAGACACAGTGAATGTATGTATGGATTGTGATAAGAATTGTATGAGCCCCCCAATAAAATGATTTTAAATAAAGAAATAAAAAGTGACAACTATGGAACTGTATGATATGTGAATTTTATATCAATAAAAAAATTTTTTAAGTTGGACCCATTAGTTGGGGCTTAACATGCATGAAGTCAGAACTATTGACTATCATTCATCCTGCAGGTTTTTCCCCTCAAGATTATGAAGTGATAACTATTTCCAAGAAACTGTGTCAGGTGATATAAATACAGCCCCTCTTTCAAGGTGTTCGCCTTGAAACATGAATAATGCACAGAACATAATTGTTTGAAATAAAGCATCGGAAGCCTTGTTTCTTATTTGCCATCTTATTAATAAATAGTGAGAATAATTCTATAAAGAGAAAATTTCTCTATGGGCTATACACTGGGAAAGGCTAAATGTACTATGAATTCTACACATCTCACAAATATTTAGCACTGGAAAAGCACTTCAGCGGATTTTTTTTAATGAAATTAAGCTTAATGACATTAAACTCCTAAAGAGTTCAACGTTTGAACCCATCAAAAACAAAAGTATAGAAAGCATTCTAAAAGGGGAAAATATCAATCCTGAGTCACATTCCAGAGGTTAGAATGCTTTCGCTAAAGGCACTTTAATACAAGCCAGGAAGTGGTAAGGGCCCGAAGAGAGGAAAAACCATATATCGTTTAGGAGTTCAAAGGAGAGGGCCATTACTCTCTTCTTCAGCACCATAAATTATTTAGGAGAGGGAAAGCCACTGTGATTATTGATTAAGAGGCAATGTACTATATTATTTGCATATGCTAACTTACACACATAATAACTCTAATAGTCACCATCATCAAATACGTGGTGTGTGTTAGTCACTAGTCACTATGCTAAAATTCCACAGAGTGTCTTACTAAATGCTAGCAACAGCTTTACCGCATCACTGATTCCCTGTGCAGCAAGGATGCAGCAAATGGGGCTTAAAAAAAATTTGCCCACAATTTCATGATTATGAAGTTCAACAGGATCAATTCCATTCCCACTACCCCATACCAAACACCTAGACAACAAAGACCGACCCTCCGTGCTCACTTCCCATGCCCACCGGACATACTTTAAACAAAAGAGCTTTTTCAAAACTCTACACCTCCAGAAAACTAACCCCATATAGCCTTGGGTGACGCGCACTCATCACTGAAGCCATTTTGCACCACAATCACATCCACAGACACTCTCCTTTTGATAGCCGGCAGAGGCTTCATGCCTGCCTCGACAGCATATTCCAGACAGGTGCTCTCCGTTCATATGAATGTGCAGCAACAACCCAGCTCAGGAAAAATGCCAGATGTTCCAACCATACATGCTGCAGTTATCTATTTGTATTCTGGCAGCTCATTGAGGTTTTTATCATTTTTAGCTATAAAATATAGAGAGAGATCCTCTTAAGGTAAAGCCCTGTTTTCCATGAAAAACTTTCACTCTATCAGCCATGAGCAGCTTGCCTCTTGATTTGTGTCTGAACCATGAGAAAAAAGCATCACAGATGCAGACTGCATTGTACTGAGAACATATGCATGCTTTTAAATCACTTTTATCTTACTTTTTACTAATGTAACCCTGAAACATAAAATATGTTCTTTTTTTCATTCACTGTTATGGGAAGAACAGATGGTGAAAGAGTTAGATTAAAGTAATACAGCATGTCCATTAAAATAACCCCCACTGCTGGGGATGCTTCCCTCAAACAGAAGTCTCCTCTGCTATAAAGAACGGCTAGCCGACACACTTCGGAAATTGTCCGGAGTTTTCTCAAGAATAAGGATAAGCTAAGAGAAAAGCAAATGCCATATCAAATGCATTTTTAAAAGATAGCAATGCAAGTTATTTTGCTAGTCTGAGAGGGTGACTGAAGCCATGTGTCTGTGATAATGTAGCTGAACAACAAGCAAATGATAAAGTTAATCTCTAACCTGAAATTTTTTAATACCTAAAAAACATAATTAACTGCGAAGGCAATGTTCTGTAGAAATCATATTCTCTATTTTTCCATGCCTAATAGTAATGGGTAAAAATGTTTACCCTATTTCTCATTTGACATCTTATTATTGATGTAAAATTACTCTATTAAATACAGAGTCAGAACAAGTAAACAAACAAAAATGCATTGGTAAGAATGGGGGGGATTCAAGTGGAGACACAAAGCCTATCTGTGGACAATGGAACATCCCCCCACAGAGGGGTCACAGGGAGGGGATGAACCAATCAGGGTGCAGTAGAGCAACAATGGATCACGCAATATACCTCTGATCCCTTGAGGCCTCCTCACCCCCCACTATCATGACCCCAGTGCTGCTTCCCACACTGGACTAGACAGGAGCATGTACATAGGTATAGGCAAGAGATAGAGCTCATGACACGTGGAAACCAGGAACAGGAATGGGAAGAGCGATACCAAAAGGGTAGGGGGAAGGGGAGGGGAGGGTGGGGGCACCAATCACAATGAACGGCACATAACCACACACCTCCAACCAGGGGGAAGAACAGCAGAAATCAGAGGGGAAGGGAATAACAATAACAATCGATCAAGGGGTCATGAGGGTTCGGGGATGGGGGGTAGGGAGGGGAAACAAAAAGGAGGATCTGATCCCAAGGGCTCAATGGAAAGTAAATATATAGAAAAGAATGAAGGCAATATTTGTACAAATATGTTGGATACAATTTTTACTGGTTAATTCTGGGTCGAAACAGAGGACAGCCTGCCCAAGTTGCTCTTGGCAGGGTCCTAGGTCTTTGCTGGCAGATTGGCAAGCACATAACTGGCCTTCTGCATGCTGAAAGAGGTCCATTTAATTTTCAATTTTGGGGTGGGGAGTGAAACGTGATGGTCCTCCACCAAGTTACTTGACTTTAAACTGGTACCTTTTCTTCTACTTCTAAGCCAAGCGCAATAAAATAATGGGGAAAACTAAAACAACACAAATGAAGTATTAAGCAATGTACATCAGAACCCTGACCTTCTAGGAAACCACCACAATTCAATACTATAGCAAAATAAAGGCATTTCCTAGAAACGTGTGAAAGATGGCTACCTGGAGTGAAGGAGGAAGCTTTCGCTTAGGGGCCATTGAGTTTATTTTAGTGGTGGTGGAACAATTTTGAGAGGGATATCAATTATGGTAGTACAACATGAAGAGTATAATCAATAGCACTGACTTTGTACTTGTAGAAGGGGTTGAATTGGAGAATGTTTTGTTGTGTATATTTTTGTCAAAATTAAGAAAAATATTACATAAATTAACAATGAGACAGGAAGGAAGAAAATGTTCTAAAATTGATTGTGGTAAAGATTGTACAACTCTTCTTGATATGATTCAAGTATTCAATTGCATGATATATAGATGAAGAGCCAAAAAATGTTTTTAAAAAAAAGTAACTTGGGGGGAAAGGAGGGGTTAAAGAAATCTAGATTTTGTACATAAGATATTCAAAGTAAAAAAAAAAAAAAGATATTCAGAGTAAATTTTCTTAATTCTAGGAAGTTCCCATTAGGAGTGAATCAAATCCCACGAGTATCAAATTAAGGACTGTTCTCCTTAATTTCACTACTTCTTGTGAAATTTATTGTCAAGGTATGGTAAAATGAATTTCCCTGGGTACATTTTGATAGTGGACTCATCCATCCTCCCCTGCTCTTCCCTTTTGCTCAGCTAGGGAGCAAGATCAAAATTTCCAGCCATCATTTCCATTAAGAGAAAAATCAAAAGCTTCCCAATGATTTAGCAAAACTGCTTCACTTGAGGCCCACTCCCTCTTCGGTTACCAATTCTTTCTCAGATTCAAAATATCTTACTTATGGGGTGGAGACAACCTTAAAATGAAGTATGCCTTATAGCAAGAATCTGTGATCAGGCACTACCTCTAGCACCTGTCCAAAATAAATTATGATATGAAAGATACATGATCAGGGACTTCCTAAGAATAGTTGCTGCTAACAGCAAGCATCTCAGTTAATCCTGCCAGCCACTCTGTGAGAAAAAGATGAGGCTTTCTGCTACCATAAGATTTACAGCCTTGGAAAGCCAAAGGGGCAGTCCTATTCTTCCCTAAAGGATCACTGTGAGTCAGAATCAACTCAATGGCATTGGGGTGAGTTTCCTCTAGATAAGTATCTTAAATATATCAATGGCATTGCTCACTCCCATATTCACTCTAAATTTCAAAGACTTGTAAAGTGTCTAGTACTAAATCTATAATTACATATCTGTATATATAATTAATGTGAGTGCATATATGTGCTTATATATATATATATACACACACACAAATATAAAGTACCAGGAAAATCTTAAGTTAAAAAAAAGAAGACAAAATTTTCATTTAGATAATCCCATCTAAATAAATGTTATTTGAACACTTTCTATTCTAATTACCCAGCATTCTGTGATGCTCAACTTTCCGACATGATCACTGAAGACAAAATTGGTGCATATATGCAAATGTGCTGAAAAAGCTGACGGTGCCCGGTTATCAAAAGATATAGCTTCTGTGGCCCAGAGCCACAGGGAAGCGGAAACAAGGACGGGGCCTTGCAGGCCAGCCACCCGCACCGCCTCAGCCTGAGCAGCCAGAAGTCCAAGTCGCAGACTGGGGCCCAGCAGTGCACTGCAGCGCCCAGAACTGTGGGGAAGTAGAGATGTGGACCAGGACCTTGCAGACCTGTTGCACACATCCTCGCCCAGAGTAGCTGACCAGGTCTTTGCAGGCCCACCACATACCACCACACCCGGAGTCTTGGGGAAGCAGACATGCAGACCGGGGCCTGCAGGCCCGTTGTGCGTGGTGGGGCGTCAGAGTTGCAGACTGTATCCTTGCAGGCCTGCCCTGAGAATGCTCAGCCCCCGGGGCCTCAGATAGGTGCTTCCTGGGTCTACAACAGCTTGGGGATCATTGCTGCCCCATCCTCTCCCAGCCCACACTGCTAGTAGAACACTGGTGAGTACATCCCTGGCCCGGATGGCATCCTTCCCTCAAATCTAGCCTAGATCTGAAAACCAGGGAACCAGCGGTCCAGTTCTGGGAACTCCCCAGCTCACACCAGTCACACCACCTTAGATCCCACCAGGGGTCAACACCCGCCCAACGGCCCTCTACACCCCTATCACTGTACCAAGAGTTATCCACCAGTCAAATTGAGTTCCCCACAGCTGTCCACACCAATTCTCACAACCTCTCATTGCTGTTGATCACTGAGTCACCATGGCACCTGCCTGCACAGCAGCCTGACCTACCTCTATAGTAGGCCACAGGCAACCCTTGAAAACACCGTTGCCAGTCACACAGAGAAAGAATGCAGGGCCTCTTGGTCTATCAGAAATATGGCGCCCAGCTCTTTGAAATCATCACATAAACAACAACATACTGCATCACTCTCAACAAAACAAGAAAGACAAACCATAACAGCAGAGCTAACAACATTCATAGAAGAATCTGACGTGGATCTGCCACAAAAATTTTTTCAGAAGGCTGCTTGGAGTAATACAGGAGATGAGAGGAGCTATACAGACTAAGGATGTAACACTAGAGGAGATGAAGTCCACGATAAAGGGGATGGAGTCCATGCACCAAAGAGAAATACAGGAACTAATGGATGAAGTAGCAGAAGCTGCACACAAGATCACAGATTTCATGAACAGACTAGAGGAGGCTGAGAACCATATCAGTGATCGCAAAGACAATCAGGAAAACCTCAGCAAATAAGAAAGACAATCAAACAAGATAATAAAAGAGGCAGAAGAAAACCTGAGATCAATGACAGATGCCATGAATAGGTACAACGTCTGAATTATTAGCCTACCAGAACAAGACAGAGCAAAGAAGTCAACAGCTAAACTAGCAAGGGAATTTCTGGAAGAAAACTACTCTAATGAATGAAAATCAAGCACTCTTACAGGAAGCAGTGAGGACACCAAGTAGACTAAACCCCAGGAGAACTCACCAAGGCCTATAGTAGCTAAACTATCCAACTTCGAAAAAAAAGAGAAAATCCTAAGAGCAGCAAGAGAAAGGAGACAGTCACACACAATGGCTCTCAGGTAAGAATATACTCATACCTATCAACAGGAACCATGAAGAGGTGGAGAGAGTGCAGTAACATCTTCCAAAAGCTGAAAGAAAAAAAACACCTCCCCTAGAATCATTTACCCTGACAAATTATCTATTAAGATAGAAGGAGAGATAAGGGTCTTCCGGGACAAGGTAAAACTTAAAGAATATGCTGCAAGACACCCAACCCTGTGGAAGATCCTTGCTGACTCACTATGGCCAGAAGACCAACAACCACCAAGCACAAACAGGAGAACACCATATAGCATAACTCCAACCAGAAGCCAACAAGCCAATACCAATCACCATGATAACATGACCTCTGAGGGAAAAGAAGGCAATAAATAAGCCCCCCACAAAGACACAGCACAGTGATAAGGAGGGTGATAGGAAAACACCCAAATCAAAAGGCATGAGATGTCAGCAATGAAGTCACAGATCATGATAATAACTCTCAATGTCAATGTCCTTAACTCCTACATTAAAATTAAAAGACTTGAAGACTGGCTTGAAAAACATGACTCATCGATCAGTTACCTGAAGGAAACATGTCTTAAGCTTGAAGACAAGAATAAACGAAAATAAAAGAAGATAATGGGAATGAGATGTAAATTGATCTACCTTATGACCCAGCCTTGCCTCTACTACTTCTACTTACCCAGAAGAGGTAAGAAATAAACCACGACCAGTCACATGCACTCCAATGTTTATTGCG
>NW_022107431.1:78148343-78149266 GCF_000313985.2 Echinops telfairi
CAGAAATAAGGGGAAAGTGGCAGTGGGGCAGGAAGAAGGTAAAAGGAAACAGAGGAAGGACCAAGGAAGCCAAGCAATGGACAGAGGTACAAACATAGCGGTGTCCATATGCAAATACATTAATCCTCAAAAATAGAGGTATTGGCCCCTGTACATATATTTATACTGCAATACACTAAGGTAGGGGATGGACTTTGGGTCTCTGCTCATACCCTCCCTCAATACAAGAACACTTTGTTCAAACCGAATCGGCAGTCTGAGGTGTTCCCCTCCCGACACAATCACTGAAGACAAAACAGGTGCATAAGCAAATGTGGTGAAGAAGAAAGCGGATGGTGCCCAGCTATTAAAAGATATAGCGTCTGGGGTCTTAAAGGCTTGAAGTTACGCAAGCCACCATTCAGCAATGAAGCAAAAAGTCCACATGGAAGAAGCACACTGCCAGTGCGATCATGAGGAATCATAGGGACCGAGTAATGGGCATTAGCAGACACATAACAAACAAAAACATATTGTTGAGAATGAGGGGGGTTGGAGCAGAGACACAAAGCCCATCTATAGACAATAGAATAGTCTTCCCACAGAAGGGCCACAGGGAAGGGATGAGTTACCAGAGTGCAGTAAAGCACTGATGAAACACACTATATTCCTCTGGTTCCTTGAGGCTTCCTCACCTCCACTACCATGACCCCAGTGCTGCTTTTCAATTCAGACTAGACCAGAACATTTACACAGGTATAGAAAGGGATGGGAGCTCATGACACACAGAATCCAGGAATAGGAGTGGGAATAGTGATACCAGAAGGGTAGGAGGAAGTGGGGGAGAGGAAGGGAGAAAGGGGGGACCAATCGCAATGATTGACACATAACCATACACCCCTCTACAAGGGGAGGTACAACAGAAAACATGGGGGAAGGGAGAC
>NW_022107431.1:78152870-78176419 GCF_000313985.2 Echinops telfairi
AGGGCTCAAGTAGAAAACAAATATTTTGAGAATGATGATGGCAACAAATGTACAAATGTGCTTGACACAATGGATGGATGTATGGATTGTCATAAGAGTTGTACGAGCCCTCAATAAGATGTTTTTTTAAATGATGATGGCAACATATGGATATATGTAATATAAAATGCATATATCCATATGTGTATATCCATATATGTAATATAAAATGCGTTTTATTTTATTGTGACAAGAGTTGTACAAGCCCCCAATAATATGAATTTTAAAAAATAAATAACCCTTTTTCTATTTCTGGGTTGAGGGGCACAATGATACAAAAAATATTTAACAACTATCTCATCCCCTAGTAGCATCTTTCCAGTGGCTCAGATACATGAAAAGCTAATAACCAGGAAAAATATTAAAGAACAATATAACAAACATATGCATGCATGTATAAATGAAAACAATGTACAACCATTAAAATAATTATATGAATATTTCTTTACAAGCATAGATTTATAGTAAGCGAATTCACTTGGACCTAGACGATGTTAAGTGAAACTGTACATTAGAAAAGAAAAGTATATGATCCCATTTTGTAAACTTCAAGTGTAAGTGTTTACATACAGGGATGTCTGCCTGGATAGTCAACGAAATGTTTAGCAACTCAAGGGGCAACAGTCTTTGTAAATGCATTTTTATTGGAATTCAGCCACACACATTCTCTTGCTCTGGGCTACATCATCATGACACCATTGTGTAGTGGCCACACAGATTGTGGATGTGGCCAGCAAAGTGAAAAACGTGTCCTCTGGTCCTTTCCAGAAAAAGTTACTAATTCCTGCTCTAGGTAATGAAATTTTAGATTTTTTATTGTGTTCTTTATTATTTTGATGTACCGTTTAGAAGTTTAGGCAGTGTACATCCTTTTAAATAAGAAACAGTAATACAAGGCAATTTTATTTTCACATTTGAATCATCAAGCACAATTTTAAACACTAGAAGAGATGGGTACATTATGACTGAAGGGCAGATACTTAATAACTTACTCAGACAGTAACTAGTTTGGACTCGGAGGTCAAGAAAGTCACCGGGGATGAGAGGTATAGTTGCAACTGTGCTTTGAAAGGTGAGTAGGATTTGAGTAGGCAAGGCGCGCTCAGGACACAGTACAGAGACTTATAACTAGAGTAGAGAACTGACATGGAGAGATAAAGGCAAAGGCAAAGCAGGCAGAGGTTGAAGTGTAATTTGGGTTGAATTGTGGCAAAGCTAGTACTTTCTACTGTAAATGATGGGGAGCCCTGCTGTTGTAGTGGTTATGAGTTGGGCTGCGATCCACATAGTCAGCACTTCAAAACCTCCAGCTGTCAGCAGTTCAAAACCTACTCCCGTCAACAGTTTCCGTCTCAGAAACTCACAGGGGACTGACTCGATGGCAGTGAGCCATCTTTGGACAAGTGGACATCCCCCCACAGAAAGGTAACAAAGTAGGGACAATTCAACCAGGGTGCAGCGTAATACCGATAAAACACACATCAATCCTCTAGTTCCTGAATGCTTCTTTCCCCCACCCCCCACTACAATGACCCAGTTCTACCTTACAAATCCGACTACACCAGAGTACACACATTGCTACAGATAAGAGCTCTTGACATATGGAATTCAGCACAGATAAAACCCTCAGGAACAGTAATGGAAGTAGCAAATCATGAGGGTAGGGGGCTGGTGGGGGCTGGTGGGGGGAGGGAGCAAAGGGGGAACCCATCACAAGGTTGGATGTATAGCCCACCCCCCAGGGGGGATGAGTAACAGAAATGTGGGTGAAGGGAAACAGACAGTGTAAGGCACGAAACAACAATAATAATATATAATTGATCGAGGATGCACGAGGGTGGGATGGTGGGGAGAAAGGGGGAAAATGAGGAACTGATACCAAGGGCTCAAGAAGAAAGAAAATGTCTTGGAAATGTCGATGGCAACACATGTACAAGTGTGGTTAATACAATTGAATGATGGATTGTTATAAGATTTATAAGAGCCAACACTAAAATGATTAAAAAAAACTTTTTTAAATACTTACCTTACCTTTACCAAAATCTTACCTTTCCTGTCATGCTCCAAAGCCAGGTGAATGTCAAGTTCTCTTGAGCAGTGAATATTATCGCTTTTGCCTCTCCCCATCATTAGTTCTCCATCTCTTCACCCATTTTCTCCATCACTTCTCTTAAAGCCTCACTTTGCTTTGACTTTCATCAGACCACTCTTTCATTTGGCACATTCCTTCAGCAAGTTTGTATATCCTTTATAGTGATATAAAAAACCTACCTCAAACAAGGGACCCCAAGCCATAACCAAACTCCTTGAGAGAATGACTCACTGGGCTTGGGACTTATGACCAGAATCTTGGAGAACATCTAGGTTAGCTGACATAATGTAGTCCACAAAGACAAAGTGCTGTACCCTACTTTAGTGAGTAGTGACTGAGGTCTTAAAAGCTTGTGAGAAGCTATCTAAAATACAATTATTTGTCTCTCTTCATCTAGAGCAGAAAAGAGTGAAGAATCTCAAAGACCCAAGGAAACAATCCAAAAGACGAATGTGCAGTTCTAGACTCCACTACCCTGAGCGAGGAGTAAGGTGCTACCTGGCTCACACAGCTCAAAAATAACACCAAGGAAAAATGGATTCCTTAGTACAATCAACCACACGGGCAGCATTGGCCCAAAAGCAAAGCTCAGAAAGCACGAAGGGACAAAAAACGGCAAATGAACTGGAGACCATAGTGCGAGGAATGCTATTCTATTGAGAGGATTACAATCAATGACACAAAATAAAATGGGCATAAATGGGAAACTGATTTGCAAGACATTGTTTTGGGCAATGTTAAAGGACAGGGCCATATGTTATTACATTCCATGTGATACATGAAATTAAGTCTATACTGGCAGTGGTAAAAGAACTATGAAAAAGGAACAACTATGCTTGAAAACGTATTGGTTCTTTTTGTCCCTTTAACTAAAAAGGGCAGGCACTCAGTGTCGTAGTCACTGGTGTATCTTCAAGGAAGAAGGAATCTTTGCAGAGGAGAGTTTTTGCCTTCATCCAAAGGAAGGCAGATTGCTGGCAATGAAACTTAAGAGGGTTCTGTGGGACTATTTAAAGTAGATGTAAGAGAGTCCTCCAAGTATTATAGCATTTTGTAGCAAGTGATTCAATACTTTCAGAAGTGTACACCATCTTATGCATGCACTGTAATTTTGGAAGTGTATAGTATACTGGTTATTATGGACTGGGGAAAAACCAGGACAGAGCGATACAATAAAATAGGATGGCTTCGCCTGTAATAACCATAACAACTATGAACATGCCAACATGAGACTCCAAAAAGGAAACTCTGGAATCAGGAGGCAATTTATTCATGATTGACATGACTGATAATTCTCAACTGGTATTAGGAAGCTATGACTAGTTCATAAAAATAGGCGAAAAATATTGCAGCAATCTCTAGTAGACAAGGTCTGAAAAGTAAATGGAATAACCTTAGGATTTCCAACTCAACAAACAATGAAAAATACAATGCCACTTTCATTAGTATAAATTTAAAAGGGAAGTATAACTCTTTTAAGGCAAGTTTGTTGCTACACAACAGCACAGAAGATATGTGAAGAATACTTTAAAATTAACAATAATATTTCATACCTCACATTTTTCCAGAACACTTCAAAACAAGAAGATTCTATTGTGCTCTTTCTTGTCCCGAGTAATACATAGAAGTGCAAAGGTGACTGAGTCATTCATTCAGTGACCATAATATAATCAAGAATCATTCCCAAGGGGGTATAATACCAAGAAGAGCCCTGAAGATCCATCTACTACAGTAGACAAACTGGGCGGTGGCCTCAAATTACAATGTTGCATGACTTCCATGTTCAAATAAGGATGTCCACATGATTCCCAAAAGCAGTGCTGCTTTTTGTCATTTGTCAGACATCTGCTGCAAGTTTCTAACTATAACTAATAAACAATAAAGAGTCTAAAAAATAATATTGCTAGAACCATCAAATCACCATTCCCATAACTAATAAGAGGCACAAGGCATTCTCATATGAGCTCAATTTTGCTTGGAAACTGCCTCTTGAAAGATATAATGAGAATTTATATAGTAAAAGCATGTGGATGTAAAAAATGAAAAAAAAACAAACACTTTTTAATGTCCTCTTAACAGAAGTACTTAAACCTAATACATTTAAAAGCATACTCTGTTAAGCAGTTATTATGTATCTGTGTAATGCAAAAAGGGAAATTTGGGGGTGGTTAAGTACACTTAACAAAAAGAAGTAAGCATTAAAATATATCTCTAGAATAAGGGTACATGTATACAATGACTTTTTTTAATGCATCAATTCTTCCTCTGCAACATCCTTTAAGTAAAGAAATTTAATTTGACTCTCATAAACTCACACCAAACCAAACCCCAAAACTCACTGCCATTGAGTCAATTCCAACTCACAGTGCCTCTCCAGGACAGGGTAGAACTGTCCCTGTGGGTTTCCAAGACTGTAACTCTTTATTGGAGTAGAAAACCTCATCTCTCTCTCTCCCAGAAGTGGCTGGTGGTTTTGAACTGCTGACTTAGCAGTTAGCAGCACATCATGTAACCACTGTGCCACCAAACTCACTGCAGGTCTATCAAAACTACTCTCCTGAATAGTTTGGTGCATATCAAACCTATGAATTTTCTCATTTCCTGTTCAAACGTTTTCTCTGTTCTTCACAAAACAAAACCTAAACTCCTGGAGCAATTTGCTTCCAAACATGCCACCCTTACTTCTCATTAAAAGAAACCACCATTGCTCACCCAACTCGACTCACCATAAGATCACCCACATTAACAGTATGCACCTGCCTTTTCTCATAATTTTGGTCTTCCTAAAATTCCCTTTCCTTTCCCTTCTGCCCACATAGCTGAATCCTACTTTTGAGCAACGTCACCCACAACACTTTCAAGTCTGTTAGGGCAAAGTCCTTGTTGACAGCACCTACAAAGCCACATCTATCACATATTATGCACTAATTCAGAAGATGATATATATTAAAGCCTTAATGGGCCTTATCAACAAGACTCTGTTTTCACCTAGTACCTCCTACACATTAATCCTATCATTTGTCTATCAGTTTGTTGTACTGTGGTGGCTTGTGTATTGCTGTGATACTGGAAGTAATGTCCCAGTATTTCAAATACCAGCATGGTTGCCCATGGTGAACAGGCTTCTTTAGAGCTTCCAAAATAAGGACATACAGAGAAGATAAACTAGGCTACTAGTCTACTTCTGAAAGATTAGCCACTGAGAATCTTATGAATAACAGCAGCATGCTGTCAGATATGGTGCTATAAGAAGAGCCCCTCAAGTTGGAAGGCATCAAAATACCAATAAGGAAGGGCTGCCTCTTCCAAGTAGAGTCGTCCTTAATGTTGTGGATGGAGTAAGCTTTTAGGAGTTTCATTTGCTGATGGGGAACAAATCAAAACAAGAACAAACAGCTAAAACATCTATTAATAAAATTGCAATATGGAATGTGCAAAATCTGAATCTAGGATAATTAGAAATTGTCAAAAATGAATTGGAATACATAAAGATCAATATCTAGACATTGATACATGAAATGGACTGGTATTAGCCATTTTGAACCAGACATTCATATAGTTTGCTATGCCAAGAACTATAAATTCAAAAAGAAAGGCATCATATTCTTTATCTAAGAGAACATTTCAAGATCTATCCTGAAGTGCAATGCTATCTGTGATAGGTAATATCTATACACCTACAGGGAAATTTGGTTAATGAAGGTCTTATATTATTCAAATACACACACCAACTACAAAAGTTACTGTTGAAGACATTGAAGAATTCTACCAACTTCTTCAGTCTAAAACTAATCAAACATACAATCAAGAGGTATTGATAATTATTATAGATTAGAATGCAAAATTTGGAAACGGAGGAAGTAACAGTATTAAAAACATAGATGGCCTTGATGATAGAAATGAAGTTGGAGACTGCATTCGAATTTTGCAAGATGAATGACTGCTCTCTTGCAAATAACTTGTTCAACAACATAAGTGGCAACTGTACACAAGGGCCCAGCCAGATGGGATACACGGGAATCAAATTGACTACATCTGTGGGACGAGATGACAAAATGAGGTCAGGGGCTGATGGTGGAACAGATGATGAATTAGTCTTCTGCAAGTTCAGGTTGAAGCTGAAGAAAATTAAAACCAGTCCATGAGAGCCAAAATGTAACGTTGAATGTATCCGACCTGAATTTAGAGAACATCTCCAGAACAAATTTGATGCATCGAACACTAATGACAGAAGACCTGATGAGCCGTGGAATGACATCAAGAGCATCATCCGTACAGAAGAGACTCTGAAACTTGCTTTTGAACCTAGAGTAGCTAAAGCAAATGAAAGAATGTTTCATTAAATGAGCTGAACAAAAATTTCAAAGGGTGGGTTCAAAAAGATGAAGTATTGTAATGAAATGTTCAAAGACTTGGAATGAGAAAGCCAAAAAAGGAGGAATGTTCTCAGTGTATCTGAAACGTAAGTAACGGTGGTGTATCTGAAACTGAAATAACTGTAGCCTCAAGTTGAAAGGGTTCTATGGACAAAATATTGAAAAACGCAGGAAACATAAAAATACAATGTAATGAAAATACAGTCACTCTACCTAAAAAAATGGTCTACAGAGAACCATATCAAAAGGTAGCATATGATCAAGAATCAATGGTACTTAAGGAAGAACCAGGCTACACTGAAGAAATTAATGAAAACCAAGGGGTTCCAGAAATTGACAGAATACCAATTGAAATACACTAGAAGGACTCATTCAAATATACCAAGAAATTTGGTAGGCAGCTACCTAGCCAACTGACTGAAGGAGATCTACATTTGTGTCCTTTCCAAAGACAAATGATTCAACAGAGTATGGATTACAACTTAATGTAAAGAAAACAAATACCCTCACTATTGGACCAGTATACAACATCATGATCAACCAAGAAAAGATAGAAATTATCGATGATTTCATTTTGCTTGCATCCACAGTCAATGCTCATGGAAACAACTGTCCAGAAATAAAGTGATACATTGCATTGGGAAAATATCCTGCCTAGAACCTCTTTAAAATTTTGAAGATCAAGAATGTCTCTTGAGGTCTATGGTGCACCTGAGCCCCTCTCTTCATCTGCAGGTGAAAATAGGACAATAAATGAGGAAGACTGAAGAACCGAAGAGCTTATGCATTTGAATTATGGTGTTGGTGAAAAATATTAAAAGTCCCATGGGTTGTGTAGTAGTTGGATTTTATGTCAACTTAGCTGAGCCAGGATTCTCAGTTGTTTTCAGTTAAGGCCTAGTAATCTCCCATGATGTGGCCCAACTTTATGAAAGCAATGGCATGGTAGGTTCTGCTGTGAGCTGCCAAGCAGTTGTAAGAAGATTAGGGTGAAGTGCCATGTCCTCCCTCACTCAAGTCACAGCCCTGGGGCAATTTAAAGGTGATTTCTTCATAGAGGTGGCCTACCTCCTATTTAAATTGCTGCTATGAAAAGCTTGTTTGCTTTTGCTTGGTCTGGATCTGACATCTGGCTTGTCAACTTCTGGTTCTTGGCACTCGAGCCAACAGCCGGCCATATTGCCTACCAATCCTGGGAGCTATTCTCTGACCTGCCATCTGATCTGATAATATTGGATTCATTCACTTCTCCAGTCACAAGTCTGGCATGCTGACCTTGTCTTCATCTGCCTTTGCACCGTGTGTTGTTCCTGTGGATCCCACAGACTTTCAAAGAACAAACAAGTCTATCTTAGAGGAAGAACAGCTAGAAAACTCCTTAGATGCAAGGGTGGAGAGACTTGGTCTCCTGTACATTGGACGTGTTATCTGAAACAGCTAGTCTTTGGAAAAGGACATCATGCTTGACAAAGTGGAGGATCAACACAAAAGTGCAAGAACCTCAAGTAGGTGGATTGACACAATGGCTACAACAATAGGCTCAAGCATTGTGATAATTGGTGCAAGACTGTCAGTGTTTCATCCCATTGTATACACACTCATTATGAGTCAGAATTAACCCAATAGCAACTAACAACAACACACAATTATATCCACTACTTGTTTGTCAGTTTTCCACACTGTAGTATGTTATGTGTTGCTATGACATCAGAAGATGCCACCGGTATTTCAAAAACCAGTAGGGTAACCCATGGTGGACTTGTTTCAGCCGAGCTTCCAGTCTAAGTGATGCAATGAGGAAACGCCCAGATATATACTTCCAAGAACAAATCAATGAAAACCCTAATGGTTAGTGTAGACATATTGTCCAATGGAGTGCTGGAAGATGAGTCACCAAGCTCAGAAGGCAATGATAGACTAACACATGCCAGCAAGTAGGAGCATAGTCAAGAACAGGAAGTATCTTGTTCTACTGTGCATGGGGTCAGATTGAGTTGGAGCGAACTCAGTATCAGCTAACGATATATGCTAATTATTCCTCATCTATAACCTGTATATAACTGTACCACTCCAAGTACACTACAAATTTAAGGACATTTCTTTTTTTTTAATCATTTTACTAGAGGCTCTTACATCTCATATCACAATCCATACATACATCCATTGTGTCAAGCACATTTGTACATTTGTTGCCATCATCATTCTCAAAACATTTGCTTTCTACTTGAGCCCTTGATATCAACTCCTCATTTTCTCCCTCCCTCCCTTTTCCCCCTCCCTCATGAACTCTTGATAATTTAAAAATTATTATTATTTTGTCATATCTTACACTGTCTGACGTCTCCCTTTGCCCACTTTTCTGTTGTCCATCCGTCAGGGAGGAGGTTATATGTAGACACTTGTAATCAGTTCCCCCTTTCTACCCCACCTTCTCTCTACCCTCCCGGTATCGCCACCCTCACCACTGGTCCTGAAGGGATCATCTGTCCTGAATTCCCTGTGTTTCCAGTTCCTATCTGTACCAGTGTACATCCTCTGGTCTAGCTGGATTTGTAAGGTAGAATTGGGATCATGATAGTGGGGTAGGGAGGAAGTATTTAGAACCAGAGGAAAGTTGTATGTTTCATCGTTGCTACACTGCACCCTGACTGGCTCAGCTCCTCCCCATGACCTTTCTGTAAGGGGATGTAAGGACATTTCTTACTCCATTTTTTAAAATATGTTAGCGCCTCTTGCCCAACCTTCATCCCTCCAACCATCTAATTCAGACGCTCAACTCATATCTACTAAGACACATAATATCAAATAGTGTATGAAATGTACAAGCTACTTACTCTTTAATAAAATAAGGGTAATTTTGATGAAATAAAAGTTTTGCGACGTTGAATTATTTTTTTCTACAAAATTTCTGAGGATTTAGCATGCAGGTTATTTGTTTCCAGCAAATACAGTGACGAGATTGTCCTAAAGTTCATGCTTTCCCTATGTGTCCTCAAAGCACTCTGTTTATTTCACAGTTCCCTCCAAGCTCTCGTTCGTGGGTCTGTCTCCACCTCAGAAAAGTCAAGAGAATGTGTTCCATTTCTTATCTCGATGTATTAGGAGGCCAAGTAGCAGGAATTCAGTCAATGATAGCCTAGCATCATAATTAACTAAAGTAAATACAAGTAAAGGGTAACCTTTACTAAGCACATAAATGTTAAATAAAATTAATGCATGTGTAGTGAAGTGAAATTGCTTAATATGGCTCTTCTATCCATACTCTCTGTACCTCCCTCTTAATCGAGGTTGGGGACATGTGAATAACAAGCCTCACCCACTCACTGCCATTGAGTTGATGCCAACTGACTGCAGCCCGAGAGGGCAGAGTAGAACTACCTTTGTGGGTTTCCGTGAATGTAACTCTTCACAGTGGGAGGAGAAAGCCCCATCCTTCTCCCCAGGAGTATCCAGTGGTTTCAAACTGTTGACTTTTGAAACCTGATTAGCAGCCTTGCTGGTAATTGGTCAGTTTTGCCATTCTGCCGCATATGAGTGAGCCTTCTCAGAAACAGAAAGAGAGGATCCTGTGACCATGAAGAAAGAAAAGCCACCAATGGAGTGGCATCCCTGTCTGAAGTGGCGGAGGCAGAAGAGGCACCAGATGCCTCAGCACTGAGACAATGAGACAGAGCAAAGCTGCAGCACCGAGACCATCAGGCAGAACAGCAGGTGAGCTTCCTGGCCCACAGAAGCAGAGATCAAGGGACCATGTGGTTAAAAGATTGCAGATCCAAACTGTATTCTTAACATTTTTTTCACCTGTTGGCTTCCTAGTAACACTCATAATCTTAAGTATTCTGTGTGTGGATTCTGTGTGGCCATTGCAACAAATTATAGAAGCCAGCAGAGAAGGAGGGTGCATGTTGGTGTGAGAATATAGAAAGATGAAGGGTGGAAGGAGGCATGTCTGGCCTCTTCTTGTGGCAATTGGCCTTGGACTAGGGTGGAATCAGATTCTTCTTCCCCTCTGTGAAGCCAGAGGTCAGGGGTGGCTGCCACGCTATTTCCTCAGCATGATTGTGTGATTTGTGAGACCTATGGCGCAAAGGACCGCATTTATATAAGCACTAAACACAAAAACAAAGACACAAATTTCAAGAGAAATCCTATGTGCATGTGCATGATTGAATACATCAGAATATTACTCAAAGAAAGCACAATTCTTGAGAAGGTGAATAAGGGGATAAAGGAGCATTTTCTACGTTCCACCTTCCTATGTTGACGTTTTAAAAAATATGCAACATGTATAACTTTAAAACTAAATGCAGAGAGTAGACAAATGGCAGTTACTTTTTTTTTTCTTTAAATGAGTAGTCAGTCACTATTGGCCATGATGTCTAGAACATGGATGGGAGACAGGAGCCGGACAACGACTCTGGTGGGCCAAAGGGAAGGTTTGGGTTTGAGTCTCACTGCTACGGCTTCATTTCCACATAGTCCAACAATTGATAAAAGCCTCCTTAAGTTAGTATTATCTAACTTAATTTACTCCTTCATCTATGTGCCCAACACTTATGTATATTTAAGGATAGACTTACCCAAATATATAACCCAGCCTTTCAAGTCATAAAAAGATATAGTGATTTTCCCCCCAAAACGTATAAGACCGTAATTTTGAAACGAAGTTTCTCATTTGGTGTTCAAGGAAAAAAGAAAACTTCTCAACCGTGATTTTCATTAAAATACATTTTATCAATAAAGTGTTCCCTACTCCTAATGGAAGTTATACACATCTGCTTTCCCCTAGTTTGTCAGAGTAATAAAATCTGGTCTTCTTTAGATATTT
Source organism: Echinops telfairi (assembly GCF_000313985.2). Classification (NCBI taxonomy): domain Eukaryota; kingdom Metazoa; phylum Chordata; class Mammalia; order Afrosoricida; family Tenrecidae; genus Echinops; species Echinops telfairi. Next base: position 78,164,206 of record NW_022107431.1, read on the forward strand.
TCAAATCATCTGAGACTTGAGTCTCTTGGAAGCAAGTACCAGGGTCCTCCTATCTGTGCATACCAGGCCCCTAAAATCACCTCTGACAACTAGCTTCCTCGGAGCCATCTGTTCAATGAATGGCATTCCTTCAAACAATACACACTTGTTAGGGATCGATGTAGGATAGGTAACACAGCTCTGATAAAAAAGGAAATCATGTCTGTTCCCACCTGCTTGCCATTATTACTAAGATGAATATATTTGAAAGGGAAATTAATAAGACCACTCTGATGAAATTACCCAGAGCTCAGTTTGCTTATCCACTAGCACAGGAATAATCTCCTGAAGTCACTCTGTTGAACTGATGGGAGCTTGACTAGGTGCTCTTAAAAGACAGGGTTCAAAGTGAGGGGACCCAGGATACTTGATGTGCAGAATTCCCAGTTATGTCACACGTCCCCCAGCCCAGGACAGAGGTGTACACATACCTTGGCACAGCCTAGTGCCTGTATATCAAACTAGAGTTTTTAAGTATTTTTTTTCTCTTCTAAGGATCAAGATTCCTATTTGGACCTTGTGGTATTTCTGGAATACCTCCTCTGGGTCTCACCATCTCACCACCTTGCAAAGATGAGCAGAGAGTTGCTTTCCTACCATTGCCGCCATCTGGAAGATCCTCTCTATTTCATTCCTCCTCATAAACGGTCCATCTGTGCTCAAATCTCATGGTGCAATGCCTCCTTGAACCTTTGCCTCTACCTTCTTTCTTCTTCAGTTGCAGCCGTAAGATTCAATTTTTCTATATCAAGCTCTTGTTTTCCATATTTCATTATACTAGATGCATCCTTCTGGCTAATCATTGTGGGATAAAAATTTAGGATCAATCTCCCTGAGATAGCAGAGGCATTATGCTGCAATTATCTGACTGCAATTGAGACTCTCACAACTGTTACATAAATGCAATATACCACCAAGTAGCTTCAAATTTTTCTAAGCTAACAAACAACATAACAATGTCTATTACCGGCACAGTTGTTTTAAAGAACAAGGAGGCAGGGCAATATCATTTAGGAAACTTTACAGTTTTATAAAAGCTTGAAATTTATCAAAGCCAGATAATAAATTCCAAACTATTTTAATATTTCCTTAACTCTGCGACCACAGCAGGCTTTAAAAAAGAGAGAGAGAGAGAGAGAGAGAGAGAGAGAAATGGCTTCAAAAAGGAAAAAAGGTAAACATTCCAGCAAACACCTACCTGAGGGTATGGGGAAGTCCTGGATTTTGACTTTGAACTGGAGAGCCGGGACTTGGTCCCCTTCCTGGTGTCCGTCAGGGTCGGGGTAGAGCTGTTGGCATAGGAAAAGGCTGGTTTGGAGACTGAGATCTGATCCAGGGACAGCTGCAGCCCTTTGTACTCCGTGTCTCTGCAAGACAGGAAGAGAAAAGCCTTCATTGGTCACCAGAGAAAATGGATTTGGGCGTTCTCTCGTTGGGATTGACAGTTCTCTGTATTTGAAAAGGAAGCGGTACATGTTCGCAGTACAGACGGTTTCCTCCAACACACTGGTGATTCTAGGAAAGCTTACCTACCGTATGAAGTAGCTGCCACATATATCACAGCCAAGTTACGTGATAGGTTCATGAAATGTTGATCAAAATTATATTCTCATTGTTTTTATTAGTCAAATAGAAAATTCAATCCATGATTCAACTGCTCTGAGTTTTTTACGTCCTCACTGGTAAGCCATGGACCATAAAATCTAGTCCAAAGAGTTCCTGCAGAAGAGTGAGCTTAACTGGCATGCTGATTATTGGCAGGAAGCATGTCTTCCATTAACTGCTCCAAGATCAGTCATTTTGGTAAATATTCCAAATATTAGTATGCCTAGTTAAAGAGGTAGTTAGAGCCCCTGAGTGATATAAACAGCTCATCTCTTCTACTGCTAATGAAATGTTGGACATCTGAACCCAGCTAGAAGTGTCTCAGAGGAAAGCTCAGCTATCTACTTCCAAAAACTATATGGAATCTAGTTTTACGCTGACACACACGGGATTGCCCTAAATTGGAGCTGACTAGGGCAACTGGCTTTGTTCAACAGTCTAACTGATTCAGTTACCTTAGTGTACATTTGCTATTAGTTCTTTCCAATCCTAAAGTCACTCTATAACTATCTACTGAACTCCCAATACCAGACTTTCTGCAATATGGAGCTATAAGGTAAGTAAGCTCTAAGTATATACTAGATAAGCCACGGGTAAGACAGCTCCTGTCCTTGTCTCTGTGAAGATTGCAGTCTAGTTGGGAGAAAGATCATAAACAAATTTACATAATAAATTACAGCCTGTGATACTGACAGGAACCCTGGTGGTGTAGTGGTTACACATTGGACTACGATAAGCAAGGTCAGCAGTTCGAAACCACCAGTAGCAATGAGGTAGAAAGACAGGGCTTTCTACTCCTGTAACCAATGACAGACTCAGAAACAGAGGCAGTTCTACCCTGCCCTATAGGGTCCCTGTGAGTCGGTATCAACTGACTCGATGACAGTGAGTCTGGAGAGTTTTGAGTGATATTAAGGGAACATGGAGTTTATCTTAGAATGTGCAATACAAAGGTATTGCTGCTTGAGACATTGATGGGTGACAGCCTTTGCTCGGCTTCCAGGTAACTGGCTCCTGTTTAACTCCTCAGTTTTCATTAGAGGACATTACCTCTTTCCACTGACAAGTAGGTAAAATAAAATGTCTTATAGAATTTTCCTTATGTGCACCCAAGAGAGGAGGTTCGGGAAGTACCTGGGCTGCTCCCGGGTCAGTGATTTCCATTTTAGACCATGGACACCGAGAATCCTATAACTCACCCTGTTTCCTTTCCGCTTTGCACCGGAAGCCAAAGGCGCTGAACTCCAAGTCAAAGTTTAACCACATCTAGCCAGTCTACAAAGTTCTTGACAGCCACTATCTGTAACACACTCCACTGACGCCCTTTGTTTCTTCTTAGTTTATCTTTTTTAAAATGTCATCTTTTTTAAAAATGCATCTTAATTTCACGTTTTAAAAACGTTTACATGCATCTTACTATTCTTTAGGTTAAGGTAGGTACATACATTTGAATAAATTAATAAAATGCATATATGTAAAAAAAGGACATATTTCCACAAAACATCAAACATTCAATTATCTACTTTTCCTTCCTCTTTTCCCTACTGGTCCTTCTATAATGAGATCCGGCAGAAGGAAAAGTATAAAGCAGACAAGGGGTCTCTCAAGGAATTGGGAATACAAAACAGCTCCAACAATCTCGCTGCCACACGCTGCCAGGGTAGTGATACCTGTCAACAAATTCATACCAAATACCCACTCATTCCGTGTATTTAAAATTTTTTAAAGATTTCCTATGTGAGCACCAAAAAAGTTCAGAAGGTGGCCCTGCAATTTGTTTTTCTAACTTATAAAGTGTGGTCACATCACTGATCTGCTTCTCTGCCTCATCAACTCCCTGTAAGAACAACCCCCAGCACTGTCTCGGGGCACCCTTCAGTCAAGAATCCAATGCCTCCCAAATGGGACTCCCACCCATTTTTCTGATAAGATCTCCAACTTCTCCTTCTCAACACCTCACTTCATCCACAATAGCACTCTCTAAATCGACCTGGTGTTTGGCTGGCTCTCTCCCTCCTTCACCACACACCTAGGAAACTCCTTTTATGAAGAAGCATCTGAAGTCACGCTCATCTCTCTGAAGCTCTTCCTGGCTGCCAAGACCAGTCACTCATCCAGTAAGTAACTATCTACAGACTATCCTTTCTGAGGAGCCATCAACGGGCAGAAGGCCCCAAGCCCTGGCTTCATGAAGAAGAGCTAGTTCTTCAGGAATGTAAGGGGATGGATGGGAGGGCCAGGAACTCTTTTTTGATTTCCTTAATCTTTATTGTTCAAGTCATTTTGTCTTGTCTTTCCAAGTGAATTCTAAGTTCCTAATGGACAAGTGAAGTGATTTTTTCCTGTATTCCAGGGGGCATGTACACAGTGCTGCAAATTCACTGTAGAGGAGGAAAATGGCAAGGGCTCAGCTAAAAGAGGGTAGTTATTGCTGATGACTGCTTCTACGTGCAATCAAATGGTCTATCTCGGAGGGAAAGCACACTGGAGGGCTATGGGACCCCTGATCAGCCTGCTCTTAGATCACATGCTCTGACTGGCTGGAGGTGGAATGGCCAGCCTTGGGCATCTCCTGTGTCAAGTGGACTTCGAGCATCATTTAGTCTCTGCCAGGCAGGCCCTAGGGTGGCAGTGAACATCATGTAGGCCTGGGAATATGGACAAGTAACTTTACAAAACCATCCCTATTGCGCGATCTCAGCAACGTGAGTCCAGGGCTATAAAACGCAAGACCAAACCCACCGCCATCCAGTCAGTGCTGACTCACAGGGCCCCTGCAGGACCCCATAGAGCAGAACTGTTCCCTTGGGTGTTTGAAACGGTGAATCCATGGGAACCAGCAGCCTCGTCTTTATCCCATGGAGTGGCCGGTGAGTTTGGATGACCGGCTTTTAGGTTAGGAGCCCAACGCTTAACCCACTGCACCACTGGGCTCCTTCCATAGCGTTCTACAGGGAGACCACAAACACTCACTCTTCCTGAGCACATTCAGGCCCCTAAGGTATCCATCTCAACAAGTGAAAAAGACCTGCCATGGTTTTTGCTGAACTTCCAATGACAGAAATCTTCCAAATTAAGTAACCATAAACAGAATTTTCCTATCATGGTGGTTACACGTTGGGCTGCTGAACGGTGAGCTCGGCAGTTTGAAACTGCCAGCCACTCCGAAGGAGAGAGATGAAGCATTGCACCCCTTACAGAGCGGCAGTCTCAGAAGCCCCAGGGGCAGCTCTGCCTCCCTCGCTGCCCGGTTGCTGTGGGAGCTGGAATCGACTCAACAGCAGGGAGTTGGAGTCTGAGTTGTGTTTGTTTTGTGTGAGGTCCTTCAGCAGACATTTATTATTTTTTAATAAAAGTATCTCTCTTTTAGTTATAACAACATAAACACTTCGTGTAACCTCAGCTTACATTATCAACTTATTTACACAGCTAAAACACTATGCTAATTTACTTTTCTAACCTTCTATTACGCTCAGGTCAGAGCGATCATTATTATTCTGCTACATGATGCTTCAAATGACAACTCTAATAAAGATGAAAAGTTATAGGAAAACGCTAGATACATGAATGATTTTTTTTTTAATCACTGTTCCAGTGCAGGTCAAAACATACAAAAAGAATCCACTGGAAAGTAGCGGTAGACCAGGAATCTGGGTAATCCACGGTTTTCACCACCTGCTGCCTGTAACCATGCAACAATCACCTCAGCTTCAATCTCTGCTTGACAAGCCGTAGGGTTGCTGTGAGGTTTCAGTAAGACAGCATCTGAAAGCTCATGGCGTAGTACACGACACAGTAAATGCTCAATAAACAGCCACTCTCCGTGCTTCGCTTCCACACCCTGTGGTGCTCTCTGGCACCTGATTTCCCCAGAACAACAGTTGCCCTTTGTCAGGGTTTGTAATCCACCTACTTTTAACTGCCTCCTGCTGTTTCTCTGTATTTCTGTCCTTTCTGCCCCAAACTCGTTTTCATTTGTGTGTTACATTTCAGCCTCTAAGCCATGTTGCAGATGGCCAAAGAGTTATTAAGGTACGTTCTATATCGCCAAGTCAGCAAACGGAGACATAAGAGAAACATGGGCACCGCCCTCTGCAGGGAGTTTGGTCCTCCAGCCTCTCAAACAATGTGTTAGGATGAAAAGGACCATAAAAAAAAATACCCACTTAAAGACATTTCAAGTACGGTTGATGTGCTGCCAAGAGCAGTTCTGAATGGCGACTCCACTAAGAACAAAGCGTTTGTTTGAATTTCAGAATGCTACAGGAGTTGGACATCTCATTTGTATAGCTTAAAGGGCTAGATGCTGATAGAAATCACGTTACAAGTTCCATTTTCGTTCTCCAAACCCAGACACAAAGAAGCGTCTGGCTCAGCTTCTCTCTCCCCTTCTGGGAGGCACATTTTGGTATCACACATGTCCTCGAATTTATGTACATGCTTAGGAAAAGCATTTAGTGCATCTGCTAAAGGAAACATGGCGAAACAAAATACTCCGACACACAGAACCCGCGCTCTAAAATGAAGATGGAGCATGGTTAGGGGAAGTGAGATGCCGGGCAGGGGCAGGGTAAGATAAGATAAAATAATAATTTATAAATGATTAAGGGTTCATGAGGGAGGGGGGAGCGGGGAGGGAGGGGGAAGGGAAAAAGGAAAATGAGGAGCTGATTCCAGGAACCCAAGCAGAAAGCGAATTTTGAGAATGATGAGAGCAACAAATGTGTAAGTGTGCTTTACACAATTGATGTACGTGTGGATTGTGATAAGAGTTGTATGAGCCCCATAAAATGAGTTTTTAAAAGTTCATGGGCAAAATGAGTTAAAATATAATGAATTTTTTCCACAAAATAAATAAATAAATAAATGAAGGCCATGACATGGCTCTACTTCTAACGCTTTCTTCAGAAGTGCCACAGGTAGACCCTGGGTGGGACTCTGCAAGTAACCCTCCCCAAAGGGACTCACACTGTCCCCTCAGGAGCGATCAGCATACCAAGAGGTATAGTGGCATAGGCCACTGGCCATGGCTTCCTTTTTCTAAACAGCCAGTGACTCAAAACGGTAACTTCTATCAGGTTTCCCTCTTCCTTTAATAATTGGTACCAGGGTTGCAGACACCCTCAGATACCCGAGCCCTGAAAACACTGAGGAACGGGTGAATTTCCCCACTGGTGCTGGCACTTGTCATTTCCACCCATATTTGCCCAGACCAAAGGAATCCTCTTAGTCCATTATGGACAGTCAGAAATCATGCAATTTGCTAAATTAACCATCTGAGTCTACTCTAAACTTTATAATAGTCATGTGTATATGTGGCATACCTCAAATTCCAACAGAATAAAGAGGCGGGTCATTTTTTTGACCTACTGGCCTTCCTCAGCCTTCCCTTAAACAATTCGCCATGACCACTCCTGAGGAAAACCCGGATTTGTGTTCTATACATCGTTTCCTAGGGGAAGCTCAGTGTGTTTCCAATCCACGGAAAGTGTCTTTGCCGCTAACGGGCACTGTCAGCTTTCTGAGAAGGGCATTGAGTCCTCTACATTGTTTCAACTGTGAAAGTGGCCTCCGTGGGGCCAACTGCCGCACAAAAACGTGCAGCCATCAAAGGACTTCGAATGAGTGGACGGAGAGCGCTCGGCAACATTTGGTCAAACCCTGTTCATTCACAACCCTTTGTAAGAATTTTCCTCTTGGACTTACCAGACTTTATTTCACGTGATTTTTTTTTTTTTGCTTCAATCATTTTGGAATATGCTATTCTAGAGCTGCTTTACTGGTTTCATTTTATGTAGCAATTCTTAAAAGATGTTGCCAGATTTCCCAATTGAGTTTTGTTTTGTTGTGTTTTTTTAAAACAGCGGAAGGTGCTCAAATTACTCGGGAAGACGTGGGAACAAAGACATGCAAGTGCTTTGGCTCCAAGGGCTCTGACTGAAATAGCAGAGGATTGTATTAAACCATGATCGGATTAAGTGGGAATGACTGCGCCTTATACTAAACTTTTTAATTGGATTCTAGAGTTGCTGCTACATGAAGTGCATGACTTTCTTTCTATTCTGGCCGAGTTACTGCCTGGGCACTGGGTGAACCTCCCCAGAAGAGAGACCCACTTTATGTTTCATTTTCAGGCTCCTATGGAGCCCAGCAGAGATAGCTGGTAAGGAGGCTCCCATACTGTGAGGGGCTCACTGACTTAGACAATCTGCCGGGGCAATTAGGCTAAGGCATCCTTGGAAGTGTCATAGTCCCATACTAATCAGTGGGTTCTGTTTATGCCTTGTGGTTTTCTCCATTGGATGTGGTGCTTTTAGTCATTCCAAAATAAGTCTCTGATTTTGCATAAATATTGCCTTTGCTTAGAAACCACCTTTCTCCATTTTGTAGGATTAAGAGATGCCATAGTGTGGGTGGCACAAGGGTAAAAGGTGGCTTAGACACCAAGTTTACTATCTCACTGTAAGATGAAAAGACAAAAATTCAAACAAAAGGCAAGCAGGAATAAACAAAATCTAAGTCAAACCTTTAGCAGGACAGTAAGAAGTGGCAAAGCCAACCAGCCTCACAAGGAGTATGCTATATCTTGATGCCAAACCCATGACAAGAGTTGAAATGTAGCTAAATCCAGAACTGTTGCTATGCCACACACATCTAAATTTGTTTCCTTATCCACCACAGAGCAGTGATTTCTCCCTACTCTGTCCCCTGGATTCCCACACCATTCACTGCCTGTACCACTCACTGATTTGGCGCTTCTGGCATTCTGCCTTATAGCATAGTGAATGTCAAATGATGACAGCCACCTCCTAAAGGGCTTCTCAGTAGTGTCCACTGCCTAGCACAATGTGTCTTAGAAAAAAACTGATGCTCATTTGCATGTGATCAACAAAATCATTGTCATCACAAAAAACTTTCACCCCTGATAGTGGGACAAGAGGAAAGTAAAAGGAAATAGAGGAAAGAACTAGGAGGCATGTACATATGTAAATATATTTATATAGGATGGTGGGGAAATAGATCTACATGCATATATTTATAGATTTAGTTTTAAGGCCGCAGATGGACATTGGACCTCCAGTCAAGTACTTATTCAATAACTGGACACCCCCTTACAGAAGGGTCACGAGGAGGAGATGAGCCAGTCAGGGTGCAGGGTAGCAACAATGATACATACAACTTTCCTCTAGTTCTCAAATGCTTCCTTCCCCTCCCCCCTCCCCACTATCATGATCCCAATTCTACCTTATAAATCTGGCTAGACCAGAGGATGTACACTGGTGCCTATAGGAACTGGAAACACAGGGAAATCAGGACAGATGACCCCTTCAGGACCAGTGGTGAGAGTGGCGATACTGGGAGGGTAGAGAGAGGGTGGGGTAGAAAGGGGGAACCGATTACAGGAATCTACATATAACCTCCTCCCTGGGGGCGGACAGCAGAAAAGCGGGTGAAGGGAGACGTCAAACAGTATAAGATATGACAAAATTTATAAATTATTAAGGGTTCATGGGGAGGGAGGGGAAAGTGAGATGCTGATATCAAGGGCTCAAGTAGAAAGCAAAGGTGTTGAGAATGATGAGGGCAACAAATGTACAAATGTGCTTGACACAATGGATGTATGTATGTATGAATTATGATAAGAGTTGTACAAGTCCCCAATAAAATGATTTTTTTAAAAAACTTTCACCCCAAATAAATGCCCCCCCACCCAATTTTTCAAACTGGCAAAGCTATTATATAAATGAGAAAGAGATGCCTGGTGAGTAAACAAATCTATTTATGGATTTTTTAAAATTCCCAGCTGAAAACTAATAATCATCACTTTGAGATCCTAACCAAAGAAATTAATTAAAATGTTTTCTTTCAACTTATATACAACATATGAAATGCTGTTTTATCAAACTCTACTAAAAGCATGGCATATATGCTTGTAGTTAAGAAATGATACTTAAGAAAACAGAATACTGTTAATTTGATCAACAACCAATTTTTGGAGTCTAACTTTTTCTTTCTTTCTTTTTTTCATGTTTGAAATAGTATTATAATTATATTGAAGGGGTTGAAAGTAGTAGTGTTTAAACCTTTAGAAAACGTCCACAAATTGATCATGACTATGTTATCACTACAAGGATGGGAATAATTCACAAATTGCTGAGTCACCTTATTCTTTTTTTTTCCAGCTTAGGCTCACTAGTGACAATCGACATGAATTAAGGCAACACAGTAAGTCATTCTTTTCCTTTCAAATTCACAAAGATTTTTTAAGTGATGCTAAATCCCACTGAAGATAGGATGAAAAAAATGATCATTTAATTGACATTACCCACAAGTAATCTTTAAATTTTTCATACATCAAATATGGTAATTTCACTTCTAAGACTATGTCTTAGGAAAACAGTCAGTGATAATGATTAAAATTTGACATGTGAAAATGCTTATCTTAGTATAGTTTGCTATATTTAATTAGAATAAGATAAACCAAAGTAGAGGAATTACTAAATTAATGTATGCCTGAATATAAGATATTATACAGCCATTAAAATGTCTAGAGTACTCATAACAAAAATATTAATAAAGTTTTAAAAGTCGATATTTTCATTAACATGTGCTGCATATGCATATAGGGAGGCAAGTAAAGGGGTAAGAGTGGATAACCGGAAAATAGATTATAAGCATTATTTATCTTTTCTTTATACCTCTACTCGTTTACTTACTTTTTTTATTGTCAGAAAAATCCTTCTTAAAAAATGTAATTGAGAAATATTTCAGATACATTCACCTCATAATTAAATGGTTTCTGAATTTTCTTCTTTATACTTCCAAGATTTCTTCTTTGTGAATAATATTAAATTACAAAAGAGAACATAGTGTTGAAATTTTTGGTCCCGTAGGACCAACTGTATCATCTAAAACGTGTACATGCCCAAGTGCTCTCAGTGCCTGCAGGTTTCCCTTCCTTTCTGATCACTTCTCCCCTGTCAGATAAAAGATTACATTTCCTTCTTTAGAGACTGTACTTTATATTATTACTTAGAATGGAAAGAAAAGCCATATTGTCTTGCCATAGAGTTTCTTAAAATAAGTTAATGTCATGTAAGTTATAAATAAAACATTTGTCATTGTTCAAATAGAGAAGACCTCAGTTTTTCAGCAACTTTTCTTGTAATGAGAAATGTACTTTTATGCTCAGAATTCATCCTTTCTTTAATTACTGAACTATGAATCACTGAGGTTTAAGTTCCAACCAAAATCTACTGAACATATCGCTTTTCTGTTTTGTTTAGATGGCCAGGGGGAGATCTCCCCTTCCAAGTTCATCTTTTTTTTTTAAGCGAGTAATAGAATTTACTCTCTTTTTTTCGTGTTTTATCCTTTTTTTATTGTTAAATCGCTTTTTAAGAGTAGTATTTACATCATCCACGTTCATCTTTAAAAGTTATAGTCAAGCAGAATAAATGTCAAATGTGCGACTTCTTTCATCAAAGGCATAAGCGAAATGTTGTCAATCCCTAATTTTAGCACAAGGTCAGGTAAAGAATGATAACGTGATACTACCTTGTGAAGTCTGACTGTCTCACTTTTTTACTTTTGCAAATATAAAATGAGCACACGTTACTCTGGTCCTCTCTAGTCCTTTTCTTTCCTCCCTATTACCCTCCTCTGTGCTCCCCCTCCGCCAGGCACCTCACTGCTGTTTGTGAATTACACTGATCTTTTTCAAAAGTTTGCTCCCTTTGAGAGAGAGCCCACTCCCTCATACCTTATTTTGTTTCGAGTCTACTCACACAGAAATAACTTGCCCGCCTATTTCTTCTAGGAAATGTAAAGCCCTCCTCCGACTCTTAGAAAGGGATTCCCAATCCCTAAAAATGTCCTAGGATGCAGAGGTTGATAGGAGCACACCTCTTTGGTTTTTTTCCTTCTGAGTTTGCTTTTCCACACAAATTTTGGGAACAGAAAAGATACCCGTAATCACAACTAACTTATCTTCCTCCAACACCAGGCGATCTGGATCCCATGTTCTGAATCCCAGATTTCCCCGCTGGCCTGATGTGGGGAGATGAAGTCAGGCCTAACCCCAGAGCACTGTGGGAGCACTGCCCTTCTCCCGCGCAATCCAAAGAACTGGCCTTTCTCAGATTAAAGCTGAGCTGAGCTTCCAACTTTCCTCCACAGGGAGGAAAAACAGCAAAGCTAATGACATGATGCAATGTTTTCAAATGCACAAACCTTCATTTGTTTAACTTAAATATTTTTAAATATGTCCTATAGCGCTTATCCTTGATTAAACCTCTTCCAGATAGTTAATCATTAGCGGTTTCTTTACAGTTGCTGTGCAAACAGTTCATTCATACCTATGACATATCGAATCTCAGAGGCATGTTCTTTAATTGGATTCATTTATTTCTAATCTTCTTAAGCCCTTACTACCATAATGCTTGGCTAAATATACATTAAACTCCATTATCTAAATGGCTAAAATAAATTTGAGATGTGTTTTATGAATTAAAATTCACAATTCAACAAATGTTTTATTATTATTAGCCTCAGTATTCAGATATTGTTG
>NW_022107431.1:78176988-78181297 GCF_000313985.2 Echinops telfairi
GCAGCACTCGGCTTACATAAAGATTACAGCCTCAGAAACCTATGGGGCAGTCCTACTCTGCCCCATACTGTGACTGTGAGTCGGAATCCACCAAAAGGCACCCAGCATGAAACCAACACTAACAACTATTACCTTTAGTGGATTAGTTTATCAACCTCTCTCCCGACAGCGGTGGTTCACAAATTTCAGCATGAATCAAAAACACCCGAAGAGTTTGCATAAACAAATTTCTAAGTCCCAGCCCTTAGCACGCCTCACTTGTAAGTCTAGACAGGTTAGATTCTGACCAATTGGCACCGATGCTCGCAGTCATAGGGCCATTTTTGGAACTATTTCCGCTAAAGCAGTTTTCTAGGATGAGAGGAAACTAGAGGACGCAGGTGTAAAGTTGAGCACAAAGAAGATGGAACTCACTGAAAATAGAACAGACTTTCTAAAGACAAATAGGAAGCCTCACACTTTCCCCAAGGTCCTACCTTACTGCACACTTCGCAGCCAACCTCCCCGCCTCATCCCTACTGCTTTCCTCAGCCTCCTCTTCAGGCACATCTGGCTGCTGCCATTCCCTAAGCACTGAACAGTCGCAGGGCTCCCTCTTCAACCTGCTTCTCTTCTCTGCTTACACCCACCCCCACTGGCCGCGGCAAAACCTCAGGTTTACATCTCTATGCGGAGGATTCCCAATCTGCAGCCTAGAATGCCACTCTTCACAGATGCTCACCTGACAGATGCTCAACCACCTGACACTTGCACTCTGATGAGTGACAGAAATCTCCAGCTTAGCATGCCTACACGCAATCTCTGATTGCCCCTGCACGCAAACCGAACCCTTCCCACCATTCACCCAAGTTGTTCAGGCCAAATACCTTACCATCCTTGACTCCTCTCATACTTTCATTCCCCAATGTCCAACGCATCTGAAAACGTCATTGAGTCTACCTTCGAGACTTGTCCAGAATCTGACCTCCTCTCAGTCTTTCTATCTCTGCTTTCCTCTCACCATCCTCCCTCACCAAGGAAACGACCATTACTTCCCAACTGGCCTCCCTGCCTGGTCTCCACACCAGCCAGAAAGATCTCTTAGTGCTTAACTTAGACCACACCAATCCTTTGCTCAGTCAACTTTCAATGGCTTCATGAAGCCTCGGGATCAGCCACGAGGTCATTCTGCCTATCCAGCGAACCTCCTCTCCCCCCACCTTTCCTCACCTTCCTGGTGCTTCCGTCATAGTGATCTTCTCGGGTCCTCCGTTGTGCACTTTCCACCCGGAGGTCTGACTTCTCTCTGGCCGGAAGGGATGCTCCCCCTTCTGGTCTCAGCATGGTGGCCCCCTCCCATCCTCAGGAGTCTTCCACAGAGCCTTCACTAACCACGCCCTCTCTTTGTCCTGCTTATTTTCCCCCCAACCCCAAGTTTGGTTCTTTCCGGGGAAACGTCTACCCCACAAGGCTGGGGGCTTTGCCCATCTCAGTCACACCCTGAGCCGGGCACACAGAGGCCTTCAGGAAGTGTTTGCCAAGTGGATGATGGCACCATCTCCAGCGTGCTCTGAAACATTTCTTACCATCCTGTTAATTAGGGCAACAGAAATCAAGCTGATTCTAAGAATACAAATTTGTTTTAATGAAGGTCCTATAGCATCAACCAGAAGAGACACACATGGAATAGTGATCAAAATGCAAAACGCCATGTAGAGGCTCTAAATATTTCCCCCTGGTTTTCAATTAGCCCTCAAACTATTTCTTTAACTGCCCTAATTGGAGAAATGAAATTTCGACACCCTCTCTGTCTTCCCCTTTGTGAGCTTCAGCCTTCCAGCATTCCTGAGCTGTCACCCTGCAGGGGTCCATTACCAAAACCTAGCACGAGGAATCCTTCCCTTTACCAGGACTGTGGTAAAATTTCAACAGCTAACAGGAATTTGTGACTTCCAACACTATTAGTCTTTTAGCGGCTTATAAAAATGAAAATGAAAAACTTTGTATTACACTTGGTGGATTCTGGGAGAGAGAGAGAGAAGAAAGGTGCTCTTTTCCTGGCATTTATTTGGACACCAATACCAATTAATGGGAGTGTTGAAAGAAATGAATCTCACGGGTTGCTGCCTTCCGCCATGGGAGCCCGTTACGGTCATCAGGAGCACTGAGAGTAAAATGAATGCGAGCAGCAGCCAGCCTCACACTCCTCACCTTGGAATGCTCAGCCCCAATGACGATTTCTGCCATTGCTTTCAGTAGGAGGAGGAGAAACAGGCTCTCTGGAATTGCATCTCCAGAGAGCGCTGCTATTCTCCGAGAGATGTAAAAAGTGGCGAGGGACTTGGGTTTAAAAGTACAAACACGGAGAGAATCCCACCTGAATGGGTACCATTATGACATCCAGTACCATATAATGAGGCTATTTCCAAGATCTGGCCAGCAGCCCATATTAGTGTGGCTTCCCTGATGTAGACACAACCAATTCTGTTTGAACAAGAAATCCCTGGGAAAGAAAAGGTCCTTTGACAGGCCCTCTCCATTTAGCGATCAATCAAGGGAGAAAATGCCATTGTAGTAAGGCAGCTGTTTCCATTTGAGTTCTGGTAAGACATTAGATGTTCTAAACAAATCAGTGATCTACGGTATCAGCCACATAACTCTTGTTGTTTGAAGGGGGGTAGTCTTGGTTGTCGATACTTTAACAGATGAAGGGAAGAGGGACCAGGCTGTGAGGGTGAGGTCACTGCACAGCAGCCGATCAGGCCTGAAGCCCACTGACACGGTAGCAATTGAGTCCTCCATGGAGACCTCATATCAAACAAGGGAGTAATCTAGCCAGAGAACCTCACAGGGGCTCTGCAAACCATCATAAAGGACATCCTATGAGGAAGTATGTCAATTGACTACATGCCAATCGCTTGACATTGCCAATACTCACCTGTTTTAATGTACAAAAATAGCAATTTCTCATGGCTCTCCCTAGTACCTAGTACCTAGTACCTAGTACCTAGTACCTGGTACCTGCCCCAAGAAAGCATACTAAAGAGAAAGTTGTGGGCACTGGATCCTCAGGTTGGTATGCCAGGGCCACATGCCAATTCACTAGCTGATTTATCTCGGTTAAGTCACCTAGCCTCTCCTCTCAAATATAATTAACTAGCCAATTGCTGTCAAGTCAATCCCAACTTGTGGCAACCCATGTATGTTAAGAATAGGGAGCTATGCTCCACAGGGTTTTTAAATCATTGTTGGCTAGCACAAAAAGACAAGGACAGCATGAGTCCGCTGAGGTAAGTTTATTTAAAAAAAAAAAAGAAAAGAAAAGAAAAATGCAAAAGGGAAAACGTTTCTGTACACAAACACTTCAGGGGTGAGGTTCAGGTAGGTAGTATGGCAGTGGCCAGACAAAATCCAAGGGTACATATGGTAGCCAACTAAAAAGGAGGGAGGAAAGGGGGGAAAAAAGAGATGTGTGTGGCAGGGGAATAGGGAACTGACTCACCCAAGGGGAGGGTATTGTTTATGTCTCCATAAGGAAAGAGGGACCAGACTTAAATCCAGTGTTCCGGGATGCGAATGCAGCAAGCCAGCATGGAGTGGGGAGCCAGTGGAGGGGCCTCAGGGCTCTGCCTCCATACCAGCTATGTGGACAACTGCCCCTCCCCACAGAAGAATTTACTTTAGAGTACAGCACTGAAGCTGCAGCTTCAGTGGGAGAGGGAGGTGTCTGATCAGAGCACATGGGAGCAAATGAAGGGGGAGGAAGAGAGAGTGGAGCACATCCTGGCGCACCAGGCCTGGAGAACGATATCCCCGCTCCAAACAGCCAATGCACAGAGTGGACCATATGGTTGATCCCACTATGAGACACGTCATCCCACACTGGCCCAGGGCCCTACGGGGGACAACACTGGAGACTCAGTGTTGAGTCTCCGGGACTGGCCCAGACTGGCCCAGGACTGGCCCAGACTGACCCCGAGACACTAAGGCGCTTGGCAGAGCAACAGGGGAGCAGAGCAGGGAGCTCCTGAGGGAGTACAAAGGATAGACTCTGGGGCCAGAGCGTGGCACCCCATCAGACCTGACTGGAAGACATGCCTAGGGGTCCAAAATCAGACCTTGATCTATTTACAGGTTTTTCTTTCTTTTTGAAATTTTTTTTTCTTTTTTTTTTTATTAATTTTTTCTTTTCTGACTGGAAGACATGCCTAGAGTTCAAAAATCAGACCCTGATCTATTTATAGGTTTTCTTTCTTTTTAAAATTTTTTTCTTTTTCTTTTTTTTCCTTTTAATTAATTTATTCTTTTATGGGTCATTGATTTTCTTTTT
>NW_022107431.1:78182462-78183865 GCF_000313985.2 Echinops telfairi
GACATTGTAAGATATGACAAAATTATAATAATTTATGAATTATGAAGGTTTAATGAGGGAGGGGGGAGGGGAGAGGGAGGGGGAAATGAGCTGATATTAAGGGCTCGAGTAAAACACAAATGTTTTGGGAATGATCATGGCAACAAATGTACAAATGTGCTTGACACAGAGTTGTATGAGCCCCTAATAAAATGATTTCAAAATAATAATAATAAAATACAAAAATTAATAAAATCATTGTTGGCTTGTTTTTTTGTTTTGTTTTATTTTTCAGAAGTAGATTGTCAGGGCTATCCTCCAAGGTAACAGTGAGAAAATGAACCTCCATCCTTTTAGTTAGCAGTCAACATGTCCATTGTTTGCACTACCAAAGGACACCCCTCAAATACAAGTCCTTCTTATTTCCCAACTTGCCTAAACATGGTGTGAACTGAGCAACTTGCCACCCTCATTCAGTTGCCTCAGTTCTGAACTGACAATCACCTTCCAATCTCTCTGAGACATCTTCCGATCTCTCTAGCAGCAATGACTGGGAATTACTACTTATGAAAGAAACAAACCAAATAAAGACTACAAAAACTAATATAAACATTTTTTAATTTTATAATATATATAATTTAATGTAATCAATATTTAAAGACTATCTTGAATCTACAGTGGTTCCTTTAAATTAAAAACTCACTGGAGTTCAAATAATGTTAGGGGTCAACACAATAGAATAGTACACAATAATAAGACATCATGAGTCCATGAAACATAACATGGATGAACCAGGACATTATGCTGAATGAAATAAGTCAATCACAAAAGATAAATGTTGTATGATGCCATTTTTATAAGAAGTTGAGATTGGTTTAGACCCAGAAAGCAATATTCTGTTGATGACTACCAGAGATGGGAGGAGGACGGAGGGAGATGTGCTCACTAGGGGTAGACATATGTTAATTCTGGTAAAGAGAAAGGCAATTCACAGTGCAGGAGAAGTTAGCACAACATGCCCATGATTGCGTGCAGACACTGAGAGGTACACAGGAATAAAGGACAACTACAGTAAATGCTTTATAAAGTAGAGGGACAGTGAAAAGGGAGAAGGCATGGATTGGCACAGTGGCTGCAACAATGGGCTCAAATATAAGTACTGTGGGAATGTGGGGATGGTGCAGGACTGGGCGGTATCATCTGCTGTACATATAATAGATATGAGTCAGAACCAGCTCCATGGTATCCAACAACGACAATGCTAAGTGCTATAACACATGTAATTCTATAACAACAGTAATAATTACTCGACATTTGTGAGTAGTTACCTAGGTAGATATAGACCCTATACAAGTACGTGAGAGTGCGGAACACTTTGTTCTAACAATCCGGCATTGTGTGATGCTCACCTTCCCAACACGATC
>NW_022107431.1:78185110-78209948 GCF_000313985.2 Echinops telfairi
ACACAATTACTGGACCCTTCCCATCTGAAGCAAAGGAGAGTGAAGAAAAGCAAAGACCCAAGGAAGCAATCAGTCCATAAGACTAGTGGCCCACATGAACCACAATCTCTCCAACCTGAAACCAGGAAAATTAGATGGTGCCCAGCTACACTACCTACCACTCTGACCAAAGACACAATAGAAGATGTTAGCTAGGGTGGGAGAAAAAGATAGACGAAAACTCAAATAGATTTTTTTTTTAAAAAAGGACAAAAGAAAAGACTAGACTTACTGGACTAATAGAGACTGCAGGAATTCCTGAGATTATCACCCTAAGAAATCTTTGAACCTAAACTGAAGTCATTCTCAGAAGGCCCTTCCAGCCAAATAATAGGTTAGCTTGTAAAGTAAACAGTACATCCTATGAAGAATGTGCTAAAAAAAAGAAAGAAAGAAAGTCCAGTAAAAAATATATATATTTGCAAATCTCATTCCAAGCAGGAACAACAATCGGTTCCGCATCATTCCAATACGACAAAAACGAGCTCTGGCACAGCTGCCCACTCTCTCCTTCACACACTACCAACCTCAGCAAGGTCTACCCAGGGCAACGTCCCTGCGCAAGTCAAAGCTGGACTCCTTACCCAGCAGCCACTTTTCCGGCTGCCAATACATAGCCCACCAAACACACATAGCCACACACGGACAGGGAGTCAGGAGCCCAGGCCCTCCACTGGCTCCACTCCCTCCACTCCGTCTAAGCAGGCATTCCCCAGGGGGATCCCGCCTGCACCAACGCATTTAACTGTTGCTGGGAGAACCTCTCTGTGCTGGAAGAAGCTTAGCCAACAGCAACGCCACCGTTGAACGTATCTGGGGCACAGCTTGCGCTTAACTGTTCTTCCTACAGATACCTCCCTATTCCGTTTGGTGTCCCCAGAACCTGGTGCGGCGTCAGACACATCAGATGTGTTCACTAAGTTATTTACCACTGTTCAAGACCCACTCCTCCTAACCAACTGACGGAAGACCCAGCAAGTCTCTGCACGTGTTTCACAGTCATCAGCAACAACTCCTGCGCTCGGGGTCAGAAGGAAACTGGCCCTCTGCCTTCCTAAGACTTGGCCTTGCCCTCGATCAGCCCCAAGACTCACAATCTTTTATTTTGTGTTTTCTGGCAGGTGACAATTATTTAATTTCATTCGAAATAACTCACATTTACTTCAGGCTTGCTTCGTGTCAAGCTCAGTGTCAAGACCTTCACACACATTAGTTCTTTGAATGATGTCAACAACTCCACAAGGTAGCTATTGCAATTATTCTCATGTTACAGATTAAAAAAACTTAAAAGCAGAAAAGTTAAGCAATTCAGCGACAGTCACAGGGCTAGTGGATGTGAACCTAGGAAACTCCAGATCCTTAGCTCCTAATTAGCATTGTATTGCGCTTAATAACTTAGTGGCACCTCATTCCACAATACTTGCGGTTTTGTTTGTGGTTGTTTTTTCAAATATCCTGGAGTCACCCCTGTATTTATCAGGGAAATGTGTATATGGAGAAGAATGAGGGGATAGCTGATGCCCAAACTTGTAAGTTCATGATTTAGAAATTCAAGCTAATGAGGAAAGTTATTTCTTTCTTTCTAGAGCATTTCATTTTAGGTCATATAATTGGTAAAAGCTAGTAACAATATCTGTTTTGAGCATCTGCCTCATGTCTCGGTTCTTTACATAAACGATCTCATTTAGTCCTTCCATATGATGGAAAGGTGGGGCCAAGTCTCCTCTTCTCACAAATAGGAAAACAGAAGGTCAAGAGGTAGAATGACCCGCTGAAGGTCTCAATTATTAGCTATCCAGCTGTGACTGGGACCTAGGTCCATCTGACAGGTAAGTCCAAGCCTTTTCCTCATGGGCTACTTACAGTGACACTACGGATCTATAGAGATAGAGATATTTTCATGATCTTACTGCAATATCACTTCCTGAAGTAAAAAGTCACCGATGGTAAACAGCTGTACCAGGCTCAGTGAGATCCCAAACGTTGTCCCACAAAAGTAAGTAAGTACTTCTAGTACCCCCCTTAGCCCTGCCTTCACCATAGATCTCTCCTCTCCCTGGCTAGCTGCCTGGCCCTTGATATGCGTGAGGCTTAGACACACAACCAAGCACATCAACCAAACTTTATTGTCCATCACTTGCTGCTCATCGCCAATGAGAACAAAGAGGGAAATAGTGGATAAGGGAAAGCAGTACAAATCTTAATCAAGATATATAGACCCCCACATACAACACACATGCACACACACACACACATCTTTTACTGAACATAATAGCATTCTGCACATAAGTAGACTGACAACAGGCCCCAACAATACATTTTTCTGAAGTTCAAGTGCAGCCCTACTGGAATGGAGCCCTATCTTCAAAGACGGCAGTGAACATGCTTTTCCGTAACGTGACTCAACAACTGGAACCCTTCCTCTTCCAACAGCCAGGCTAAGAAAAATTCCCAGAAGAGTGGTCGGGAGGTGATTTGTCACACACCAAGGGTTCTCTGCCCAGGAAGTAAAGTAAAGGAGGGGACCTGAGCCTCCAAGCCGGGGAACAGCAGAGGAAGGCGCAGAGAGCAGAGAGCGCGGGAGCAGAAGAAACAGCCAGGCAGCATCGTTCCAAAGAGCTGAGGATAGCACAGGGCAGGCTGGGACATTTTCCTGCCCCTGGCCCTGAGCGGGGTCCCCAGGGGACAGCCTCTCCTGTTGCTGGATCTTCTCCATTCGTCTTCAAAAGCAAAACAGGTCCAATCCACCACACACACACACACACACACACACACACACACACGTGCGCACCATCTAGAAAAGGCCATATATATTACAACAGAAATAATGTGCGCCACATCTGACAAATAGGAAGATGTGGCTTGCCAATCTACTGACATTTGATACTAACACTTTTGTTTAACAAGAAAATAAAACAGTAAATCTGGTTTAATGAAATAAAGCAATTAGTAATAGCAATAATGTATCTATGTGAATGAGAGGCCAGCCCTTCAGTAAAAGAACTGATATTCCCAGGCTGCCTTTCTTTTCTTAGAAAAGAGCAACGTCTTCACAGGGTCCTGTGGGGGAAAATGATACACTCTTAATTAAATGTCATTGAGGAAATGACAGTGCATTAAAATGGCAATATCTGTACACACTTGTGGAACATCAGTACAGTGGCAGCTTTGTAATCTCCCATCTTAAAATTAGATCAAAGACTAGCTGAAGTTGGGTGGAATGAACTTCACAGTCTCACTCACTGAAATCCATGCTTCTTTCCCAAACATTTTTCTCCCCAGCACTCCTCTCAACCCTATCACATACACAGAGAGCCACAGCAGGTAGCAGGCGTTGACCCATCAGGCTTCAATCCTGGTTCCACTACTTACTCAGTATATCAGGGTCTCCATTTCCTCATCCAAAAACAGGGGCCGTGATCCCTGTCCTAACCACCATACAGGGCTGTCAAAAACCAAATCATTAACTAATGTGCCAGCACTTTGAAAGAGATGTGCATTCCATTCAACATTTGCTTAATTTTAAAAAATTTAAAGTTTGAGAATAAAAAATAAGTTCCAAACTAAATGGAGTTGATCAAAATGATCATAAGTAAAAAGTGGGTAAAGAGTGGGAGTAGGTAGTTAGTGCTGGTGTTATGTATTTTAAATGAGGCTGAAGCTCTCTACTCTTAAGAAAATGTTTGAGCAGTTGCAAAACTACTATGACTACAAATGTATCTTCAACTTGTTTTTGTATCATTCAATTACATAAAAGGTCTTTTGACAAGAACAACTGGGACTCTGATGTTCAATATTTATCATAAAAAAGATAAATATAATTAAAGATCAAATCTTATTTGTCAATATACAGTGTGTATGATCATTATTTCAAACAATCAAAAAGAAAAAAACTATGTTAAGAAGTGCTCCAAAGCATGAGAGTGAATTATTTTATATTTGCAGCTACATACGCAAAGCTACATGATAGGATTTATTTGACATTTATTTACAATGTAAAACGGTGATTTTGCAAACCAGAAAATTAAGTTCTAGTAATAATATGATAACTGAAACTTTAAATTAATAGTTCTTTTCAAAACATCAACATTCAAATTAACTTGGTGCCTTAAAGTGAAAACTAATACAGTAGATTGTTTTTTTCTGCTTTTTTAAATTACTAACTTCATTTCACTGGCATTTAAAACAAATGCCACTACTTGTTATAAGTATGTTTGAATATTTGCTTCTTTATGCTATGAGCACTTAAGGTTTTACACTCACAAAATTTACTAACATTTTAAAATCCTTTTTAATTGTGAGGACTAAGCCAATTTTATGCAATCAGAGACAAAAATTATGAGACCTGCAGTAATTGGGATTTCTTTTATTTTTACTTGGGCATGAGGAGATTCTACAACTCATAAGGGCTGTTCAGAAGAGGCAGAACCAACTCGATGGCGCTGAGTCTGGGGTTGGTTTAGCATGTTTTACACACCACTAATAGGGATGATCTGTATCTGTGCTACTTCTACTAACACTGAAAGAAATTGTTTTGTTAATCATCTTCTTGGGGGGCTCTTACAAACCTTATAGCAAGCCATCATTCAATTGTATTAAGCACACTTATACACATGTTGCCATCAATGTTTCCAAGTGAAAGAAATTTTAACACAAGAAACGATTCCCATGTGCTTGGTGAATCACTGATAGACATCTTACAAAATGTGTCACCAAAACAGTGTTCCATCCTAAACTTCAGAAACAAACGGAGAAGCGCCTTTTACACAATGGGAAATGAACAGAAAATAAATGTGGCTGAGTCCCAAATGACCAAACCACTCTAGAAACCGACTCTCCCTCACGCTTTCTGCTCTCCAGTCACAAGATCCGCGTCCACACTAGAAATGGTGTTACATGCACTAATGTTTACAACTATAGTCTAGGAGGGATTAGCTGCAGCACCCTCCAGGCTATCAAAATCCACAGTTGTTCAAGTTCCTTCTATAAAATGGCACTGAATCTGCATATAACCTACACATATCCACTCATACATTTTAAATCATCTCTAGTTACTTTTAGTACCTAACCATGCAAATTCTCCGAAAATAGCACTTTATGCTCTCTCTTAGCCTTTAAGGAATTGCTGTGACCACTTAACTGGTTATGGGGTATTTTCCCCCTAGATTAGCTTCAATTCCAGGTTGGTTGAATGCTCACTACTGGAGGACATTGAGGACCAGCTGTACATCCTACAGAAACCCCATTGGTAGGCCTCTGTGAGAGTCATATAGCAGTGTGCACTTGATGAGTATTAGTGGTGATTATTTTTAATGCCAGTAAATTAGAAGTTATATATATTTTTGTAAGTTTTTATGCACAATAAATTTGAACACTTAAATTTGCCATTTTAAATGCACGGTGGTTGTGTAGAGAATGCTATTTAAACATGAAGTATCGAGATATCTGTAGCTTACTTTAAAATGATTAGTGGGGGAAATAGACATAAATGAACACATATAGACACAAAGAGACATAAAGCACATATGGTAAAATGTTCATCACTACTTTATTGATACTTATTTATACTGTTTTGTATATGGAAATCCATTGAAATATTCTTTCAACTTTTCTGTGTTTGAAAAGTTAAAAACATGCTTTAGCATGCTTTTCAAGTAGGATTTTTATACCTTCCCGACTTCACTTTTAAGAACAGAAAAAGGTAATGTCTTTATCCTTTGAAGTGCACAAAATTTCTTATTTTAAAAACATATAAAGTTAAAAAACAAAGCATTTTCTTATAAATTGTTTTTCATCATGTATTGAGTGTTCTACATTTTCAATTTTCTTCACATTAAGTCCTAATGTTTGTCATCTTGGCTATGAATAATTAATATTTCAAGTTAAAATCAGGAAATGTGAATCAAAGAAGATTACTCTGGTCTTTACAAAGTGTATTCTCCTTTCTTTCTCTCTCCACACTTCTCGGGACTTTTGTTCACTGTGACCAGATACCGCTCCCCTCTCTATCCTCCTGAAAATCACCAGGGACCTGTCATGCTTCACAGTTTATTCAGAGCCTGTGGAAACTTAACAGATTTTTTAAAATTTTATCAAGTCACCAACATATACCTGTGTGTCACTGACAAATGGGCACTCTCAGTATGGCTTTATTCTGCAGTGAACCTTGCAAGTTTGCACAGGGCAGTCATACAAAAGCCCCAGTACCACTGTCAGGACATACCCACTTCCTCTAAAACCATCCCCTTCTCCTCCCTGCACGCTTGCAGTTGCTTTATTTAACAAAGCTATGGAATATCTCTCTTCAGTGTTGCTTCTGTTACATACTAAAAACTGATCCCCTCCCCCCCTCCAACAGCTTAAAAAAAAACTTGAACGATAAATTTAACATCAGGCATTTGGTAAAATGAGCTTCTCATAAATGCAGCTTCTACTAAAAGCCATATACTCATTTGTTCAGTGCCTGTTTAAAATCGCTACCTTGGTGACATGAAAATCCCCTCAAAATATATGCTATTAAGGCACTTAAATTTGGAAAACATCTGGCATGTCGAATTATTGGAGAGCTTGTGGTTTTGAAGTACATTGTTTGGGGTGGTGTATTTGGAAAGAATTCACTTATCATTCTGTCTTAGCAGAGAGCTAGCCCTGAAAACAAATGTATGTGGCAGTTTCACTACTCCCATAGAGAATCAATAGCCATCTATTTAATTTGCTAAGACAATGTAAATTAGTAACTTCCTGCCAGATGTGCGATACGCACATCAAACAAACTGCAACCTGTTCATTATGAAAATCCTGTCGACACACACAGAGCCACTTGATGACATTTCGTCTAAGGCAGTCTCCACATTGGCTGCCATAAAAATGGTCCCCAGAATTTTTGTACAAAGCACTGGAGCTGCAGAGTCATAAAGTGATAATCAATTTCAGGTTTTCATCTTGTGGGCTGTGTATACATGCTTCTGCATGTTTATTTCTATTTTCACTTGGCAAAAATGTTCAGGAAAAGGCATACCAGGCTATATTTCCTTTTATAAATCAGTTCTTTATCCTCATTACATCTTTTTAATCTGATGTAAAGCTGGTAGTCTAATTCTGCAGCCCTGAAGAAGTGTGTGAAGTGAAAAATGACAGTCAACAGAGAAAAGAAAGTACACTGATTCACTGGAAGCCAAACAGAATATTTCAAAATGACTCCAAACATAAATTAAGTTTACCCATTGGGAGGTCTAACTTGCATTCTGATCACTTATATGGGTCTGTGTGACTGTCTACCCTGCTGGTTGATAAAAAATGATTACCAACCCCAGGCACCCACCGGAGAACAGTGTGTGTGTGTGTGTGTGTGTGTGTGTGTGTGTGTGTGTGTGTGTGTTGCTTCTGATAGCTCAGACATACAAAGCGCCTTCTTAAAGAATGTCCATTTCCTCTCCATGGTAAGCAGACAGCATTTTTCATCGGAAAATGCTTCTGCTTCACTGCGTGACTTATTTCATGAATTATGCTTTGCCATGTTCTCTTAGGTATGTTTTAAGCATACGACAAACTATGTTTATAAAATAGATGGTTTCTTTCCATGACGCCCAGCACATGGGTGTGCTTTCTCCTCCACCCAAATCCACAACCCTCTTACTTTTACTAAAGTCTAACAGTATTTACTTTAACACTGTTAGCTAAACTAAGGAAAATAAAGGCTCTCCTTATTAATCAGTGATTATTCTTGTATACTGAATCCTCATCTAAACCAAATTCATTTCCTAAGTCTGTGGAATTATATTTTCTTATTAAACAGGGCAAAGAGTATATACTCTTACTGCCAAGTATATTTCCACCTACTACATTTTTAATTTGGCAATTTAGGACACCGAGAAATTAATCTCCTTCTGAGGCACTGAAGCCTAGTAGGATTCCAAAGAGCACCCCTTCACCAACTTCCTAATGCCCAAATAGCCTTTGTACTAAGTGCCTGTTGTGTCCACGCTTCTACAGTATCTCCAGAGGTGCCCTAAAAAGTCACAAGTTTTGCCACCTCTATTTCAAAACAACAACAACAACAACAAAACCCGACAACTGCACACACAAGACTGCTCCGTAAAGGCTTTCCACCTTCAGCGATTCCACTTGCACCAACAGCTCGCAGAACGTGCTATTCTGCACCAGCTACACACCAGACCACGTGATCCGCCTGCAGAGCCACACCGGCGACCAGAGACCATTATCGTTTCCAGAAAGAAAACGACTCCGGTGCAGCTGCGGCAACAGCCGGCCCCGCAGCCGCACCCGCAGGTGGCATCGCGTGGCATCGCGCCGGGCTCCTCTCCGAGCCCAGCGGCCGGCAGCGCGCGCGGAGCCTGGGCGCCGGGCAAGCTGGCAGGAGGAGGCGCTCGGTCCCTCTGCTTTCTGGGGGGTCGAAGTCAGGCCCTCCTGGCCACCTACACCCGCTTTGTGGTTCAGGCAAAGAACCATTCTCTCAGAACTCTGAACTTTGATTGTGGACTCTGGTTAAAATTAAGAACTTCAAACCCCAGATTTGAAAAAGTGAAACAGATGTCCTGTTTGGGAACCATAAATGGCTCCGGACGTCGGATCCTTTCCTCCCCCCTCTTTCCACTCTACCGCCTTGAGTTTTATTCAATGCAGAGTCCGCTCGGACGTGGAAGAGCGAGAGCGAGCAGGGAGCCGAGAGAGTGAGTGTGCGCTCTGGATGCGCAGCTCCTCCACCGTGCTCCAGCAAAGAAGGCGGGCAGCAGCCCCCGGACCAGCGCCCACAGCTTGCCGCTCCGAACGCCCGGCCCGCGGGGCTCGGGACCCGGGCTGCACTCACGTGAGGACGTAGTTGACGCTGACGATGCAGTGCGGCCTGGAGGAGCGGCTGTTGTGCACGATGGTCGCGTAGCTCTGCACCCACACCCAGCCTCCGTGCTTCGCCAGGAACCTGTAGTACTTGGTGGTCACCTGCCCCTTCACCAGCACTGACGGGAAAGCAGAAGGGGGGGTGGGGGGGCTGAGCTAGCGCGGCCCGAGGGCAGGACCCAATATCCAAATCAGCCCGAAGGAGACAGACACCACGGGGAACTTCCCGAACAAAATTGATTGTTCGGTTAATTTGTATCGAAGCGGGCCGGCACAGTCCCCTGGGCGTACGCGCTGGGGCAGCACCTCCCTGGGCTGTGGGCGTCACCTTTAGCAAAGGGCGGGGGAGGGGGGGCTCCTAAAGGTGAGGCTTCATCTCCTTCGGAGACGGCTAGAGAACCACCGAAGGGAGAGAGGGAGGGAGGGAGGAAAGGGGGGAGCAGCAACACTGACGCGCACGCTCCCTTGTCCTGGGAGATTAAGCTCAAAATTGCATCCCAAACCGAGGTGCGTCCTTGTAAACGGAAAAGAGTGGACCCACCTACATTGTTTGCATCTTTGGTGAGGTTTTTGAGGGGGGGGAGGGGGGACTTTCGTGACAGGCCCTGGGATGTTCTAGAAACTTGGTAGCCCTCAGTTCCAAATCACACCCTCCAGGGACCCGCCGCCCCTAGGGTTCCCACCCGCCCGTCTGTCTGGTGGGCTAGAAAAGCGACTCCTGCCCAGGGACCAGGCAGCTGTGTGGCGCTGGGGCAGGGCGGCGTCTTACGCAAGTGGTGCGCACAGCGCAGGTGGAAGGTATCGCAGCCGTGCACGTGGTGGTACAGGGTCTTTTCGATCAGGTCCTGCGGCTCATATCCCGTCAACTCTGCCACCCTGCGAAGAACAATGCCCCGGAGATGAGTGCGGCACAGGCAGTCGGGTTTCTCCGACCACCAAAGTCCCCTCACATACAAAATGGGTTCCTGTGGTCAGCGAGAAATGCCCCATCACTAAAGAGGGCTCTTCTCCCTGCAAAGGCGACCCTTGTCCGTGCCCGCCCACCTGGAGTCCAGGAAGATGAGCTTCATGTCCAGGCTGGCGCGGAACATGAACATGTTGCTGTGCAGCTTGATCTCTGTGACAGCGCTGGGCGGCAGGGAGTGGCCCACGGCCACCAAACCCACGTTCTGGTAGCAGCCGTCGAATGGGGACATGTCCAGGCTGTACTGGCGGATCTTCAGGTAGCCGCTGCAGTGAATGACCTGTAGGGGCAGGGTAAGACTCAGCCATGGCCAGTAAGCCCTCACAAAGTGGGGTGGGGTAGTGGGTGGGGTGGCGAGATTTTATTCAGGGAGTGTGTGAGTACTGTGCAGGCTCCCCTCCGTCTCTAAGTGAACTCTGACAATCCATAGAAGCCACCGACACTTTCCCGACCCTTTAACCCCACCCATGGGCTCCAGGCTGAGAGCCTCCACAATTGAGTACAACAACCCAGTCAGACTGAGCCTTAAAACTCAGTCCCAAGATGATCACAAAGTGGAATAGCCAGCAAGACTCGTTCCCACCAGCAGCATTTTGATGCCTGTGGGTTGGAGGGGGGACACCCGCCCAGCACAGGCGCTGAGATCCCCCACTCAGCTACAGGAGCTGGAGGGACAGCCTCCCAGAGACTTCCAACTTCTGGCTCTACCACGCACCTTGTAGCCACCGCAGGTAAGGCCCGCATTCCTCTTCGCCAATACACACTTCATCCTCAGGAAAAAGGAGCGCTCGATCTCGTACTCTGGCAGAGAGGGACGGAGGAGGGCACAGGATGTGATACAGGCAAGTGGCACAGTGTTGCAGAACCTGGGCAGCTAACAGGGAAGAAGCTAAAAGCAGGCTCCCACTGCCTGGGCCAGAGTGTGGTGGGCATGCATCTGCCCTTACCCTGCACAAAGTGGGAGTGGTAGGGCTGATGGGCTGTGAGCACGGCAGTCATCTCATCGTGGTCAGCCGGGTGGATGTATTCGTAAATACTGTTCCCAGTCAGCTCAACCTGCAAAGAGGAGAGTACCACTGTCCCATGATGGTGGACGACCTCTTCCTGTCAGGAAGGGGGAGCTGGCAGGTTGGGAATCACCTGAATTCTAATTCCAACTCAGCTGCTTGCTACCCACCTCAGCCTCTTTAAACCTCGCCTTCCTTGCTTAAGAAATGAAAGTAATAGTAATAACACTGCAACTCCCTGGTAATGTTACAGTAGATAAAGCATGCCGAGCCTCTCACAGTGCCTAGAGTACAGCACAGATTAAAATAAAAAAATTTTAAGTCCTCATTGAGACCTGGGGTAGAAGTTAAAGGAAGAGGGGCAGTGGTGGGAAGATGCACACTCTTGAAAAAGCTGGAACACCCCCCCACCCTTGTCCACTGAGTTGCTTTCAACCCCAGAAGCAGTGCAAAGCAATCCCCTTGTGCCTCCAGTTGTGCTGTAACTGTGAAAACATCTGGCCGGAAGAAGCTCCCTTCTCCCCCACCTACCTGAGAAAGACCCAGGTGGACGGAGGCTGTCTCGGAGATGTACATGATTTTCCCATCGGGGGCCACCACAAAGATGAAGCCGTCCAGGGTCTGAGGAGGCAGAAACAAAAGAAATGGAGACCTCTGTGGGCTACTCTGGATAAAAGGGGCAGGTGGGCTGAAGAAAGCAAGGTTCTGTTCAAGGGGTAAAGGGCTGGTGGCAAGCACAGGGTATAGAAACACAGCCACAAGGGTCTCCTTTTTGGTTTAGTCCCCAATCCGTGCCTGGGGACATGCAGCACACCAGGAAAAATCTAGAGGAGGTAGAGGACAAGAATACTGCTATCAAAGACTCAGGGTTCACCAGTCATAACATCAGGAAGGGCATGTCTGTAACATACACAAACATGGGGGTGGGGTGAAAATCATGGTCCACAATAAGAGGTAGGTTAGGGTCTTGGGACAGTGGTCACTGAAAGCATCAGAGTTTTTCTGTATTCAACTTAAAGGGCTCCATAACGGTAGCTTCCTAAAGAGTACTGACAGGGTTTGGGAAAGATCCATTGCAGTAGGTCGTTCTGACAGTATGAAAAGTTTGGACACAGGAAAGCTAGCCAATGGCTCTGGAAGGAGTCCAGGAGAGTGGGATTTAGGAAATGAGAGGCTTTACGGGCAGCAAATCCATAGAGGAGTGCTATAGCGTGTGTTTACACTGAGGCTTCAAACTGACAGGCTCTCCTCTCGGAAAAGTATTGGACTTTCACTGTCCCTTTATCTCTGTGAATGAGGCCTCAGTCTATGCAGTAGAGACAAGGATGAGGCAGACTGGGCTCTCAAGGAGCTCAGAGTCCAGTGGGGGTGACTGACCTAAAAACAGATATAATAAACTCACAGCTGAACAGACAATGCTGACTCTTGAATCAAGTGGCCAGGGGGTCCTGGGGGGAGAATGAGAGAGGCTTTGAGGAGAGACCTGAAGAGGAAACTTGGAACAAAGAAGGGCAGAGTGTACCCTACACAGAATACAGAGCACGAACAAAAGCAGGGACGGGGTGGGGTGGGGGGGCTGCTGTAGTCTGGAGTGTACTGACCATGGGGCTTAGGAAGCATGCTGGAGTTGGACTTTAAAAATTGGGGGCTGTCTATATGAGGAAGTTTTAGATACTCAGTGTTCCAAAAGAGGTTTTGAGTCAAGAGAATAGCATGACCACATGTGTGTGTTTTGTTTTGTCTGGGTATGGGTGGTTTTCTTGGCGGAGGGTAGATGGTGACACCGGAAGAAGGACTAGGAATGAGATCAGGGCAGGTTCTCTAGAGCAGAGCTGGTAAAGCCTGAATGTAGGACATCACGGGGAGACAGAAAGGAGAATCTCACTTAAAGATGGCTCTGGCTGTGGAATTCATGCTATTTTGGTGACAGAAAGAGACACTGGGACTGACTTCAAGGCTCTAAGAAGAGCATTGTGCAGATGATATGGCTAACCAAGATTGAAATGTTAAGAAAGCATAGTGAGATTTCATATGATGGGGAGTGGGAGAGCGAGGCACTGTGTTGTTGTTAAAGATTTTCATTTGGAAATGTACACACCTGCCTGCAAATTTCCATTTGGATGTGTACAGCTGACAGTAGGAAGTAAAGATGGAAAGCTCAGGAAAGAGGTCTAGTTTACAGCCACCAGCTGGTGTCCTGCTCATGGGAAGAAGGGAATCCAGGTAGTGGTCCTGACTGAGATCACCCAGGAAGCCATAAAGCTGGGAAAGGAGAAACAGAGCTGGGATTGGGAGAAACACCAGCACGTTGCAGGTTAGCTCGTGGTGGGGGGATCAAAGAGGTGCAACACAGAGTGAGAAAAAGGATGGAGGGAATCAGGAGCTGTTTTAGAAACACAGTGGTGGGGTGGGGGGGAGAGGATCAGCCATATCCCCTCCTCCTAGCCTTAATGTCACCGCATCTTCCTGCGCCATCTTAGAAATCTGCTATTGAGTCTATCTCAACTCACAGGTACCCCATAGGACAGGCCAGAACTGTCTCTGAGCGTTTCCAGGATGGTAACTGGAGAGTAGAAAGCCTCATCTTTCTCCCAGTGGAGCCTGAGAGACTCCAAAATCAGTGAACTGGAGGGAAGAACTGGGACGGTGGGGTGGTGGGAGTGATGGAAAGTGAAAGATGGAAGAGCCACGAGGAGTGAGAGACAGTTTGGTTGTAGATTTTGGTTCCTGTTGATGGGAATGTGGAAAGACTGGGGGGAGGGCCAGAGGTATCTGATGGAAGATGACTTTGAGAGGAAAGGAGACACAGCAAGGTTCTAGGTGCATTCAACGTGTCTGGCCTAGCTGGTGAAAAATTGCTCAGCCGGGGCCTTTCTTTGCCCTGTGAAATTATGTCTATCTCATCTAAGAGGAAGAACAGTAAAGATCAAGACTCTTCTGTCGCTAGAGGCCTAAAGTGCTTGTCCTTGTGCACAAGAAGAGAACCAGCTCAGCTTTCCCCATCGCTGCTCAGGTTCCAGGCTCCTGGGCAAGGAGCTCAATGGGCTTGAATAGTAATAAAGGGGGTGCAGGGTAGGGAACAAGTGTCAAGCCTAAAAATGCCACCGGGAGTTTTACTATTTTAAATATTTGCTCTGCGACTTAAGCGGGCAACGGGCAATTTAAAACGGTGTGCACTGCAAACAACGCGGTAATGGGCGCCTCACATTGGTTAAACTCATTATCTTGGGGTGTATGTGTGTCTGCCAGAATCTGTGCGTGGCCTGGGGACAGCCCTGGCGAGAGGAGAAGGGAAACTCGGGGAGAAGCGGGATCCGGGAACTAGGTCTTTAAAGCACTGCTGGGCATTTTTGCCAGATTCTTGTTATCTCCTCTGTAACTTCTTCACTCCAGGTGGCGCTTCTGCTGTCAGCCTTCGGGATTGGGTCCCGGACGCTTCGGTTTCCTGCTTCAACTGTGTCGGCTGTCTTCCCCTCCCTCCCTCGGTCCAGCAGCCTTAGTGCGGCCTTGACCGCCTCTCTACTATCCTGGTTGTCGCTTTGCTTCCCTCTCAACCTCCCAAAGTGCCATGGCACCGCGAGTGGTTAAGAGGCTAAAAGCTTTCACTGTGGAGGAGGTGTTGGGGCGGGGAGAGGCCCCATTCGAGCTGTCTCCATTTTCTAGCAAAACCAGAAATCCTCTCAGAGCCCAGCACCCGCGCCCTGTACGCACGTGCGACGCCTGAGGGAGGGGGCCCACACTGGTACCTGCAGCAGGTGGGAGCCCAGCTCTCTGCCCACGTTGTCCAGGGGGCTGGTGCGACTCGAATGTCCCCATGCCTCGCCGAGCCCTGGGGAGACACAGAGACGTTGGCAGTGCTGGGACTTGTCCCAGCGATTACGTTTACACACACATATCCGGAGAGAGGATTCCTCCGCTATACTCTCCACGCAAAGCACGATTCAGAGCCCGTACGTTTGTGCTCCATTCGCCCGTTTCTGAAGGACTGAGCAGAGGTTAGAGTCTCCCTCCGCAGGACCTGCTCAGATTCCTCTAGAGCAGTGACCTGGCCAATCGCTTCCCTGGTAGGACACTAATTTGGGGGCTGTCATAGCCTGGTGGGCTCGCCCTCGTCCCCGACACCTCACCTCAGAGGTAACTTTGGGTAGGATCACTACTATGCTTACGGGAATGAGGGAGACCTTATTTCCGCACAAAGTTTCCGCCATCCTCCTTATCCGGAGCCCCAAAATGTCGTCACACCCAGCAAACGCCACCGCCGGCCCTAGGCGTCGGGCCAAGTCCAGCAGACCCATAGCGGACTCATGGATTGGCTGCCGGCCTCTCCAGCCATTCTCCACCACTCCACCTGGGCCTTCTCTCCCCTCCCCTTTGGAAAAATCCGTTGGCGTGAGAATGGCTTCTGGTCCCAGCATTCCTGCGCCGGCCTTCTCTCTCTGTCTTCCGGCTTCCACCTCCTGGCCTTGAATCTGCCCCCATTCCTCTCCCACAAAGAAAGAAGTTGCCCCGTCTTTACAGAAGTTAGTTACATTTAGAGATTGGCCCCCTGTCAGCAGTACTTCGCTCCTTTCTGCAGACAGAGGAGAATTGTTCAGTTTCTTTATCACCCAGGAGTATCACCTACTAACCCAGACAGCCCTTTTCCGTCGTCCTTGATGCCGCCAGGAAAGATCATTGGAGGTTGTGTTTTGAATTCTTTCCCCAGGGATGCCCACAGACTATCCACACTCGAGGTTGACTATTTAAAAATAGTGACAACATATATGCTGCATGTTTAGCACCTGCTGGCAGAAAAGAAATGAAAACACAGGAGAAACTTGCAGGGCTGGAAGTTAAATTATGTATGGGCGAACATCTTTCAACCATGTCGCCGCTGAAATTATTTTACCTAGGCAGTTAAGGCCTTTCATTAAACAAGGTTTCACAGGACCCAAATAACCAGAAAGAGAAGTCTGTCGTGCGTTCGTGAAGGGGCAAATCATCAGAAGTTCAGAATGACAAACACACTTGCTTTGTAATAGGGGGATGGGGTGGGGGCGGGTCTTTCGGAATAAAACGCGAGTCGTCAGGAGCTCTTACAGCAGCGATCAAAACCCACGCAACCGGAGACCGTCAGTGGCCCTTAAGCTCAAATCGGGGGTTTCCAGGTGTTTGCACATCTAAATAAATATAACGATTTCCCACCGCTCTGCAAACACCGAGGCTCCCCGCCTGAGCCCGGCCCCTTCTCCCTCCCTCACCCCTTGTCCTGCCCGCCGGCCTCTTTAGCGGGTCCCTGCTTCGCTCCGCCCAGGGCCTCCTCCGCCGGTCCCGGGGCTGCTCCCCGTGGCCCGTCGCCCCCAAACAGCCCCGAGCACTCGCTCCTTCCCTTGCTACCTTTCCTCCCCGTTTCCGACAAGCGATCCCTCCCCTTGGCTTCGGACCCTTTGGAGACCCATCTCTTGGAAACCCCTCCCCCCACCCCAAGAGTGGCGGCAGCGGGTGGCTGCACAGGTGTGCGGGCCGGAGGCCTGCTGCTGGGGATAGGGACCTGCCGCCACGGCGCCGGTGGCCCAGGGCCCAGTGGAAGCCAGAAGCCTGAAAGGGGAGGCTAGGCGCTCCCACGCTCCCCACTACCACCACCGAAGACAGAGGTCGCTGCGTCTGGGGACAGGTCTCCCAGCAGCGTGTGAAACCTGTGCTAGGAGCGAAACAGTGAAAAAGGAAGCACACACGCCGGTTTGATTGTGAAACGAAGGGGCGGAGAGTTGTTGGCCGATGCGCGGGAGCAGCCTGCCCACCTGAATCCTTTGCCCCCGCCTGACTCGCCCGGCCCGGGGTTAAAAGCGAGCTCGGGACTCCGGCGCCGGCCCGGGCTGTTTGTTGTCTCGGGTTGCGGCCTCATTAGTATGCGGCTACCAGAGAAAATAAGCCTTCCCCGCAGGTTAATAAACAGCCGGTCCAGGCGCAGGTTAACAGGGGCCACGCTCGCCCTCCCCATCCCCTCCCCACCTCTGAAGGAACCTTTTGCTTTCACGGAGCGGTGCTTTCGCTTCGTGTTCCTGGTGGAAACCTCCGTCACACGGTAGTAGCTGGGTTAATGTTTTATGCGAGATTGGCAGCCAAAGCTAGTCTACCTGCAGAGCCTTCCCGACCCCATACCACCGCCAGCCTCGCCCTTCGTGGCGCTAAAGAGGCCTCTCCGAGTCCCGTAAGGGGTTCCCCTCCCGGGAACCCCGGAGTGTGTCGAAGACCCTCTCCCGGAGCCCCCCCCTCCTCGTCTCCAGGCTGCGGTGACGTTCCCGCACTCAATTTCCGTTGG
Source organism: Echinops telfairi (assembly GCF_000313985.2). NCBI lineage: Eukaryota > Metazoa > Chordata > Mammalia > Afrosoricida > Tenrecidae > Echinops > Echinops telfairi. Next base: position 78,202,278 of record NW_022107431.1, read on the forward strand.
CGAGGGCGTAAGCTGAGATTTCGGTTCTGCACTTGACCTACCGCAGAAAATTCGCAAATCCTTTGATTGTCTGTTTAAAATGAGGAGGAAACCAGCTCCCTTTGCGGCCGGATTACAGTGGGAACAAGATCTAAGGATTCCCTTGTAATTCGGTGATGCTGAGGGAATGGAGGTTTGCAAAGGAGAAAAGGAACGCCATGCGGGAGGCGATAACTAAACCGGGTGTTAGACAAAAGGATTTTCCTCAGCTAAAGTGGCCGGAGACAAAGGAAAACATAATCTATTTTGGAAGATTTCCAAGATATGCCACATTAACTTCAGCAGATATATTTTGCTTCTCTCAGCGCCCTCCCCCTTCCCCCTTAAAGTCTGGTTTACCATATTTACATAAGTAGCATTAGAAGGGATGTATCTATTATGGATCTAAAGGGCTAGCTCACATTTCACGTGAAAACCCGGGCAAGTTTCACCATTGCTTTACCCTCAGTGCGTGGTTGAGCCATTTCCATTTAAATACCCCCTGACCCAAGGATTACCTCAATGGACTGACTGCACGGGTTTTGTAATTTCCTGAAAATGAGATTTCGATTTATAAAACAAGAAACCAATTAGTAACCAAATGAGGCGAAGTAGATCCACTAAAATTGACCTAATCCCACAGGCACCATTTAGGCCCGTTCTTGGCGAATGAATGATGAGCCCCAGTCTAGCGTGAGCTCAAAGTCTCATCCAGCTGTGTTATTGCAGGCAGCAAAAATAAATTGATCGAGCTTTTCCTTCAGAATGAATTGCACACCCTTGACAAAATATAGATTACAGACCAGGCATCGCCTCCTTCACTCAGATAGGAAGAGGAGAAAAAGCAAGCTTGTTCTACTATTCTTTTGTGTGTGTGTTTTAATAAATAACAACTATATTTCAATAGATAGGTGTCTCCTTTGTCGGGTTTTCCTGAACCCTCCTCTCCCAGACTGCGATGTATTTTTAGGCCATAAACTGAGGGGAAGCGGGGAGCGCTGGAAGGAGCTGTTCGAGACCTGACTACAGCTGGGTGGCTGGGTGTGGAGGGTCTTCCGAGATCCTGCTCTCACCACGAGGTCTTCGAAGGGGCTCGATTCAGCCTCTTGGATTTCCCCGCGGGCCTGGGGCTTGAGTGGGGCCCCTGGCCCAGGAGACTAAGCCAAAATGCTGGTATCCTGCAGGCTCCTGTTTCACGGCCGAGCGCACGCCGTTCCATCCTTCCCTGGGGCCCGGCCACCTCCCTGGCCTTACAGCTCCAGCCGCCGTAGCGAGTGGCTTTTGCCTAGGAAGAGAGCGTGCAGCCTGGGCCGCTTTCAGAACGGTTTCTGGGTGAAAGGATGCTTCAGGCACCGCGGTGCACCCGCCCCATCTCCACGAGGTTGTAGCCCGCCCTCCAACCCCTGCGACCCTTTTGGGCCACCCGGCGGGTGTGGCAGAGCTTCGGAGGGCGTTGGCTGCCTTTCTAAGACAGATTTAAGGCCCTCCCAGCTGCCTACACCCCACTCCGCCCAGGTCTCCCCTGTTTTCCTCTAAGAGGGCTTGAGACACAGCGGGACTATGCCCAGGGGACTCACCCATATTAGGGTAAATCTGGTGGAAGCCAACGGGCCCTGGGGAGACTGTCTTCCCTGGCCGGCTTTCCCAGTCTCCGTAGGCGCCCGCCTCCCGGCTGCAATTACTAATGGGCCCGATCCTGCGGGCCAAGCCCAAGGCGGCCTCCAGAGGACGGTTGCGGTCTGAATAACCCATGGGGACACAAATGCACGCGGGATTGTGCATTTTTGTACAAGAGTACGGTGTGTGACGACTGGAAAGATTCAGGGCCGCGTAGCCCGCCTGCGCCGTAGCGATGCTGTGCCGGGGCCAGTGACGGTCCCCGCTTCCCCAGCACTGGGCACCCGCCGGGGTCTCGACTGTCCAACAGAGCCCTCCCCCGCGGGAAGGACTTGCTCAAGTCGGATCTCGGCTGCAGGCTTAGGCGGCCGCCAACTCAAGGGAGGGAGGTCGGACCCGCACTGCGGGGGCCACTGCCGGGGCAGGAGAGGGTGGTCTCCCAGAACCCGGAAGAAGCACCTTAAGGGGACCTTGCCAGGAGGTCCAGGCTAGAGGTGGAGGGCGGAATGGCTCTCGGGCCCGCCGGCGCCGGCGAGCGGAGGTGCACCCATGGCCCGGGCTGGCCGGGCACACGCGCTTCTCCCGCCGGCGAGCTCTGCGCGGAGCGCGGGGCGGCGCGGAGGCCTCGATCCCCTTACGAACTCTGGTCTGGCACCAACTGCAGAGGGCCGCCCTTACCTTAGGGCTACCTGCATTTGCTCCGCAGTTCTCCGCCATTGATCTCGCATTTTCACCACTGCAACCAGCCCATTTCTAAATAATTGAGGATCCCTCCCCCACTCAAAATTGTACGTGCCAAGCACCAAGAACTGACAATGGGTAGCCCATAGAAATCCTGTAGGTGTCCATGGGTCCCTTCCGCATTGTCTTGAGTAATATCCGGTCCAGAAGAGTAGAGAAACTCGGCAAGAATCCACTAGTACCTAGCTTTCACTACGTATGGGGTCCTAGTCCGTTCACATTCGTGTGTGCAAAGGCTCAAAGCTATCAAGCGGGATTTTCCAGAACAGAAAAACCACTCGCCTAGAAATCACACCCAGCCTTCGGGTGGGCGGTTTGTAGGCTGACCTCGTGTGCACGGTGCTGTTTTTGTTATTGTTTTTATTAGTGAGCCCTCCCTTTCAAGAGAAGAAGTTTCTTCCATTGATCTGTTCTACAATTTCGGGCACATAAATCTGCCTTGCAAATGCTGTGCACTGAGTTAGTTCTGCACGCTACATTATAAGTCAACATCAAAACTGAAATTGAACAGAGAAAACCAGCGTGGAGCGTAAACTGTGTTGAAAGGCTTTTAAATGAGAAAAACTTCTGTAAAAAACTAAACATTGAAACCCAATGCTCAATCATTTCCCTGAACAGCAAGAAAAACAGCTTTAAATCACCATCCACGTGGGAAACGGGGCCTCTTTCTCTCTTTCACTTCTTGGCCTCACACACAAAAAAATGCCATTAAAAATTTCACTCTTGAGGTGAAGATTGTAGAAAGTTGCTGTGGAGGTTGGTTTAAGCACTGTAGGCAATCCCTCCAGCCTTTGGAGAGGCTCTCTTTCTTAAGCAGTTACTTATTAATTTCAATTTTGTAAATTTTTATTTCCTCAAGACAGGTTGACAATGCAATGGTAGTGTGATGCTCGCCAGTTTTTGAAGCAGTAGATCTGAAGACATGCTTGATTCTTTCAAAGGCCATTCTGCCAACTACTATGTCTTCAGTCAAAATTTCATTATAGCTAGATATCAAATATATATTTCTTTTTAAATTTGTTTCACATTGCACATGAAGTCACATCACCTCTTCCTTTTTATTCCTACCTTTCTGGATGTGATAACTTCAAATAATCATGTCATTTCTAGGTGCCACAACATTTTCTTTGCCAGGAAATTTTAGAATTGAATACTGCCACTTGGGAGAAGTGAAATTTTAATTACTCCATACTAATGTTCCTTAGTTGATTTCTTAAAGCTATGAAATATTCAAATCGAATGCTTCATTCCTAACACTTTCCTCTCTCTCTCTCTCTCTCCCATTTTCCCCAACAGCTTGATTGTAGTTTGTGTACACCAGTAAATAAAATCTGAAACTTGTGTCCAGATAAGGAAGGATTCTATTGGGTCCAAGGGGAAGTTGGTGGAGATATATCCAGCACCATGCATAGTAGGGAATGAGAAAAAAATTATTAGGAGATATTTTTCATTTTTCAAACAAGTATGGAATGGGTAGCTTCTTTTTGTTCATCAACTTACTAGTCTTTACTAGTTTTTATGGGACAGATAGATGAACAGTGATCTGAGCCAAAACAATGAAGTTTTGCAGTCATTGCTGTGTCTTTAGCTAAGACGTTGAAGTGACACCAGATTTTTAGTTACTATGCTTTATGTCCAACTCACTGCACCTAGGGAGGCAGAGATAAGCTACATGTGATCTGGTGCTAACTACATTAATGACATACCATGTAACTGTTTACCCCAACCTTCAAATGTTGTTGAAGGCCTACTCTGTGCTCAGATGGCTTCAGGATGGATGTGAAAATAAATTTCGTTTGCATGCTCTTTTCATTTCTCATTACTTAAGGTGAATCCCAAGAAAGGTCTCAGTTTCTCCCACTACTATGTCCCACAATCCCGACCACTCTCTGACTTCCCTAAACCCAAAGTTAGCACCCCCTGCAGGTTGCACCCTGTTCTTTCTCAGGCTTCTGACTCACTCCTTTGAAGGTTGTGCTTTCGCTTTGTTTGTTTTTGTTGTTCTTTCGTAATGTGAATGAGCTTGCTTGGATTTGGAGTTTTGGAAGCCCAGGCACCCTCAGCATGAAAACCTCATCCCCAGGAGCCAGATGTCTGGACGCTCCTGTCTAACTCACCGGCTGGAGACCTCGGATGAGTTATGAGCACAACGGTAGCTGCAGAAATAAATGGTGTGCCCAGAGATTGCATAAACTCCCCATAAACTCACACCGGCCCACAGAAGGGAGAGGGGGGAGGGGTGGGGGCAGGAAGGTGAGGGGAGCTACAGAAAGCACAGTCGCTGTTCAAGTAACCAGAGAGGAATCTGCTGCTCTGCTGAGAGACTCCAGTGGGCTTCTTCACCACAGGTCGCTTTAAAAAATGAAAAATTAAAAATCCTGTAAAGTTGGCAATAAGAGTTTGTTGTTTGTCCCTCCTACTTATCGCGATTAAAAAAATTGTTAACTTGGAGTTTAATCAGACAAGAATGTTTGGTCTCTTAAAAAAAAAAATCCTCCACCACCACCAGCAGCTGGGGCCCCTGCGGGCCACGCCTGCTAGGGTCTTTGAGTTCCACTCTGCACCCGCCGACTACTTATTCTAGTCCTGCGATTACTCGCAGCCCCACCAGCGGCACCATATGCTTCTTCTGATCAAACAGCGAGAGACATCGGCACCGATAATTGATGAGACCTACTAGAAATCACGCAGAAAGGGAGCCCACTGAGACCGCAGGGGCTGACAAATCACTGCTAATAATCCTGTTAGGAACCGCGCGGCCAGCCGAGTTCGCGATCGCTTTATTTTTATAAAGTAGGCGCTGACAGTATAAAAGACAACGAAATCTCTTTTTTAAACAGAAGGCAGTGTGCACAATGGTAATTTCCCCACCCTCAATTCCTAGCACAGTTTGAATGGAAGGCTGGTTTTACATATATGTCTCCAGGCTCTCTTTTTCTTTCTTTCTTTCCCCTTTCTTTTTTTTCTGAACTTTTCAGGTACTTTACGCTTTGCTTCCCTCTCCTCTTGTGCTCTCCATGGCCAGAGGAGGCGAATGCTCCAGGAACAGCTTCAAGACCAAAGACAGAAGGAACTATGCAACTACTTAAAGCAGGACTGAACTACGGTGTGAATGCTGGCCTTCAGGACTCCGACCACTTTGCTAGCTTTTGACTCAGAGAATCACTTTCCATCAAGAGGCAGCAAAGTGAAACTCTCAACCCAGTAAGGGACCATTCCCCCCCCCCTTAAAAAGAAAACAACAAATCCCAAACATCCTCAAATCAACAGCAACAATGTGAACCTGTACTGGTCAAAGATGCAATTCTGGTTCGGCAATAAACAGGATTTATACTCTGGGCTTTTTGTTGTATAGCACCTTTCCCTTCATACTTCTGATCCCTCCTCTCTCCCAGTAAAAACAAATCTAAAATACTACTTTAAAAAAATCTGTTTATGTCATTAGGAGGAGGGTAAAGGAAAGGACGAGGACCGGACAGGGAAATGGCATCGGAAGTCTCCTTTCCTAGCGAGTATAAATGGCTTCTTACATGACCGTGTTGTAGAAGGCAGCTCTGTCCTCCACACAGTGAATCCTGATCATCCAAATACAGCTTTTAAATCATGTCAGCAGCTTAGCAGTTCTAACTTGTAGGTCTAGACAATTCTAGACCATCACCCAGATGATATTTCCTGAGCAGGCTAGTAATCATAATTTCATCTCCTGAATTTGGGGATGAATCTATTACATCAGAAATAATAACAAGCAAATCACCAAGCTCCAAAGTTCGTTCCAGGACCTCTGAACATCTTGAACCGCAAGAACGGATTTGCTATAAACAGTCAAGAGGATAAATTCAGGACATGCTCACTCACAAATATGCCTGCTCCCTTCCCATGTACAGAACTCTAGAGAAATCATTTAGCTCTGCTAGCTCCAAGCCTGTAGGTCTAGCGATACCTAGCAAAGCCCATGAATTTGGCAGTGCTCCTGCTTCCTACTGGATACAATTCTAACAAGAGGAATAAAAAAGAAAGTCATGTTTGGATTAGTAGTACTTTCAATTGAGTCCAGTATCTGAAGTGTTGACAAAAGCGCTGCTGGGCTGCTTCCCAACCAAACATATCTGATGGACTGAAGAGAAAGAATTTATGGGGAAGTCGGAGGAGTCACGAAAAGGCAACACAGTCTCTGAGTTCAGGGAGGTCCTTAGACCAGCAGCCAGGCTGCACTTCCCTTCCCTTCTGCAGAAAGAATGGATGCAACTAAGTACCTACTGCTCTGCCCTCCGGTCTAGTTTCACTACCTGGCAAACCCAATGCCCCCTGCCTTTGAAATTCCATCCGGGCAAAATCACTTACCTTCTGGGAACACCACTCTCATTTTGAGATAGCTGGTGGTGAGTCTGATTATGGATGCTTTGTCCAGCTGCGAGGTGATAGCCGAGGGCAAAGGCAGTAATTTAGCCAGTTCATAAAATTCACTGTTTTCCTTCTCCCTTCTAGTCCGGGCAGCATTTTTGGACTTCTCTTTCATTGTGTCTCGTTGTTCCCCCTTTCTTCTTGCAACGTAAGCTCCACAGATTCATCCAAAACCAGAAATAAACGTTCAATTACAGGTCATCTTTGACAAAACAGAAAGCATGCTTTGAATGGAGAGGCGGATGTCTTTGCCAGGGGCAAGAATGTACGGATGGCAGTAAAAGACCAGAGCTGTGAAAGGAAACTATTTTCTTGGGAAAACGCGGAATGAGAGAGGACTGGGAAGTCGCTGGTCCAAGGCAGTTGGGGCAATCCTCGGAGGGGTGGGGGGTGAGGCTGGAAGGGGGGTTCTGGGTATCAAATGACGGCCGGAGCCTTGAGGAGCCAGCCTTTTCTTCGGTCTCGAGCCGCGAACCCCGGTCTTCGGAAAATCCACATAATAACCCCAGACGTCTGCGCCTCAGTCCCGCGGTATCAGGGCCCGCTTGGAGCCCCTTGCGGGAGAGAGGAATCCCGGTGAACTTCCTTCAGGCCACTGTGAAGACAACAGCGTCAGAGCGTCAGAGGTCGCCCGCAGCAGTCACTCCCACCCTCGCCCGCAGCAACCGCGCTGCAAAGAGCCACTAGCTGCGCCTCCGCTTTCCTCCCCCAGACTCCGAGGGGTTTTCGTTTTTTTAAGAAACAGGGAAATCCGCCGTCGAGACAGCCCCGGACAAACGAGGCTCGCATTCCCTCCACCGAGCTAGCCCGTGCTCCAGCCCCCTGGGAAGTCGCCCAAACACCCCGGAGCGGGTTCGGGAAGACCTTCGCTCACGCGGCGGATCCACCCCAGTG
>NW_022107431.1:78211355-78212888 GCF_000313985.2 Echinops telfairi
CCCCACCCCGCCCCAACTCACTGAGTAGGCTCAGATTCATAGCGCCAGGGAGCTCGTCACCAGAGGAGAGAAGTAGAATCGCTGTCATCATGAACTTCATTCCAACAAAGAGCGTCTTTCCAAAGTGAATCATGTTTGTTTGTTTGTTTGGGGGAGCTGATTTGTTCCCAGTGGGAGGCTCTGCTGGGAATTTTCCTACGGGATATCTCTCTGGAGTGAGAGAGATACCATTTCAGACCCAGAATATGGTTAGACAGAGAGACATTCGTATGTAGGTAGATATTTAACAATAATCATGATTTTGTTTCAGGGGATAAAATGCTACCTCTGATAGTCCTGATGGAAAGAATACAGTCTGCACGAATAAAAGTCCATCGCTCACATTTTTCCATCACTCAAAACCTCAACTCACTGCCATCAAGGCAATGGTGACTCCTATCTTCCCATTTAGGGGCTGTTTTCAACGTACGCTTGCAAGTACCAGGGCTGACAAATTATATCTTAGAAACCCTCTGATTTTGCACCGCCCTTTTCTCTGTGTCACGTGACCAAAACAAGGGGAAGTCACGAGAAAAAGTTGAGTCGCCCTGAAGTCACTTAGGGTGGAGGCGGCCGGCTGCTGAGTTAGGGTGCTGCTGGTGCCCGCCATTCAGTTCCTGGAGATGACGTTTGGAGGGGATTGCCTCACCCCGTAAACGGCGGTGGGGACGGCCACTCTCTCGTCGGTGGCTTTAATTGCCGCGGAGAAAACAAATAACTCCGAAGAGGGGAGTGCGCCATTCGGCTGATATTTGGAGCAACCTTGAGAGTGTTTGTCCAAAAATGCAAACAGCTCCCACTTCCTTGCCGTCCAACGTTCTGACTGACAGCAGGAGCTTTTCAGAGGAAGGCATTTACACATCTGGGTAACACCTGGCAACAGGAGGGGAATGTTCCGTATTTTTAAAAAAAATTTGAAGCAAAGATCAAAACACGAAAATATAGACGTTTCAAGACTGGAATCCAACTCGAGGGAGGAGCCACTCTCCAAGAGGCTGTAAATCCACTCGGATCGCCCCGGTTGGTTCCGCTCTCCGAGGGCTCCTGTTGGACCCGGATGGGTAGGAGGCTAGAAGGGCCCGGTGCCTACCGGAAGCAGATACGGTCAAGTTAACTAGTGCTTCTAAGGCTGGGGTTAGGGAAGATTTGTGAGAACTGGAAAGACCTACTGTGGCTCCCCACCTGGACGGACCTCAGAGGTAAAGAGCCGCCTGGCGAAGCCAGGACCCCGACGAGGTCGGAGGGAGAGGCTGTTTTCTATCCTTGTCGGCTTCCTTTCGGGCAAATCTGCCGTCGCTTTACACCCTCTACTTCAAACAAAGCGCAGGTGTGGACGTGGCTCCCTGGGGACTGGCGCGTATATGTGTGTGTGTGTGTGTGTGTGCGCGCGCGTGCGTGCGTGTCTCTCCAGGGGTTGGCCCCGCAGCAGAGACTGTGCGAGCGAGCCGGGCGCCGTTCCCGCCGAAGCCCCGCCGCAGGTCCCCCACTGAGGCG
>NW_022107431.1:78213528-78220114 GCF_000313985.2 Echinops telfairi
TCGCGGCGCTGGCGCCTTCCAGTCCCCTGGTCCTGGCGACTCCGGCCGGCACGCATCCCAGTGGGGGAGAAGCCTGCGTCAATCTGAGAGAAAATACCGCCTTTGGCCCCCACCCGGATCCCGGAGAGCGAATGGCCTAGCAGGACAGCGAAATGGTCTTCTAGGAGTCCCTTCTACTCAGAGGGCCGCCCCACCCGGAGCCCACTCGCCGCCGACCCCGAGGCTACCGTGGGCTGGCGCCCCACTGCGGCCGCTCCCGGAACTTGAGCACCTCTGCCTGCTAAATGCCACCCACCTTGCGCCCAGGAGGAAAATTGGGGATGGGGGTGGGGTGACTCTTAGGACCACCTGACACTTCCTGATGTCCGTCACAGTGCAGCCTGGAGATGCTGGACCCGTAGGTTGTACGAATGACCCCTAGCAGAACCCTGTACAAACCGCCAAGCAGGATAGCAGGACTTGCTCAGGCACAGGGTCCCCCAGCTTGCTGTTAAGTGACTCCTCTGGAAAGCCAGCCTGCTGCTTGAACTCGGGCTAATCCTGCGCAGCACCATTTTATGGCCGAGTTCAGATGCTGCAGCCTCTGTAATGCTGAGGCTGAAACAAGGACCCCTTAACAAACTCTGTCCACATGGTGTCAACCTGAATGAAAACGGTGGGAGAACAATGGGTCATACTCACTAGTTTTAAAATTACAATAGATCTTACTTATCCAATTTTGTGAGTAGAGGGCAAGTGGCAAAAAGAGTATATAAGGTATTTGGTGCAACACACACACACACACACACACACACACAAATCCACTGTTGGCTAAGATAGATTACACTCCTTGTGCTGCTCCTGCCTGAACACACCCTCAATGTGTCAAAACATTAGCTTGAGTGATTATACATTAGAAGGGGCAAAAGAAAAAGAACGTAAACATGAAAATGAGTGGCGAATGCAAGTAAGTATTTTATGTTACAAAATATCAACCATACCCGTTGCGGTCCAGGTGACTGCCACTCACAGTGACCCTCTAGGGCAGAGCAGAACTGCCTCCCAGTTCCCAAGGCTGTGCCAGGTGGGGAAGCCAACTGCCAGACCTTTACCTGAACAGAGGTGGGTGGACTCCAGCTGCTGGGGGTTAGCAGGCACTTAATGACGTCTTACTGCCATCATGTGGATGGCTACTCAGAGTGACTTTATAGGACAGGGTAGAACTGCCCCTGGGAGCTTCCAAGACTAACTCTTCACGGAAGTAGAAAGCCTTTCTCCTGCGGAGCAGGCTGGTGGTGGTTTAAAACTGCTGACCTTGCAGATCACAGCCCAACTCCAAACCATTATGATACCAGGCTCCTTTCTTAACCACTAGAACCCTTAATCACTGCACCAAGTCAGAGTCTTAACCATTGCAAGACCAGGACTCAGAGGCTGTGGAATAGTTTCTCTAAGGATTCTGCCTAGTTTCCTGCCAGATTTTGAACCGTAGGGTCAAAAAAAACAATAACTGAAGCTGTCGCTGAGAAGTGAGTATCTCTTAAATTGTCCATCGCTGTCCTGTTTGCAGACTCAACTGCTCAACTGGAAAAGGGATAATCTATTCAAGAAGAACCAGGGGCCAGACATTTGGGATGCTGCCCCTTCTGAGGACTGGGAAGGGGCCTGCCGCTCTGAGTTCAGGAACTTTCCCTTCCAGAAATCCATTTGTGGGTGATGGGTGCAACTAATTCAACAAAGCTTGGCACAACTGAGGTGTTCTAAGGCTGGTGGTGAACAGTGGTTGGTGATTCCGGGTTGAAAGACACTTGAATTCCTAACTTGGTCTCTACATTTTGGGCCCAGTCAGGAGAAACTCTTAGGATCACAGAGGGTGCAGGGGTTGCGTGGGAGGAGTCAGGGATCTCTTAGTGCACGAAGAGCTTCAGAGTGCTCTGGTGCCTCTAACTCTATTCCCCCCAACCCCCACTCTCCAGGCTTAAGGTAAGTTTCTGGCGCTGGGGATTCTTCTTTAAGCCCAACTTTCCCTGTAGCCCTGGACCCCATGAGGAGTCCTGGGGTGACCTGGGTTGTAGTCCAGGGCAACTTTAAAAAATATGAACCCTCGGACCCTACCCTGATTTAGGAATCAGAAATCTCTGGGGGGATTTCAGTCTTCTGTGAGACAGCGGGGGCAGGGAGGGAAGCCAGCTAAGGGAAATGGAAGGGTATGCTCAGAGCAAGGCCCTGTGTGATGCTTGGGATAGTCAGAAGGGGTGGGCATAGGGGGCTGGGGTTGGGGCCTGGGGGTGGAATGCAGAGCCACCTGAGGCTGGAGTCTCAGAGCAGCAGTCCCCCACTGCCAGGTACCATCACCCACTACATCTGGAATGCTTGTGAAAAGTCAGATTCCTGGGCAACACTTCTAGGCCCGAGACTTGGGCATGTGCCTTGGACTATCTGGACTTCACTGCTTTTAGTGAAGTGGTTCTGGAATTTAAGCCAGCAGGGGACTGACTTGGAAGCTCACCTAGGGGCAAGGGAAGTCAGGGCAGGGCAGATTGAAACACAGATTGCTAGACTACTCCCAGAGTTTATGATTAATAGGTCCCAGGTAGGATCTGAAACTTCCTATTTCTCAAAAGTTTCAAGGTGCTGCCGCTGCCACTGGTTAGGGGATCACATTTTGAGAACCATTATGGCATCGAAGGAAGAAGCTGGAGGTCCACTGAAGGCATTATCCTGAAACAAAGTTCTGGGGGCCTTAACAGAATGCCCCGAATGCCCCGCGACACGTTTTAGCAAGTAGATTCAATGCTGAAATCCCTTTCTTTCCTACCAAGAAAATTTGAAGACAGCTACCTGACCAGCTGATTAGAAGCAATCCACATGCATGCCCCTTTCAAAGAAAGGTGATCCAACAAGACAGCTACCTGACCAGCTGATTAGAAGCAATCCACATGCATGCCCCTTTCAAAGAAAGGTGATCCAACAATGCAGACATCATCCAACAATAAAATTAATATCACACCCAGGTCAAGTTTTGCTGAAGACAATATACTGACATAGAACTCCTAGAAATCCAGGCTGGATTCGGAAGAGAAGATGGAATGAGGCACATCACTGCGGACGGACCTTGACTGAGAGCCAAGAATACAAGAAAGCTGTTTCCCTGCAAAGGCAACTTGAGTGGGGGGCTCCTAACAAATGATGGATAACGTTGCCAGAATGGGAATTCCAGAACACTATTTGTGGTCATGGGGAGCCTGTACATAAACCAAGAGATAGTTGTTCCAATAGAACCAGGGGATGTTGCCCACTTTAATTTCAGGAAATGTGTACACTAGGGCTGTACCTTTCACCAGATTTATTCAGTTTGTATTATATGAAGAACTTGGTACCAGGGTTGGAAGAACTCATCAATAATCTGCAATATGAAGATGATGCAACCTTGCTTGCTGAAAGGCAAGAGAACTTGAAGCATTTATGATTAAGATCAAAGACTGTGACCTTTGGTATGGATCACACGTCAATGTCCTCAGTGTACCACCGGACAGTCCTGATATCTGGAGAAGAGATCAGAGTTGTCAAGGATTTCATGTTACTTGGAATCGCAATCAACACTCACGGAGGCAACAATCACGAAATCAAAGAATGCATTGCATTGGGCAAATTTGCTGCAAAAGGCTTCTTTAAGTTACTGAAAAGGAAACATGTTACATTAAGGGTGAAGGTACACCTGTCCCAAGCCATGATGTTTTCAATTGCCTCATATGTATGCAAAAAACCCGGATAACTAATAAGAAAGAATGAAGACAAATTAAGGCCCTGAATTATGGTATTCTTGATGAATATTGAGTATCCATGCTGTGGTAATAATCTCTTTTAGTAGAATTAATACCAGACTAGTCCTCAAAGTTGGAGATTAATGATGTCCCACATATCCACTTCTTCTTGGGTGCTATTCAGCTCTATTTCCCACTCGCCTTCACATCTCCCTTGAACATATTCCCTCATGTTCCTGGGTTCTGCAAACTCCTGCACCATCCTACAGAAACTCACGAAATGTCAAGAAATTGCCTCGTGGGGCATGAGTGCTGTTCGGTCCAAAATCTGAAGTTCAAGTTTGGGCGGGCCAAGTGCAGGTTCCAGAGGCAGATGCCAATGGAGAACACAGCCAGAATGTCCAAACGTCCCATCGGGTCCTCTTGCTTCCACCGAGCCTCAGTCAGGAAATAGAACCCAGCTTTCCAGATGAGGCCATGAATGTGTGGCATTGTATGGCATTACCTTTCTATAGCCAAGGAAAACAGGGAATGTGGCATAATTCATGCCCAGTTCGAAAGTGGAATCTTAAAGATATTATCAAGGAAAGAGAGTGTGGCCTGATTCACACACTCTATTACGGTCAGACCTTAATTCCTTCTCTTCCCTGTTCTTGCTTTTCCAAATGGACTAGAGAAAAAGGTGTATGATATCCAGATTTAGACTACATAAGGATTTATGGCTATGAAGATCATATTAACTGACTATAAGTCATCTCCTATGGACCAGGAAAAGAATGAACAAATCTTGTAATCACAGCTGGAAAGCATTTTGAAAGTGAGGATGGCCAGCCAGCCTCTCAGGACCTTTGGACACGTCATCAGGAAGACAGCATGTTTGGTACAGCAGAGGGTCAGGGAGAAAGTAGGCAGCCTTCGAAGAGATGGAACCAGTTTGACAGCATGGAACCACACCTCTGTCCACTCTTTCTCAGCCTCTTTTTCATTCAGGGGGGAAATGATAGGAAATGGCATGTCTACCACTGCAGGGTCTTGAGTATATGGCATAAATGCTACAGCTGTGAATCATATCTTAGGGTGGTGATCTATAAACAGGGCTCAGTACTGCCTCTTTAGGGAAGAGAATGGTCTCAGGATGTGAGAAACACGGTCTGGATTCCCAGCAGACTGTTCTTGTGGCAAAGTTTGGCCTTGTGAGTGCTTAGGGCTCCTAGTTCTCAGCTGCTCTGTAGGGAAGAGGGGCTCAGAGACACCCTGGGAAAATAACAGAAAGGCACTGATTCTGTTTTTCACCAGAAACTCGTACCTTGTTTTGGCAGAGTACTTGGCATAAAGGACCATATATGTATGCAGGGCTCGGACCGGGGAGCAGTAGGCCTTTCTTCAAGTAGCAAGTGTTCCTTCTGGTGTGGGACCACACAGTATGACTTCATGAGCCCTGGCACTTTGATCTACGTGAGCTCAGTCCTCATTAGTTTCTTAAAATGATAAATGACTTCTGAAATGATATTTTATGATTGCCTTGGTATAAAAATAAAATCAACTCATTATCACACACTCATTATTATGGTATATATTTTTATGCTAATTTAAAATGAAAACATCTGCTTTGGGTCATAAAATTATCATACGCCCTAAGCACTGTGATGACTGCATTGAATGGGTAAATCATCCCCGTGCCTGGGCACGTCTGGGAGACTGGGGACACCAGACAGATGGACAGGCTAGGAAAGCTTATTCTGAGCTGTGACTCCCAAGCCTCCTGAGGGAACCTAGAGTAAAGTTTGCAAGGAAAGTATTTGTCCGAGAGTCACAGCTCCATTCCTGGTAGGATTCTATTTCAGAGTCACCCTGGCCTGCTCTAGTTATGCACAGCCTGTGACCTTAAGATTGAGGGGGGGTGGATATCCATCCAGAAGAAGTTATTAGCACCGTCTCTTATATGAGATAACCTGGACTGCTTTACTTATTATGTGTTATAGAATGAATTATGTCACCCCAAAATATGTATGGGTGTTCGAACAGAACAAGGGAATCATGGTTTAAAATCAAGAAAGTTGTGCTTCGGGGTTGGACCCTTTCGTCCTGCTTATTCACTCTGTATGGCGAGTAAATAATCCTGGAAGCTGGATTCCACAAAGAACTTGGTACCAGGATTGGAGGTAGGTTTATAAACAACTTTTGATATGCAGATGACATAAATTTGCTGAAATTGAGGAGGGCTTGAAGTATTTGCTGATCAAGACAAAGGAGTGCAGCCTTCACTACAGATTACAACTCATATAGACAACATAATAATAAATAGAGAAAAGATAAAAATTATCAAAGATATAATTTTGCTTGTATCCACAATCAATGCACATGGAAGCGGCAGCCCAGAAAACAATGGACTGTTATTGTTGTAGCGAGGTGGCATCTATCCAGTTGATTCTGACTCAGAGTGACCTTTGTGGCCTTTTGCATAATAGAATGAAACACTGCCCAGTCCTGTGCCATCCTCACAACTGTTCAGTGAAGCCATCCTGTGGATGTCCTTCCTATCTTCTGCTGTCCCTTTACTATAACAAGCATGATATTCTTCTCCAGGACACATACAAAGTATGTGAGACGAAGGCTCACCAACCTGGCAATTCTCCTGCCCAAGACCGATTTAGTATTTGTGTCAGTCCAGGTTGACTAGAGAAACAAATTCATAGACACTCATAAGTGTATAAGAAAGAGCTTTATCATCAAGCTCAGAAGCAACAAAGCCCACATGGAAAAAGCACACCAGCCTATGCAACCACGAGGTGTCGAAGGGATCAGGTGTAAGGCATCATCAGAACAAAAAATCTTACCATAGT
>NW_022107431.1:78221139-78222741 GCF_000313985.2 Echinops telfairi
GAATCCTCAGGAGAAGGCCATGCCCACACAGATCCTCATTGACTACGACATGATTAACAGCCTAGACTCCACCCCTTTGCTCCAATTGACAGGAGATTATGCAACTGCCACAGTATTCCGGAGCAAAAATGTCACTTTAAGGATGAAGGTTCTTCTAGCCCAAGCCATGGCATTTTCACTCATCTCATATGCGCGTGACAGCCACACATTGAATCAGGAATACTGAAGAAGAATCCATGGATTTGAATTGTGGTGCTGGTCACGGATAATGAAGGTGCCCTGAACTCGCAGAAGAACAAACACACATCTGTCTTGGAAGAAGTACGTTGCAGCGCTCATTAGAAGCAAGGATAATGACACTTTGTCTCACAGTGGATATGCTGGAAGGAGTCCTAGCTAGAAGGGGGTATCAAACAAAACAAAGTAGGAAAAAATCCAAACTCATGGTCATAGAGTTGATTCTGACTGGCAGCAACCCTATGTGATAAGGGAGAACTAACTGCTCTTGTGCGTTTCCGAGACTGTAACTCTTCATGGGAATAGAAAGCCTCACCTTTCTCCCACAGACATCTGAGTATCTGTCGGTTTCAAACAGCTGGTCTTGCAGTTAACAGCCCCACTCGTAACCGTGAGCCAATAGGGCTCCCTGACCAAGTAGAAGGGCAGCAAAACGTTGAAAACCCCTGATGAGTCGGATGGACAGAGTGGCTGCAACAATGGGCTCAAACATAACAACCATTGTGAAGACGGTGCAGGATCTGGTAGTGTTTCCTTCTGTTCTACAAAAGGTCATTGTAAATGGGACCAGATAGAACTGAACGACCCCTAACAACAACAACAACAACAACAACAACAACAACAACAACAACCCTATTTAGGAACAGGGTTTTCTTTATTGTGTTCATGAGCCTGTTCTCAGTGGCTGGTGTGTCTTAAACAAATCACTTCGGAGACATAAAAGCCCCATGAGGTACTGAAACAAGCAAACACAGACAGGGAATGGTAGCTGCTAAGGCATATGACTCTCCCGTAGGAACTGAAGATTAAACTCACTGCCCCGAGTTGACTCTGCTTCCTCGGGTTTCTGAGACTGCAAATCTGTACTGGAGCACGGTCTCCTGGTTCTCCCTCCGAGTGGCTGTGGGCTGGAACAGACGACCTTGATGTTTGCAGCTCCATACATAACCCACTAAACCACCACATGCCAACAGAACACTAGAAGCTGATTTTAAAACAAGCCAACAAAAACCCATGGACTGTCCCTGGACCTGACAAAGAAAGCCGTCCTCAGTCCAGCCCATTCCCTACTGCGGCCTTGTAGCCGCCTAAATGGTGGGAAAAGAAATTTCCGTTTGCTAAGGCCACACACATTTGCAGTGTGTCTGTCACATCGGTATTTCTCATGTTTTTCTTCTTTCTAGACGAGCGCACCGCACTCCCTTTCCAGGACACAGCAAACAGTTTATTTAACTTGTCTCTTCTAGGGGGATGAAGGTCATTTCCTGTCTTTGTTAACTCCAACAATGCTGCAAGAAATGCTGTTGTACACACGTTTCCCTGTGTCAAAATGCACCACAGAAAAAAATTCTTTTTTAAAAAAAA
>NW_022107431.1:78224760-78226332 GCF_000313985.2 Echinops telfairi
ACTCAGGAGTAGGGGAGTAGGGAGGGAGCATTAGAACTGATTGTGATAATATATGTTCAACTCTTTAAAAAAGTGATTTAACTATGAAAGTGGATGATATGTGAATATCAAGATAACTATATCAAGAAAACTACAAAAACAACAAAGAAATAAAACTTGACCAATAGTTACTATGGGTTGAGGAAGAGTTTTGCTTAGGGATCATTGAGTTTATGTTCATGGTGGTGGAATAAGTTGGAAAAGGATATCAATAATCGTTGTACAACACGAAGAGAATAATCAATGACACTGAATTATACATGTAGAAGTTGCTGAATTGGAGAATGTTTTGTTGTGTATATTGCTGCTACAATTAAAAAATAATTACATGAAGGGCAGAGAGTAGAAGAGGGAAAACCCCACAGGTAGGGCATAGGCTAAATGATGTCACACTGTGGGGTTACATTCACAATCAGTGAGATGGACCAAATTGTGTATGAGTTTTTGAAAGAAAATTGATCTGCTCTGTAAACTTCCCCACTCAATTCACAATAAAGCTTTAACCAAAAGTAAAGAAAGTTGTTCAGTTTCAGAAACGCACAGGAGCAGTTCTACCCTGCTGACATGAGTTTGAATCCACGGTGGCAGGGAGTAAATCTGAAACCTCCTCTGAAGTAGCCCTGGTGGTGCTGTTGGTTAAATGTCTGCAAGGTCTGCAGTTCAAAACTACCAGTTGCTCCATGGGAGAAAGATGAGACTACCATAAAGATTTACTGCTTCCCAGACCCTATGGATTGTCACTATGAGTCAGAATTGATTCTATGGCTGAAGGTTAATTTTTTTAAACTGTTCCTTGTAGAATTCTATGCTCTTCGATTTAATGCACATCAAAACAGCAGCGTTGGGATCTTGGAGGGGCTAGAATCACGTTCTATTTAAGTGACCTTTTTATTTGGGGGCGAGAGGAGAGCTGTAGGAGGGATGGGGCAGGGTTTCCCACTGAAAGTCTCATAGGCTGCCCTAGCGACTCTGGAAGAATGAGCAAGTCCATTCTTATGATGGAAGAGATTCCTGGTTGCCATTTCCCTGGCGTTTTTTGTTTTTTGTTTTATACCACCAAAGCAGTTTTCCATTTCCCTAAAACTTCTCCATGTAAGCCCCATAATCTTCATGTGTCCTGCAAGGACATGTCTCAGGATTACCCCTTTGGAGTTACACAAAAACAATAACAACCCCCCTCCCCCCCGAAACCAGTCACTAGAACCTTCTGAACTGACCTCTCTGCCTTGAATTTATCTTTGAGATTTGAGCCCTTCCTTAAAATACTCAGTCATCTAAAAACTTGTTTCATGCGGATCAGCATTCCTGGAAACTTGTTGCAAAGCTTCAATGATTTGGGAAGCTGCTCGCTTGAGTTTAAAAAAATGTTATTGCCTGTGTTCTTTATTAGTGGTTATGAAGTGATAACTCATAGTCATTGTCCCATCTAATACAAGTGCATTGTTCCAGCACATTAAGAAGATTTGTGCAATCATCACACAATCGATTTCAGAATATCTTCTCCTAGCCATTGCTGTTAACTCCCATTCCGCG
>NW_022107431.1:78227846-78229023 GCF_000313985.2 Echinops telfairi
TCTCTCACGGACATGAGTTGCACTGAGCCATTTGTAGTGCTTTGCAATTTAACTGTTTATTTCTTGTATTATATATTTATCTGTATATGATTTAACAGTTCATTTCTTGTTCTATATATAATTATCTTTATGAATAAATATATTAAATTATCAGCAATTTGGTTTTATCTCTCTAGAGAACCCTGTCTAACACAGGGGCTGAGGTTACCTGTCAGTTCTAGCAAGTGGAACAATCAGAAGCAGAGGCTCAAGAGAGGTGGAACATGACTCCCCCATCCCCCCATCTGAACCATTTAATCTTTTTCCAGTGCAAAACACCGAATAGGATAAAATTGCACATATAATGTTAACGTGCCTTCATCCAGCAGCTCTTCTAAGTATAGTCAATTAAATTGTACATATGTTCAAATAGCGGTTAACTTAAGGATTCTGAATGTTTTGAAATTCACCTGTCCCAAGTGGATATTTGATCAATCTCTTTTTGCATTCTACCTACAAACACGTGGGGACCCAAACAATAACAGAGGCCAGCCAGTCACTTCTGACAAACCCACCGCCCCACATTGCTTTGGGGTCAACTCTGGCTTACCTCGACACTACAGGACAGAGTAGAGCTGCTCCTGTGGGTTTCTGAGACTGCAAATCTGTGTGGGCCCAAGGCAGCCTCATCTTTCTCTGGAGAAGTGGTTGGTGGTTTCTACCTGCTGATCTTGCTGTCAGTAGCCCGTTGTGAAACTCGCTACCCTACCAGGGCCCCGTCACTTCTGATAGTGTGGGTGAGTAACTTGGAAGAACGAGAGGGATGGATAAATTCAGCAGTTTCATAGGCGGAAAAACTGTAATGACCTGTTTCAGAATCGGAGTAAAAGTGGTTCAGAGGAGAACACAAGGAAATGCCCTGCGGATCTGCAGCCTAGCATGCTTTAGATCTGCTGTGATATTTATTTTCACTCCCGGAGATCTGATGCCTTGCTTGTGACGATGAAAGCCTTTGTGTCTTCTTCCATAATCCAGAGCCACAGAGAAAGGCGCCACAGCAGCAGGGCTGGTCTTTTCCTCCCACCTTGCCATTAATGCCAATGTGTGTGAAAGGTGACATGAGCTCTTTAAAAACGGTTTAAATTTCTTCTTCGTTGTAGCGGGTGAGTCAGTGTACTGGAATGACACCAGGGATCCT
>NW_022107431.1:78229288-78232396 GCF_000313985.2 Echinops telfairi
CAGCAGCAGCAGCAGCAGCAGCAGCAGCAGCAGCATGTCACTACCCTGCAACTGAAATGTGGACAGTGATTTGTCAAGTGTTTCTCGTTCCATTTCCCGCCCCTGATTAGCTGAGAAATGCTGAGCTGGTAACACACCGAGTGGGCAATCTGGGAGGTGCGCTCCACGGTCATTGGACAGAGACAGTCAAAGGTCCTCCTTCAGCTCAAGAGCAGGCGTGCACCGAGGCCTCCGTGGTAGGGAGCGTGCGGCCGGCACAGAGCACTGCGCTGGGAGAGAGACTAACTAACCCAGGGCGTTTCCCACAGTCAGTGTCCTCCCTTCCATTTGGAAGGACACTCAGACTTCCCGAGTTTGTTCTAGGGCCGTGTGATGTGCTGCTCTCGCAATAAGTATCAGCTCCTCTTTGTGTCTCCCTGCCCCCTGCCCACGTGACCCTTTGATAGATCATAAATTATTATTATTTTTGAGCTTGTCGTTCCGAAGCTGCTTCTGGATCTGCCTGGGGAGGCTGTGCACCCCGAGGTGGGCATCACAGACTGTATTATGTCCCCCTAGGATAGTGGTGTATGTGAATTCTAACCCTACGCTTGTGAATTAGGATCCTTGGTGGCACCGTGGTTAAGTGCTGGTCTGCTACTTGGCCAGTGGTTTGACCCCACCAGCTGTGGTACAAAGACAAGATAGTTTGTTTCTGTTAAGACTTCGGAGTGACAGAGCAACTCCGCCGGGCTGGGATGAGCTGGGATATTTTTCTACGGCACGAGGTTTATACCTGGGGGGGTACAATCCCATGTCAGAATTAGAGTATCGCCATATTAATGAGACTGCATCAGCCTAGGACATGTCTTAAATCTGACCACTTGTGAGCCATGAAAGGAGCAAGTGAGACTCGGAGAAGCAAGCACAAACGGAGGGGCAGAGAGACCCCCAAGGTCTCAAGGAGCACTAGACACACGGAAAGGGATCTTCCCCCGAGAGATGACAGAGGGTCTTCCCCTAGAGCCAGAGCCCAGACTTGGATTTCCCGTTCCGTAAATATGAAGAAAAGAAATTCCATTCTCTAAAACCAGCCATCTGTGGTATTTCTGTTACAGAAGAACTAGCGAAGGCAGCCAGGAAAGGCTGAAATTCAGCCCTGCATCAGCGCTGGGTCCCACCCCGTGAAGGTGCCTTTCTCATTTGCAGAGTACACTCCATGGGCAGCCTTCCGATGCTAGCTCCCTCATTGATTCCAGGCCTGGGTGACACGTGTCAAGGCACGTTTATTATGATGCATTGGAAATAATCATGCAGGGTTGCAGTGGTTAATGACTAACCAGTCAATAGTGATCTATCCTGGGGGAGTTTAGGAAGAGATGTGACACAGCAAATTTGCTTAGCAAGGGCAGGTTCCCGGGAAAGTGGGAGCATGCCAAAGGAATGAGAACCACGGAGATGAGAACCTTTCCGGAAAGGCTGATAGCAGCATCCACGAAATAGTTAGACGTTCAAGCCAAATGCTTTGAACTTGGGCTTAATTCACAGGGAAACTGACTTTAAGACAGTTGAATATATGCACGTTCAAAGCTCAGCTTCATAAGCCATTAGTTTATGTATTTGTAAAAAGTGCCTTTAGGAAACACACACACACACACACACACACACACACACACACACACATTTGTGTGGGTGCTTTCACTCAGCACGGTCCCTTAGCGTTTCCTCCCAGGTATCAAATGTGCTCCTGTTGACTGTTTTGGAGCATCTCTTCCAGGCTATAGCTGGATCCATTGGCTGATTCATTCCCCCCACTGAAATACGGGTGGTTTCCAGCATCCGTCTATTACAAAGAAAGTTGCTAAGAACATTTACGTCCGAGTTTTCGCTTACCTTTTCACTTCCCTGGGGTCGATGCCCAAGAAGCCAATTGTTGGCATCGCATAGGAAGTTCATTTCTAGTTTTATTTTATTTAAAAAAAATCATTTATTGGGGTCTCGTACAACTCTTTTTTAATATATAAATAATCATTTTATTAGGGGCTCATACAACTCATCACAATCTGTACATACGTCATCTCTGTCCAGCACTTTAGTACATATGTTGATTTCATCATTCTTATGACACCCACTTTCCACTTGAGCCCCTGGCTCGTACAACTCTGATCACAATCCATATACACATCCATTGTGTCAAGCACATGTGTACATTTGTTGCCATCATCATTTTCAAAACACAAGCCCTGGGTATCAGCTCCTCATTCCTCCCCCACCCCCCTTCCCTCATGAACCCTTGATGATTTATAAATTATTATTATTCTGTCATGTCTTACACTGTCCTACATCTCCCTTCACCCACTTTTCTATTGTACATCCCCCAGGGAAGAGGTTGTATGTAGATCCCTGTAATAGGTTCCCCCTTTCTACCCCGCCTTCCCTCCACCCTCCTGGTTCATTTCTAGTTTTAAAAGACACTGTCAAACTAGTACTTTCCAGAGTGACGGTGTATTCTTACCAATAAAATATGAATGCTTCCGTTTCTGGATATTTTTGTCATCGTTGCTATTAGCACGATAAACAAAGGTAAGTAGACAGTATTGCTGGGAGGGCGCAGTCCACACGTGCTCTGTGGTTCTTAGACTGTCTGACAAGTTGCAC
Source organism: Echinops telfairi (assembly GCF_000313985.2). Taxonomy (NCBI): domain Eukaryota; kingdom Metazoa; phylum Chordata; class Mammalia; order Afrosoricida; family Tenrecidae; genus Echinops; species Echinops telfairi. The sequence goes on from NW_022107431.1 coordinate 78,231,926, forward strand.
TGTGCAGGGGTGGACTCCAACCTGCTCATCAGGTCACAGCCTGATGATACCTCCTGGGAGATGTGGCCTTTTGATAAGGCAGACCCCTGGGGACCCCCTCTTGTCACTTTTTACTCCTTCACCTTCCTGCTTGCTGGGACTCTGCCTGCCTCCAGGTGTGTCCCCAGGTGGGCCGACCAATCCTGGGAGCCAACCTGGAAGCTCCCAGGGCCCTGCCATAGTCCACTGACTTTAGAGCCACTCAAGCCTGCACCCAAGGCTGTGCTTTCCCTGCATCGCACTTCATCTTTCTGTGTCCTGGGCCTACAGTTCTGTCAGTTGCAAAGGGCCCTGGGGGCTGGCATCAGATCTACGGACTTGGGTTGGACTGGGTTGGGATGCCTTCTTGATATAAAATTACTACTTATTATAAAGTTCTTCTGTATACATAGATGAGTGTTACTGTGTTTTTTTAAAGAATAGGTTTGATTT
>NW_022107431.1:78234189-78255268 GCF_000313985.2 Echinops telfairi
AGCTGACACCAAGGGCTCAAGTGGAAAGCAGGTGTTGTGAGAATGATGAAGTCAACATGTGTACTAATGTGCTGGACACAGATGATGTATGTATGGATTGTGATGAGTTGTATGAGCCCCTAATAAAATGATTATTTAACAACAACAACAAAAAAAGTCCAAACAAAACAGTGGCTGATGGGAGAATCTGGTGGGTCAGTTCCATCAAAGGCTGACAGGTCAGATCAGTAGGTTATCGCCACTGGTTTTTGTTTTGTTTTGGTTCATGTGTTTAGGAGGTGGGACCGGACCTAAAGAAAAAAATCTTGAGAAATTTCCGTGAAATATACATGACCATCAGGAGGGTTTATCATGCAGAATTTAAAAATAAAATGGAAAACCAAATTGCTGAGGAAAAGGACAGAAAAATTGTGCCTAGGAATTTTTTCCCAATTCAAGGCACCCGGCTTGCTCTTCGAGGTTAGCCAGGGCTAGTCTATGAGAATTTAACTGGGGAAACGCACCCCCTCATCCTCATCTGCCCCTTTATGCTTGTTTCTTTAGTCATTGCCCCAATTCTGGATCACTTTGCCACTTTGTGCCTTATGTGGGGGGCGCCATGGGGTAGTGGGCAGAGCAAAACCTTGAGTCCAAAGAGCTGAGCTCCCCTCCGGGGCCAGTCCCCAGTGTCTCGCAGGGCAGGAGTGTGTATTTTCCCAGAAGCCACACCAGTGTGTGCTGTGGTTAGAGGCTCAATAAGCATGCTTTGGATGAATGCACTTAGTATCATGCTTGCAGACTAAGTCTGTGAAGTTAGTTTGTGAAGTTAGGTTTTGTGTCTTCCTCCAAGTTCCACTTTCATCTCCCTCCTGTCCTGGACCGCACTTGCAGGGACAGTCCAGGACAGCAGGCTGGCAGTCAAAGTTTGCCATCTATAGGTGGAGATTTTCAGTACAAGTGATTTCTTGTGTTCCAAATGATCCCTGTCATATACAGGACACCCCCTCCCTCCCCAGCCTTCTGTCCCAATCTTACTCTGAAAATATTTGCTGTCCTCATTCCCCCTGGCATTAGTATTAATTAGATGATTTTCATGATGACCAACTGATAGAAATGTTGCTTTATGAAGCTTTGTCTTAAATGCCTCACTGTACTCTTCCTGCTTGATCAAGATGATTTGGATTTTATAACACCAGTGCTTGATTCCTTCAGAAACGAAAACAAAGCAAACCCAAATCAGGTCTGGATCCCTCTGTCTCCTGCTGGTGACCCAAATGAAAGCCTGGACCTGCCTCGTTGGAAGTGCTCATCTGAATGCAGGAAAGGGCAGAGGCCTTGTTTCGGGAACCCTGGGTTCTACCCTTTCTCGGCTGTGAGCCTCCAGTTACTCATCTGCTAATTCAGGGACTGGTCTCGATTTTCTGAACAGTTTTTTTCCAGCTCAGATAAGCTAGCCTCTATGCACAAACAAAAGTAATTATAAGGATAAACCAGCACACACACACACACACACACACACCCATGCACGTAAGCACACACGCACCAACCCCACTAGCATCAAGGCAATTATGACCCACAGCAATTCTATAGAGCAGAGTAGAACTTCCCATCAGAGTTTCTAAGCAGGCAACTCTTTATGGGAGCACACAGCCTCATCTTTCTCCTTAGAGTGGTTGGTAGGTTTGAACAGATGACCTTGTGGGGCAGCCTAGCACTTAACCCGCTACACCACCAGTGCTCCTTAATAACAATGATAACTAATATTTATTAAGGCCTTACTACCTGCCTGGTCCTGGGCTAAGCACCTTACTGCACCATCTCGTTTGATGCTTAACAAACCTGCGAAGTAGACACTACTGCTCGTTGTTGTGAGTTGCCAGCAGGTTAGACTTGGACTCATGGGGACTCCTGTTTTAAAGAGTAGATGTGCTCGCTAGGTTTTCTTGGTTGTAATTCTTATGGAAGCAGACCACGTGGCCGCAATTCTACAGAGCCCATGGGTGTGTTAGAATTGCCGAATTTTTGGTTGGCAGTCAATCACACATTTCTCAACAGGTAACAAAGTTGAGGCTAGAGAAATTATGACATTTGCCCCAAATTGTAAGGAAGGGAGTGCTAGGGCAGAATTTGAACACAGACCCTCTGACTCCACAGTGCGCCATGGCTTCAGCCACAATAACAGGTGTCCTAATAGGTGTTGGCCCTTTTCCTATGGTCCACTTGGCAGTCTTACCTAGATATTCCAATAAAACTGCCACGGCCTGTTTTAGAATACTTGGAGTAATGAGCTGTCCCAAACTGCTGAGCTAGTTGAGGTCATATAAGAATGTCGACCTTTCTGCTCTTTGGGCACCTCCAAAATAAGTGAGTCCTTGAGTCATCTACATCTGCCATATATTGAACATTTTATTTTCCTTGGAGGACAGAGACAAAATACACAGGTTTCTAAGGTTTCTTAGCAATGTGGAACTAAGAGTCCAAAAAGGGGGGCCATCCTCCCAGCCAGGGTGTCTGGAAAGAGGGGGAGGCACGTGTAAGTCAAGGCACAGAGGATGGGCCATGCTAGAGTTTGGACGATGCTAGTAGGTTTAACTAGGGAGGTGGCCTGGTCTCTGGAAGCACTGAGAAAGAATGCTGCTTTGTACAGAACTCAGTGGAAGTAAGTCGTTCGTCCCTGGCTGTGGAAATGCTCTCTCACAGGGCAAGGCGGTGCTGCTCACTGCTGCCATCTCGGAAGACCCTGCCCGGGCCCTCCACCCATCGCCGCCCCGCAAGCTTCGGCAGGGATTGGCCTTTACAGCAAGGCCTCAGCGAGCATCTCATTGTCTCGCTATCAACATTCTGGCTTTGAGACCTCAAGAATCCCAGAATGCACAACACCCTCGTCTAGGAAAATCCGCCTAGAGGTCATTAAGTTTAAGAGCCTTATATTCCGCATGTGACCCTAACCTGTCCCTCTGGGGTTTCCCACCTCAGTTCCTCGCCTCATCATGTTTGCAGGCATGAGGGACCCTCCAGAGGCCCACAGCACTTCACAGCCACGCCAACTTGGGACTGACGGTGTCGACCCTCCCCGGAGGACAGGAACAAACTCTCTCCAGCTTGGTAGGGACCCCAAGGGCTGACTGGGGCTGGTAAAGAGCATGAAGCTGAATGAATTCCAAGCTGTGTCAGAACCCAGGATCATGGCAGGGAGGGCAGAACCAGCTTTGAAGTGGGTGTTCTGTCCGCGGGCAGATGAAGAGCCCGGCAGAGCTGGGGACTCCTGCACAGCAAGCGGTCAGTACACCGCTCATCCTGGCCGCAAGTGTCCAGCGGTACAGTGTGGTGTCTGGCTGGGGGCCATGAGAAGACTGGCTTTCTTGCTGTGCCTCTTGGTCTGGAGTAGAAGCCTAACTCTGCCGAGGTACCCAACACACTTTATGTTGGTAAAGGGATTGTTCCTGCTGCTGAAATGGTCAAGGAACAGTTTCTGAATGAAAGACAAAGGGATCTTTTATCCTGGAAACACAGCTATGTTGATTTGACTCTTGTCGTCTTGCTTCTGTTAGGATAATTGACTGCAGAAATGTTCATGTAGGCAGGATCCATGATAAATTCATCATTGTGTTTCCACAGGGCACAGAGTCTATAGACCAATGGTCCTCAACCTGTGGGTCGAGACCCCTTTGAGGATCGAATGACCCTTTCACAGGGGCCGCGTTACCAAAGACCATTGGAAAACACATATTTCTGATGGTCTTAGGAACCGAGACACCATTCCACTATCTGTCTCCAGGTGGGTCCGCCCCCCTGCAGATATGCTCACAGATGAGAACCCTGCATGAAGCCTGTTACCCATGCTACACCATGCTTCCAGGCAAAATTTCATTTCTTTGTCATTAGAAATAAATATTTCACAATATATAGTTACACATTGTTTTTGTGATTCATCACTATGCTTTAATTATGTTCAATTTGTAACAATGAAAATACATCCTGCATATCAGATATTTACATGACAATTCATAACAGTAGCAAAAGGACAGTTATGAAGTAGCAAGGAAAATAATGTTATGGTTGGGGGGTCACCACCACATGAGGAACTGTATGAAAGGGTCACAACATTAGGAAGGTTGAGAACCACTGCTCTAGATGCTTATAAAGGACTCGTATTTCTTGTACCTAATCCGTGTTTTAGTCAACTCCTGCCGTTCTCTTCACACTCTACTCTGATAGCTGATCTGTGTTTCCATTTGCCCTTTCACGCACCTCCCCTTGGATCCCTCCCCCAAGGCAGGGGAGTTTATGATAAACTCCGAGACGCAGGCAGAATGGCTTGACCTCAAGGTCGGAGAACTGGGTGATCCCATCCCTGCTTGCATTTGCATCGTGTTCGCATTTCACAAAGCTGCCACCCGACCACCGTAGGCAGCTTGCACCGGCACACATCTGAGGTGTGCTTTCAACTAGTACCGACTTTGCCCCTGTTCTTTGTCATCTGGGCACCACTTGGCTCTTACCCCACTCTCTGTCTCCAAGACAGAAGCAGAACCCGCCCTGGGAAACGTACCACCAAGCAGAGCAGGAGCCACACGGTAGCGCCTGCCTTTGAGTTCTCACATCCAGCCCAGGCTGTCTCCCTCGTCTTCTCCCCTGGCTTCCACCCGCCGTGGGGCACGACTAGGAAACATATTGTGAAGACTGTCCCAATCAATTCCTGGATTAAAGGGGATGGGGTGAGCATGCTGCGATAATCACAAGACCCTGTCCCAACACGCGCTTTCCTTTTTGTTTGCATGTTGTGATCTTCTGAGCCTTGTCTGGGCTCAGTGAAAGACAATGGCAACCTCTTCAAAGGGGAAAATCAAGCCCATTGAATGGCCTGATTCTCCTCCAGTTTCCCACCATCTAGCTGCCCTTGACAAGCCCCTGTAGAAGTCAACAGGTGGTTGTCCAAATATAAACGAAAAGGCTTAGCTCTGAAGCATCGTTATCAGAGGGGATTTTGAGAGGGCTTTACTCTGTGGTTTTGGCAGTCACCGTGTGTTTCTTTGCCAGCATACTGAGAAATCGGACCTGTGTCACTCAGGAGGAGTTAGAGACTGTCATCACTACTGTCCCCACTTAAGCACCACCCACCCTTCTCCTCTCCAACAAGCCATCACACTCCAAAAGAAGTGAAGAGAGAGAGGCTCAGCCACCAATGGCAGGGGAGATGGTGGAGGAGTCCCAGGTCATTCTATCTTTCATTCCCTGGGAAAGTGCTATCGAAGCCTGTCAAAAAGCAGCGTGATTTCAGGTGTGGGTGGAGTGGGAGGAGAAGTATTTTGCAAGCAAATGCCGCTCAATACAATTTGCCCTGTTTTTTTGTTTTTTTTAATTTTTTGATACAAAGTATCTTTAAATCGTGACCACCTTCGCAAGTCCATACTGAGAAGTAAAGCCATGGGAGGACGATACCCTGGGTACAATCCTTCCACTTTACTTCACTGTGCCGCGCGGTTCCCTTCCACCCAGGGAGGCAGGGAAACCGTGACTCCAGACAGCGCCCACTTTCCCAATGAGCTGCACTTGTGTTTCAAAGCTGCAGCCAAGTTTGTCAGTAGAAATGTGATTGAGAAGCTAGGGGTTCATTTTAGAATGAATGGTTTCTCAGCTTCTTGAGCAAGGCATTCCCTCCAGGTATGTTGAGAAGAATACTTTGTCTTCAACTTTTCATTTTGGCCAACTGGGCGGGGCGCTCAGTTATTTCAAACAACCATTGAAAAGCGGCGAGGAAGGTGGCTTTTTTGGACCTCGCGGCACAAAGCCGTGATTATGTAAGTAGAAGAATGTCCACAGGTAGGCTCACTTACACATAGACCCTATGCAGTCCAATCCTACAAAGCTAATCAAAACCCCCAGACAGAGTCAGTGACACCGGGGTACACTCACGTCAACAGGGCGCCAGCGTGGAGTCCCTCTTTGCCCTTCTGGTGGAACATCTTGCCACCCCCATGCCGAGGGATCCGGTTGGGTCAGCAGGCAGAGCACCAAGAACTTCCATCTGAAAGGTGCCGCGCCCGCTTTGAGACCCTGGGCTCCCCAACCGGGGGCTTTCTAGGATGTTCAAGGCTCCTCCTCCAAGCTCTCTTCTCGGATAAGGCCCCAGGGAACACACGCCCTGTTTCAGCCCCATGCCAACTTCAGATGGGCTGGTGACAGCTGATCTCCGTGGAGCAGGCACCCCCGGGAGTCTATGTGACTCCGCTGTGTTCCCAAACATTTCGCCAGGATCCCGTCTCAGCCTGCGGCGGCTGGAGCCCTGTTTGTGGCTCAGGGAAGATGCGCACGTGCTTTCTGGCGGGCTGGATAAAGGACGTGCTTGGACCTCCGGGCGGCACAGATGCCTCGGACGAGTCCAGGGAAAGCATCATGTAGGGAGAATGTAATCCCTCCTCCTCCCACACGTCCCAGTCTCACTCTTTCCCTAGAATGTAGAGAGCTCACAGGCACAGGGACCGATGTCGTTAGAAACACTGTCGCTGTGGGATGATTTTGTTTCGGAGCCCTTGCAGCGGCGGAGGGTACCTGCAAGGGCACCTGATCACCTCGATGGCCCATGCTCCTGAAGTAAACACACGTCTGACTCCCAGGGAGCTCCTCATTGGAAAGGAGAGGCTGCCGGCTCACCTCCAGGTGGCCCTGCCCTCAGAAACCTGCTCCAGCTGAAACCTCACACTCGGCTCAAGAACACCTGCACTCAAGACCGGTCCACAGTGCAGATCCACCGTGGCCTCCGCTAGCCAAGGAGTTCTCTGCGTTCTGGGAGAACTAATTTCCTACATTAGAAAAGAAAAAAAGTACTGCTTTCAGATGAAAGGGGACGTCGACTCGTCATGCTGTAAATGTCAAATTAAAACTTTGGGCAAAGCACCTAGCAAACACTGAACATCGCAACAGTAGATTCACAAAGAGAGGAGCACAGTTGTTGACATCGTCAAGAGAGTACCACCCAGCTGGGAGAAGAAAACTCTTCATCCCAACCGGACCAACCGTGGGCACAGCATATTCGAAAGTGCTCATTTGGAACTGGTTACAAAACCAATTCTTCCAGGATCTCAGTCTCATCTTATTTCAGATCAAAATTGTTTTCACCTAAGCTGATCATGTTGATGTCAGGCTATTTCCAAAAATTAAACTCCCTCTCAGAGCATACATGCTGAGACACAAACTACAGGTTCGGAAGGGACTGTTGAGAGCGGGGAGGGTTTCACAAGCCTGTGGGCAATAACCGCAGCAGTGAACTAAGTGCGCGACCCACATCTAGGGCACAGGAGAACTGCCTCACGGAGTTTCCAATGCTGTCATCTTTGGAGAGGCAGATTGTTATATCCTTCTCCCAAGGAGCAGCTAGCTGGGGGGTTCACACTGCTGACCTTTATGTGAGTGGACAAGAGTTTAACCACTGTGCCAACAGGGCTCCGTTTGGTGCCCCCCAAACTCACCAAACAACAATAACAACAATGGGACTATTGCTATGGACAAGGCAAACTGCCCGACAGACAGGCTCTCCAGGGCTGTACTTATTCTTTTCTTTCTTTCCAGCTTTATTGACGCATAATCCACATTGCATACAATAGTTCTATCATATCAAGAAGCATTGTACAATCATTACCACAATCAATTTTAGAGCACTTTTTTTTAATGGTTCAATTCGCTTCCTTAGAGCCGCTGGTGGGTTCAAACTGCCCAATTTCTGGTTAGCCACCAGGGCTTGCTGCAGCACCTGGACTCCAGACAAAGAGATAGCAAACCCTGAAAGGAAGCCAGGGATTCCCGAGATTCTTGGCGAGTCTATTCCATCTTTACACAGTATTGAGAAATTGAACATCTTTTAAAAACGTCATTTGACCAGAGATGAGAAGACACTGGCCATCAGGACATCCAGCCTCTGAACCCCAGCCTCATCTAGTGGCGCCTGGCTACCAGGAATGACTGTTCGAACGAGGGTCACACGGGATGGACTCTATAGAACGGGAGAACAATGGGCAACTGACTCTCAAATGACTTGGACATAATGAATAAAATCAGACTGAAACCTGAACTAACTTCTGGGGGGCTTGTAGCTCAATAATAGACAGGCTCACAAAATAGTGAATTCTCCCATAATCTCCTGTAAAAAAACCACTTAGATGAGATCTGTCAACAAATAGGAAAATGAGAATGTAAGGGAGCAGGGACACGAGATGAATGGAAATAGTCATCACAGTGGCAATAATGAGACTGCTCACACAGGGTGGAGGGTGTAGCCAATATCCCCCAACTCCTTGTGTCGAAATCCTTTAGTGGGAACCCCAAGTGCTGTGTCAACATTCACTGAAAACACATTAAAATATTAGTCCAAAATTGGTGGAGTGTCTACCAATTATAGTAATATGTGAACATAATTAGGTTCAGTTCTACATGGCCCACATCCCTGCCCCCGTTCTGATTTTCCTCTCTCTGAAAGTCACACTGACATCCCTGGAAGCACCGGAAAATTTTCAAAGCTCCAAGTTTTCCAAAGTGCTGACTTGGGAAGTTGGATTACTAGGTGTGCATTTACAGAACTTTTCCACAGCTTTCCTATTCACATGGTGAAGCAATCAATAGGGATGGAATGATCACACACATTCCTAAGCCTTTCCTCATTAGGGAATCACCACCCCAGCTATACATGGAGTGAGCAGATCTAGGACCACACAGATTTTTTTTTTAAGGTGTGTGGGTGGGTGGGGGTGGGGGCGAGGTGGGATGGGGGAAAAGGGTGGATAGTGGTGTCCTCTTGGAATAAAGAATCATCTTTCAAGGCATCTAACTAACTTCTTTAGAAGCCACTGGGGTTGAAGCAGGCACAGCCATTCTCTCTGAGAGCATGGGAGGTGGGGTGAGGTCTGAGACAAGGAGGAGTTGGCACCAGAGACCCCTCAGTGCACCATGCTCCACTTCAGACTCATTTAGCTGAGCCTCAAAGAGAAGCACCCAGGGACGCACACTGTGCTTAGTGGCCATAACCCTGGAGCTCCTGGTCCCATGGGTGCATCTGAAGCAGCCGGTGGAGTGGACTGTGTGGCACAGTTATATACTTTGGGGTCAGAGTTTTAAACCTTGCCCTTACCATGTGTTAGTTGCTCGGCTTCTCTGCATGTCTTAGTTTCAGAACGGGGAGGAATGCCAGCCTCACAAAGTCATGAGCAGGACTCCAAGGGGGAAGGTCAAGAACTTGTGTCACCACCTGCTTAATACAAACCCAGCCCCGGACCATTTAAGCAGCCGCCTGCTCCCCTCCACCTCCCCGGCTCCAACTCTGACCATAGTTGTAATAATTTCATCCCACAGCTGGGACACTGAGCCACTTGGCTGTGTCCAAGGAGTAGTAGTGGAGATGTGGCACACCCCCAGCCCTGCCCGACTCTGAGTCTCCAGCCGTTTCTGCGGCCCATGGCACTGTGAATGCCACATTCTCTTTGGGAAGGTTCCCTGAAGCGAAGGCAGCGTGGTGTCAGAGCGGGACGCTACCAGTGGAGACAGACTCCGGGACGGCTTGTTGCAGGCACTGGTGTTTTGTGGGAACGTGCTGGCAATGGAAAGAAGTGTTTTCAAACCCCTGTCCTTAATACTAGCCAAGGTCAACCTGAGAACAACCTGCAGTGGAAAATTACACCCCGCCAATCCTGCCCGATCTTAATGAAGAGCTAACCTCTTTTATTAGGTGAACTCTTTATTTTTTCACTGTGGAGAAAGGACTGTAATTTGTTAATGAAATAGTATGCTAATATATGTAGTCTTCTAATTTGTGGATGATCAAGAGAAAATTATCTTTCCTTAGAAAATCGGGCTTTTATTCCCCACGTCTCTCTTTTATTCTTCAAAATCACGAGTTCTTGCAGCATATTCTTTGGTCCTCCTAATAAAGGAGACTACCGACTTCTTCCAGAGCTTTCTTCTTACGTCGACTCGTTTGTTCTGCCTCCGTGGTTTGCAGTTTTAATTCCGTGGTCATTTATTCGGTCCTCAGAGGACACTCTCTGAAGGGGAGCTTCCAGCCCCACCAGAAACTTACCAATGGAACATAATCACAGCAAGTGCCCATGTAGATGAGTGAGAGTCACGGGCGTGACAATACCCCGACAGTACAGGGTAATCCCCCGGGCCCTGAGGCCACTGCTCATCTCCTTTTGCGCTGGGCTCTGCTATCTCACACATCTTCTGAGTTGAGAGGAGCCATGGCTACAGAAGTGCGACCCACAGACCACGTGCCCCGGTTTCTCCGAGTCGTGATACCTCGCTGTCCTATCCCCACTTGATGACTGCCAAGATTCTAGGCCTCTCTTAGGTCACAGGTGGCTGCACATGACGTCTACCTGGGAGATGGTGTTCTCTCCCAAGGACCAAGAGGCCAATTCAGTTCGGCAAACAGTGACTGAGCACTCGTGTGACAGCCACCGTGGTTATGGCAGGTCTTAGAGGTAAAAGATGAAGAGGCCAAGGACAGGAGGGAAACGCCAAGGAAAGAAAAATGTAGAACAAAATTTAAATCCCTAACAGAGCCAGACCTACTGGACCAAAAGAGATTTGGGGGACCCCAAGACAGTTGCTCTAAGAGAATACTTGAACATGGGATGGGACTTATCTCCGTGGGGCATCCTGCAGCCAAAGTTCAGATGGGTTTACACATGGACACTTTTACCCATAGGTGCTGTGCTCCCATAAGCAAGGCACTAGAGGAGACCAGACAGTCACCGTTGCTCCTGAAACAAAGATCGATGGCAAGGAAGGCAAGGGAAGCTAGAACAATGAAGACAACACAAATGGAATGAAGACAACGCCAATGTTGAAGCGTTGTAGAAATTGTAATGGATACAGAATGATTTGAACCAAACATTGTTAACCCCAACAAAGAAGTACTTTCCAAAAAATATGACGATGCTATCTTCTATACTAAACCAGTTGCCACTGCGTCTATCCCAAATCCTGTGAGCCCACATGTCTCAGTAGAACCCTGCTCCAAAATGTTCCCAATGGCTGTCACCTTGCAGAAGCATATTGTCATGTCTTCCCTCTAAGGAGCCTCTAGGTCAGCAGTTCTCCACCTGAGGGTCGTGACCCCTTTGGGGATCGAAGGACCCTTTCACAGGGGTTGCCTGATTCATAACAGTAGCAAAATGACAGCTATGAAGTAACAATGAAATTAATTTATGGCTGGAGGGGTCACCACAACATGAGGAACTGTCTTAAAGGGTTGCTGCATTAGGAAGGTTGAGAACCACTGCTCTAGGTGGATTAGAACAGCCAACTTTATGGATACTAAGAGTTTGCCCCACCCAGGGACCCCTCCTGCCATAGAGAGGATTACTATCAAATGAGTCAGACAATCTCAGGCCAGCTCTTTCAAGGATTAGCCATGGGATTCTGGCCAGGATCAAGGGGAGAGCTGGAAGTGGGCACCTGGCTAGTCCCAAGAGCTCCCCTGAGCTGCGGTTTGAAAGGGAGTAAGAGGTTCATAGCCAGGAAGAGACCGAGGGCTTTGCAAGCAGAGACCTCCTGAGCCAAGGCCCAGGTGTGGGCAGCTCGCAGGAATGGACAGGAGCAAGGCAAAAGGCTGCAACCACGGAGACTCCGCAGGGGTCACAGAAGCAACAGAAGGTTGGAAACCCGTGAGCTTTTTCTCAAGTACAAAAAGCACAAACAGAAACTACCTCCCCAGAAAAAATCGCTGGCCCCTTTCCTTCAGGACGACACCAAACTTGCCCTGGTGTCAATCTCCCTTTTGTGTGGAATCATTCCCAGTGACCATCCACTCCGGTCCTGGGTGTTCTGTGGAAATGTGAGGGCTCTGTGCACGGACGCTGCGATTCCCACACATGCAAACATGCCAGGGAACCTGTGCCTTCTCAGAGGGGGTGCTCTGCCCAGGCAGGAAAGGGAGATGATTCTCATTTCCCCAAAGTTGCCCCGGCAGGAAATGAAAGCTTGCTCTTTAACCCTCTAAGCAGGACGCCTGTCCCTTCAATGCACAACGAGTGAACTTGCTGGCCAGGGCAATGCAAAGGGCCACCGTTTGTTTGGTTTGTTTGCTTAAAGCAAGTTCTGTGTGGAGAGGGCTTGCTGGATCAAACACTTAAACCAACTATTCTCAGTGGAAAAATACTAACTACAAGGTTACAAAAAAAAAAAAAAATCAAATGGTGCAAGCCATTAAACATTAATTCTCTCCCTTTGGGCCCCTCCGCAGAAACCACGGTTCATGTCGTGTAGAACCCTCCAGAGATCCAGAGTTCTTCAGATGAGACAGTCAGTGAGAAACCACTTGTTCAATAAAGGGTGGTCTGTGCCGAAGCTCGTAACCTAGCTTCCCGTGGGGTCTCCCAGGAGTCAGGATCCACCTCACATGTTACCTGAACCCACCTTTGATTACCTGCACCCCGTTAGCTTGCTCTCCTTCCTCTCACCTTCCTCACACAGGAAGGCATTTGTCTGCCTAATGCCCTGCAGCAGGCAGGCTCGTCCGGCCGTCCATCCGTAACGTCACTTTGATCCTGTTGACCTTTACTGGCCATCCCACCACCGAACCTTTTCTGAGAAGTTGGGGCCATGGGCAAGCACCGGAGGGGCGGGGGGGACGACGACTCCAGAAATCCTTATGAAACTCACTTTTCTCTTTGAGCTCCATGATTCCATTTTAATCCTTAGCTCTATTAGTCAATTTAAAAAATATGCTCCGTAGATATTTCCCAAACATCTCTTATGTCTAAGGCTGTGTGCTCTGCTGGTGAGGACAAAGGAGAACTCAGGTCTCATGGGAAGCACTTGTTCAGGGGGTTGGGGAGCGGGGTGCACTCGGGCAAGGGGATAACGTTCAAGTCTGAGGGGATGCGGTGCTGGACCAGAAGGTCGGGCAGATCCTCTGCATTGATTTTTATTGCCTCTTCAGCTTCGCAACATCTGCAGAGGCCAATTTTGGTGGAATGTTGTGGTTAGTGTGCATTGCGTGCCTTGATATACATTTAGGCATCTAATCATGAAATGCAATGCATACAACCTTTGGAATTTTACTTCTGAAAATAATTCAAATAATGGAGGAATCTCAGGATTCTTTTTTTTTTTTTTTTGAACACATCCTAAATTGTGGTGAAATGGTTACTGAGTGCTTTGGAAAGTCTGACAACCTTTAAATCACTCAATCGGCCATTCACAGAAGTTCATCACACAGGGTTAGTATATTTACTTCTCTGGTCAAATAGCTTTTCTTTATTGAGTACTATTCTTTTTCTTTTTTTAAAAATATGGAACGCTTCACGAACTTGCGTGTCATCCTCGCACAGGGCCATGCTGATCTCTGCATCATTCCAGTGTCAGTGTATGTGCTGCCCGAGCGAGCACAGCGCCTTCATTTCTTAATGGGGCTTTGGTTGGCGCTGAGGGTTTGCTCTTGGGGTAGTTAAAACTTGGGAGGAACAGGTCCCTGGATTCTTCTTTCTTGCGATAGGAAATATGTAAGCATAAATAAATGTATGTAACATAAATAACCACACCTGCTCTTTCAAAATGATCCCATTTTACCAAATAACACTGCGTGGGAGGAATAATTTTTAATGTCAGCCTCAAAAGTTTGTAAGTTAAAGATAAAAGAGATCCTTTGTCACACCACAGACATACTTGTCAACTCATGTGAACTCGCGAGGCCTTTTGCCAGGAGAGGTGACGGCTGGGCAGAGTCCCATGTGGCAGGACGGTTGGTTTTCACTTCAGCTCCATGATCCCCGTGGTGAGGAGCGAGCATGAGGCAGCCCAGCGGCCGCCCGGTGCAGCCTCAGCGCAGCTCCTGCTGCCTCCTGGCTCTGCAGATCAGTGAGCCTCTGCTGCTGGCCTTTTTGTCAGAAGGCACCTAGAGAACCGTCCGAAAGCAACCCTTCCACTGAGTCACCAAAGCAGCAGCGATTCTGACATTTCTGTTGCTAAAGCTAAGCTTCAAGGAACAGGCAAAGGAAAGGCACGCCGACTAATTCATTAGGACATCCTGGCCCCCAGTCTGGGTTTGGAACCTGGTTCTCCGGCTGCCTTCCTTCTCCAGTGTCAACACCGCCTCCTAAGACATGTTTCCCTGGAGAAATGTGCAGTTTCACTTTGGTAGACTGAATCTTGCTTTTAAACATAAGCATATTAATACTGGTCTCGGCAAATCATAAATTCCTTCTGCCTAATTTCTATTGATTCCTGAGGTAAAATCTGAGCTTGAACATTATTTAGCTACAGATAGTACTATAAAAAAGTGACTCTTGTGACTGATAGTGACCCTACAGGACAGGGTAGAACCACCTCTGTGGGTGTCCAAGACTATAAATCGTTACACACGAGCAACTGGTGGTTTTGAACTTTCCGATGTTGAGGTTAGCAGCCCAAAGTGTGACCCACTAGGCCACTGGGCTCCTAAGGTCTTTCCAATAGCACCACGTTCGCGGGGAAAGTCGGACATGGAATAAGGAAGACTAAAGAGGAATCGGTGCATTTGAATCCTGGTGCTGGCGGAGAATACTGAAAGGACTATGGACTGCCAGAAGAACAAACGGGCTTTCCTTGGAAGAAGTTCAGCCAGATGCTTCTTTGCAGCAAGTCTAGTGAGACTCCGTCTCATGCACTTCTAACGTGCTGTGTCAGGAGAGACAAGTATCTGGACCAGGACATCATGTTTGGTAAAGTAGAAGGCCTTGGGAAAATAGATGGGTTGACACAGTAGCTGCAACAGGGGGACCCAACATGACAACATTTGTGAGGAAGGCACGAGGCCAGGCAGTGTTTCATTCTTTTGTACGCAGGGTCATTGGGCATCGGTGCCAACTCAACGGCAACGGACAATACTATAACATTAAAAGTAAGTAAGCGAGTGGCGAAGTATTTATTTCAGAAATTATTTGTAATCGTACACATTAGGAACGACCAAATCTAAAAGCTGATAGATTTAAAAATGGATAAACCATTGTCTTCACATTGAGTCATAATCCACACTGAAGGCTGCACTCCTTGAGCGTCATCAGCTAGTGCTGCAAGCCCTCCTCAAAGAAGCTTAACTGTGAAAACGACACCAGCCGGTAATATCAGAATAAGTGACAAAGCCTGAAGTTGACAAGGATTTTGTCATGCTTGGATCCACAGTCATGGAAACAGCGGTCAAGAGCTGAAAAGCCAAGTTGAAGCAGGTAAATCTGCGGCACCAGACCTGCACCTGAATCAGGCCGTGGTCTCTTCAGTCGCTTTGCATGCACGTGGACACTGTATAAGGAGGACCGACGAAGACTTGATGCATCTGAATCGTGGTGCTGGAGAAGAATATGGAAAGTACCACGGACTGCTGAAAGGATGAACCCATCTGCCTTGGAAGAAGTACAGCCAGAGTGCTCCTTAGAGGCAAAGATGACAAGATCTCATCGTCTATAATTTGGTCATATTGTCAGGTGAGACCAGTCCTTGGAGAGAGATATCAAGCTTGGCAAAGTGGAGGGGCAGGAAAAAAAGGAAGGCCCTTAATAGGATGGATTGATACACACAATGGCTGCAACAATGTGGGTTCAGGTGCAGGAACAATCATGCGGATGGGGCAGGGCCTGGCGATGTTTTATTCTGTTGTGCAATGTTGTTCTGTTGTGTTGTCGCTGTGGGTTGGAACTGACTTGATGGCACCTAACAATAGAGGGGCTCTGGTCGTCATCTCGTGGTTATGAGTTGGGCTGTGATCTGCAAAGCCAGCACTTCGAAAGCACTGGTGGTCCCTCAGGAGAAAGACATGGCTCTCTAATCCTGTAAACAGTTACTGAGATAGTTTATTATGCCAGCCTGGACGATAAACACAAGTGGGATTAGCTGAAGGATGAAGAGATAAATGGCTCGGTGAGCCTCGCCTTTCTTGTCTAGACTCAGAAACTCACAGGGGCAGTTCTACCCTGTCCTGTAGGGTCCTTATGAGTCGCCTTAGACCTGATGGCAGTGAGCTTGGTTTTTGATTTTAACAACAATAAATAAGCTGTGGTATATTAATATTGTTGTCTTTAGGGACTATAGAGTTGATTCTGCTTATAGTGATCCTATACACAACAAACAAAACAGTCTGGTCCAGGGCCTTTCTTGCAATTGTTGCTATATTTGATCCTGTTGTTAAAACCCCCAAATCAACCAATCCTGTTCACTGTGTTCTTCTTTTTATTTCTCTATTTTTTTCTGACCCTCCTCTTTACCCAGAATCATGTCTTTCTCCAGGGACTGGTCTCCCTTGAGGACCTGTCCAAAATCTGTGAGATGAAGTCTTCCCACCTTGCTTCCAAGGAGCCCTCTGGCCTTACTTCGAAGGCAGATGTGTTTGTTCTTGTAGAATTCTATGGTAAATTTAATGCTCTTCATCTACACCAAAATGCAAATGTCTTAAATCCACACGTGCTATATCCATACAATTAAACAAACGATAGCTACATCCATAAACAATATCACAAGTTTGAAAGCATATTAGGCCCGTTTTACTAGTAATCTATTGCTGGGGTAACAAGATACTCCAAAACATATCATCTGAGAACAATATAGATTTTGTATTCTCTGTCCATTTTGGTGACTCAAGAATGTGGGAGCAGTTTGGTTGGATTCTTCAGGCTCAGAGTCTCTCAGAAGGCTGCTTCTAAGCTCTTCCCCTGACTGGCATCGGGTTTCAGTAGATCTGCTTCTAAGCATTCTCCTGTGAGTCTCTCCACCAGGCTGCCTCGTGAAATCGCATGTGAGTGGTCCCAGAGTGTCAGAGAGAGTCCATCTGAGCCTTCTTATGACCTAACTCAGAAGTTACAGTTCCATTGCCCCGGCGTAGTTTGTTGACTAGAAGTGAGCCCAGAAGTCTGGGCCATACTTAAGGGGCATTATACAGGGTATTACTAGCCAGGAGGTGGAGATAATAGGGAGCTGAGATGTAAGCAATTAATATTGGCCCTCCTACCCATAATCCCTTATGTGGTATGTTATCAATTCTAGCCTGTAAACATGTGACTATAATCCCAGTTTGGTGGGAGTTCTCTGCTATACTAGTGGACAAGATTAAGGTGAGGTTAAGTCTCTACTTTAGTCGAAGGTGTGGAGCAAGTCACCATCCTTGGTTTTCTTGGGAGTAGAGTACACGCTACTGAAAGACAAAACCCACACTGCCATCAAAGCCATTGCTCTCTGTGTGAGAGCCAGTTCAGAAACAGGGACACAGAGAGCCATCCCGGGCCACTGGAAGGAGCTACCAGTGGCAGATCCTGGAGATGTCTGTCTGAAGAGGCAGAGGCTGAAACCAGAAGCACCGGAGGCTGGAGAAGGGAGACCGTGGGTGGGAACACAGGAGCAGCCCCAGCCAGCAACACCGAGACTCGGGGCTCTGCGGCAGAGCAGAGCCACAGGTGGGCTTTCTGGCCCACAGAGGCAGAGACCAAGGGGCCATGGGGCTGAGCTTGGAGAGACTTGACCACTGTCTGAGGAGAGGTGTAGCTGTGAGCCTGTGCCTGTATCCCTACTCTCACTGATCCTGACTTGTGTGACTGAATGAACTCCCATAATTTTGGGTTTTGTCTGTGAGATCTGTGTAGCCACGGCAACAAATTATGAGACCCGGTATAGAAGTGGAATGTGGTGGGAGGAACGGTTGGTGTCAAAATAGTGTTGTTTTTTAAAACAAAGATGGAGGGTGGAGGCACATTTGACCTTTGCCTCCTGGTTTTACCCTAGAAGCTGTCTTGACAACTACTCCCTGGTCCTCTCAGCCAGAGAAGACCTGACTCTGGGCTTCATTCTGTGGTACAGATTTTGGATGAAAAAGGATTAGGGAAGGATCCATTGATAGAAACTTGTCACTCTTTTCCATTTTAATTTCTTAACCAATGATTTATAAGTTTAGGATTTAATATAATAGTGGCACCTATTTTCTAGAGTGAACTGGTGAAATAGTCTGATAAAATGTTCTATGTAGATGGCTTCTTTTTGCCTATACCGTATTCTGACTGCTTTATGTATTTTCCTTTAAGTAAACGTGTTAGGAATCATTTGGTTTCCTTATAACTCTGCATGGTTGAGCAGAGTTATCTGAGTCCTGATGACAGTAGCCACTTCCTTCTCTTTCCTTCACTGTCACCCGGGTGGCACTGATCTCACGTGTCTGTAGACTGAGCCCACAAACGTACCTAATTACAGCTCGGTGTACTTTACCTTGCCCTTCACATTGCAGCACCTCATCATTGTGACATGATTGTCATCTGATTTTATTTAAATGCTGCTGTTCGGGAGAATATTTCCCAGCTAGATTACTGTAATTGCTAACTGCTTTGTGGTTCCCTGTGAGCTCTTTTCTGCATCTTAATTTAAGACATGTATTTCTGTTCTGATCGCTGATTCATGGGTTTGTTGAGATGCACATGCAGATTTGCATCTCTGTGAACAATTAGTTATTTTTAAAATGTCAGAATTGCCCCTCGAAATTTTCCTAAATAAAAGTTGATTCCAACCAATTTAGTTAAATTCATTCTGAATTACCTCAGACTCTGTCTTTAACGCATCCAATATTTATGCAATGCATCCTCCTGAGTGTTTCAAATGTATTGTTTGGGGAGAGGATGAAGCATCCAAAAATAATTAGCACAGTGGGCAAAGGTAACGAAAAGACACCATTGAAATAGAAGATGCAGATGTACAATCATCTGCAGCATGAAAAATAACAATCAGTTGAGAGTAAATCTCTCTAAGTTGGAGAGCTGCAGACAGCAGCAGGATTGATGTTTATGAGTTGCAGCCTTTTACAAGACGGACAGGACCCAGTATCATCACTGCGGCATATTACACGATCTGGGTACCATTATATTTCTGTAATTGATTAGAATTGTCCATGGGGAATATTCTTTGCTGCAGTCTAAGGATTTCTCCAATGTTTCAGGTTCTCCAAAGGTCACTTGTAGGGTAATGTGTTTTTAGAGGAATGCATTTTTCTAAAGTATCAGAAAATAAGATTGAGGTTTTACTAAGATGCCGGTATTATTCTCATTGTTTCCACCAGAAAAAGCACTATATTAGAAGTCAGTGGTATAATTTTTTTCGGGGGGAGGGTGTGTAGAATTAGGTTTCAGAACTTGGATCAAATGGTATAAAGTAGTTGATTTTGAAAAAAACAAAGCAAACAAAAACTTTACTCTTATGCAAAGCTACAAAGCCCCTAAAAAGCCCCCCAAATAGATATCAGGCTAGGAAGGGCAGCTCCCAGAATTCCCCCAGGATCAGTGGGGAGATAGTCATAAAGGTCAGTGGACAGACCTGAAATTAGGTATTATTCTTCTTTCAATCTTTTGTTTCCTTTCTGTTTGGTCTCTGTTAGTGTTGGTTTGCCTACTTGTATAAGACAGGCATGAGAAGCAAGTTCGAGGAGAAAGCAATGGGCCCATTGTCTGGAGGGGCTTGGGGGGAGAAGGAGGTAGGGGAAGGGAGTGGTGAGTAAACAACATCTCAGACAGGGAACGAGTGAATTAACATCATCAACAAGGAGCATGTAGAGACCCTGGAGGTGTTGTTGCTGCAGCAGTCTAGCTGAGAAGAAGTACTAAGAGGCGGTAGTGTGGCAGGAGGAAGGTAAAAGGAACAGAGGAAAGATCTAGGAAGCAAAACTATGGATAGAGGTATTGGCCTATGTACATATATTTATATGGCAATACACTGAGGTAGTGGACAGACTTTGGGTCTCTGCCCATGCCCTCCCTCAATGCAAGAACACTTTGTTTTAACAAATTGGCATTCTGTGATGCTCACCCTCCTGGTGCATT
The DNA here is from genome assembly GCF_000313985.2 of Echinops telfairi. Classification (NCBI taxonomy): domain Eukaryota; kingdom Metazoa; phylum Chordata; class Mammalia; order Afrosoricida; family Tenrecidae; genus Echinops; species Echinops telfairi. Next base: position 78,253,983 of record NW_022107431.1, read on the forward strand.
CGCTGTAGACAAAATGGATAAATGGGCAAAGTGCATAAATAAGCATAAATGATGAAGAAAGCAGATGGTGCCCGGTTATCAAAAGATATAGTGTCTGGGGTCTTAAAGGCATGAAGTTAAACAAGCGGCCATCTAGCAGAAAAGCAACAAGCCCACATGGAAGAAGCACACCAGCCTGTGCGATCATGAGGTATCATTGGGACCAGGTAACAGGCATCAGAAGACCCTTAAACAAACAGACAAACTAACAACCAAGAATGAGGGGAGTCGGAGCAGAGACTGAAAGTCCATCTACAGACAATGGGACATCCCTTTACAGAGGAGTCACAGGGAAAAGCTGAGTCAACCAGGCACAGTAAAGCACTGATAAAACACACAATATTCCTCTGGTTCCTTGAGACTTCCTGACCCCTCAACTATCACGACCCCAGTACTGCCTTTCACTGTGGGCTAGACCTGCGCATGTGCACAGGTACAGATTAGAGATAAGAGCGCATGACACGGGAATGGCAACCGATCTGATCCCGCCACACCGAGGCAAAACACTAAGGGGGTGCAACAGAACAGCAAGGTATCAGAGCAGCGAGGTCCCCAGGGAATGCCTAAGGTGGACTTTGGGGCCAGGGCTTGGTGCCTCAGCAGACTGGAGGACACTCCTGAGGGCCAGTGGGCAGGCCTTGAACTAACTACAAAATTTTCTTTCTTAGTGTGTTTTGTTTTGTTTTTTTTTGTCATTGGTTTGTGGTTGTTGTTTTGTGGTATATTGTTGCTTGGTTTTTCTCTGTCTTGTTTTTGTGCATGCTGTTGTCTCCACAGGTCTGTCTAAATAGGCTGGATGAACAATCTGGAGGAGAAAACAATGGGACCGACAGTTCCGGTAGGACACTAGAGAGGGGGAGGTAGGGGGAAAGGTAGTGGTGTTAACAAACCCAGGGATAAGGGAACAACAAATGATCCAAATTGGTGGTGAGGAGGGTGTAGGAGGCCTGGTAGGGTGTGGTCAAGGGTAATGTAACCAAGAGGAATTACTGAAACCCAAATGAAGACTGAGCATGATAGTGGGACAAGAGGAAAGTCAAAGGAAATAGAGGAAAGAGCTGGGAGGCAAAGGCATTTATAGAGGTCTAAATAAAGGCATGTACTTATGTAAATATATTTATATATGAGAATGAGGAAATAGATCTATGAGCCTATATTTATAGGTTTAGTATTAAGGTAGCAGAAGGACATTGGGCCTCCACTCAAGTACTACCTCAATGCAAGAATACTTTCTTCTATTAAATTGG
>NW_022107431.1:78257371-78317808 GCF_000313985.2 Echinops telfairi
GAGTTGTATGAGGCCCCAATAAAATGATTTAAAAACGAAACAACAAAAACCCCTTGCATTCTTATTTTGCATTAAGTCATCGTCACCATCATCTTACCAATGAACTTATGCATACCGTTCCTCTGTTGAGATGACATTACAAACAGGTTAGTTTGTGAGAGAAATGATCTTCAGAACAATAGATGTCAACTGAAGTGGGTGTGTGATATTTTAGAATCTCAGTCTCTGTGTTCACTTATTTATTCCACAAGTCTTTATTAAGCAGCTACTATGTGCCAGTCTGGTAACTTGACCAATATAACCCACTGCTATTGAGTCAATTCCGAGTCATAGCAATCCTTTATGTTGGGTTTCCAAGGTAGTACATTGGTTTGGGAGGAGACTGCCTCTTTTTCCCCTCAGAGAAGTTGGTGGGTTTTGTGTTGCTTACCTTGTGCCTACGCCACAGGGCCACCAGGTATATCTTGGTAATGTAGCTGTGACCAAAAGTGACAATCCCTGCTGTTCTCACCCAGGTCAGCCGGAAGAGGCTATATTCAACAAAGAAATAGTTTTAGAGTGGTGATAAGAACAGTGGAGAATAACAAAACAGGAAAATGGGAGAGGGAGCCCTAAAAAGACTTGGGCTAGGTTACTACTTAAAATAAGGTGGTTAGATGCACGAGGGTCTGATCAAAAGTGCATCCAGACAGCGAGGGCGGCGAGAAAAGGCCCTTCAATATGTTCAGCCAGCAGCAAGTGGAACATGCCTGCCAAAGAATATGCACGAGTGGCACAAACAGTAGGCCCTGCGAGACCTTGTATAGAGTTTGTGCTTTTATTCTGACATGGACGGGCACTGGGAGTCTTTGAGCAGAGTAAGCTCATGATTAGACTTACGCTTCCTTCAAAGGGAGATTGCTACCCATTTTTCAGTTGTTTCAATATCTTGTTTTCTCTGTGAGTGAGGTTTTCTATGTTCTGTATAGCCATTTCTTTACTTTTGTTTGCTTTGTATGATTGTTTTGTTTGTACAATTTTCTGTATATGCTCTCCAGGTTAGGAAAATCTAGAGGCAGAAACGGTTAGGAGGATAGCAGGAAATGGGGGGCTTATAACACCGAGTATGAGAGGGCAATGTTCTGAAATCGGAATTGCACCACTCTTCCTAATATGACTGAAGGATTACATTGTATGATATATAAAGTGTATGTCAATAAAAAATTTTTTTAAGGGAGGTTGTTGTATAGGGAAAAGTCTAAAGGGGCAGGAGTGGCATTGGGGACATTTGTCAGTCAGTGGCTCGGTAGGGTGGTTGAACTCCTGATACACATTGAAGGTAGAGCTGAAAGAATTTTTGGATAGATTAGACATGTGTTGGGAGGTACAGGGGAGTTGTTAGGGATTGAATTGCATCCCCCAAGAAGAAATGTTTAAGTTCTAACCCCTGTACCTGTAAGTACAATTCGGTTTGGATATCAGTTTTTAGCTATGTTAATGAGGTCATACCATAGTAGGATGGGATTTACAATGACCTCTTCTAACCAGTTCCACTTAAGAGGCAGAATAGACACTGCAAGAGAGACACAGTGTACATGCCCCATGACCATGGAGGCCGATGCATCTATCTGTAAGCAGCAAAGGCACATGAAGGATTATCAACTGTCACAAGAAATTAGAGCAGAGGTCCTTGTAGTCTCTACTCATCAAAGGCACCAATAGAGTTTGGAAGTCACAGGAAGCACAGCACTCCTTCTCCATGCGAACAGCATAGGGATGTTCCCTTAAATGCCACAACTCTTGTTGTTGGGTTGAAGGTTCCCATCCATAGTTTTCTGTTTTGTATCAGGATCACAGGGATGTTGTAAGGGAACTGTTCAGTTCCCTTGTTTGTAAGGGAACTGAAGCTACCTTGACCTATAGGAGATGGCAGGGTAAGGCTGGGAAAACAATCTTAAGGATCATACATAACACATTATGGATTTTTGAAGATAGTGAGTATTTAGCTGCATTGGTAATGGTGCTTTCAACTGGCAATTGTGTTCCAAGTCCATGATGACTCACAGGGACATTATATGCTAGAGCAAAGCTGCCCCCATAGGGTTGTCTAGAGTGTAGTCTTTATGGACACTGACCACCAAGTCTTTTCTCCCATAGTCGCTGGCGGGTTTGAAATGTCAATCTATTGGGTTGCAGCTGAGAGCTGTATCGCACCACCTGGGCTTCTTTTAGTAATAACCCCAAAAAACTCACTGCCAACTCATAGGGACCCTCGAGGACAGGGTGGAACTACCCTGTAGGTTTCCAAGACCGTAACTCTTGACAGGAGGAGAAAGTCTCATCTCTCTCCCATGCAGCAGCTGGTGGTCTTCAGCTCCTGACCAATGTGCAACCCACCACGGCTCCTTTCCTTAGGTAATGGTAGGGGGCAAACACATACACAGACACAAAGATAAATGAGTTTCGAAAGTTCATGGAAAAATTCCATTATCTTTTAATTCAATTTTTCAATACATTTTTTGAAGCCCTCCCCTCTCCCATATAAATTTGTGAGTGTAGTGGGATGGGAGTAGCAGGGGACAATATTGGAAGGGGACAACAGTTTTCTGATTTTTGCTGAGTGAAGCCTATATAATTACTTTCATTCATTCATTCCCCGTTCTTTCTCGTTATTCTCTCAGGTCCTTATTTCCTGAAAATCTAAGCTTCCTTCCTGCTAATTTTGCCAAACCGCTTTCTAGTCATTTGGTGCTGAAGGCAGAAAGCCAACCTGTACTGAAGACACTGGGAAATAAGGCGCCAGGAACTGAGGGGATATCAGATGAAATGCTTCCACAAAACTGGCACTGGAGGGGCTTACACTTTTAGAAGCTAGCTACATAGCCAAGCAACTGGGAAAGATCCATATTTGTCCCCATTACTAAGAAAGGTATTTCAATGGCATATAGAAATTATTGATGAGTAATAAAAAGTTGCAGTAATACATAAATAGGAACGGCCAGGAATTCAAGCTGTTCTCAGCAGAGGCTGTGGAGTGAGAGAAGTCACTGCTGATGTCAGATAGCTCTTGCTCGAAAGCAGAGACTAGCAGACAAATGCTTTACCTATGGTCTACTGACCATGCCAAGGCGTTTAACTGTGAAGATAACACATTTTGGGAAAAATGGAAGTTCCAGGCACATATATATAGTCATGGTGAAACTATACATATAGACCAACAGGCAGAGATCCCAACAGAACAAGGGGCCACTGCCTGGTTTAAAATCAGGAATGTGTAAACCAGGGTTATTATGTATTTTCATCATATTTAATCTGTATGCCGAGAAACGGACATGCATAAGGAATTGGGCATCAGCATTGGAGGAAGCCAACTTTCAATATGCAGATGAGACAAACTTCCTTGTTGAAAGATTTTGAAGCACTTACTGACGCAGATCAAGATTGTAGCCTGCAGCGTGAATTACACCAGTGTAAAGAAAACCCAAATCCTCACAAGCAGGCCAACGAGCATCCTGATAAATGGAGAAAGTATTGAAGTAGCCAATGATTTCATTTTATTTGATCTACAACCAACGTCCACAGAAGTAGCAGTAAAGAAACCAAACAGCACATCGCATTGGGCAAATCTGCTGCACAAGGTCTCTTTGAAAGGTTAAAGAGCAGAGATGTCACTGAGGACTGAGGTGTGCCTGACTGCAGCCATGGTATTTTCAATCACCTCATGTGGCTACAGATAGGAAAGCTAGCCAGTGACTAATGAAGACTGACGATTCGGTGCCTCTGTTGGTGAGGAATATTGAATCTATATGGGCTACCAGAAGAACGGACGCATTTGTCTTGTAAGTACAGCCAGAATGCTCCTTAGACGCAAGGATGGTGAGATTTTTGACTCCTGTACTTGCACGTGCTATCAAGAGGGCTCAGCTCCTGGAGAAGGGCATCAGACTTGTTCAGTAGAGGCTTACAAAAAAGATCCTCAATGAGGTGTTACGGCACTGCAGCTGCACCAGTGGGCTCAAACCTAGCGAAGGTTCTGTGGATGACATATGACGTGGTTTTTCTGTAGCACGGTCGCTATGAGTCGGAACAGACTTGATAACCTCTAGCAACTACCACCGCCCCCCCACCAAGTCAGGTTCCCTAACTTGGTTCTCACTGCTTTGACTTATCTGTATTCAGCACCCACAAGCACCCCTTAAAACAGCCTGATGGTGCATTGAGTTAAGCACTGGGCTGCTGATTAAGTAGCAGTTCAAACCTCCCAGTTACTTCATGGGAGAAAGATGAGGCTCTGTGCCCTGAGAGCCTATGAAGCAGTTCTATGCTGTCCTACAGGGCTGTTGTTAGGATCGACTTGATGCTAGTTCAGTTTTACATGGTGGTCCCTGGGGGGTACAAATAAACACGCTTTGTTGCAAACCAAAAGATCGGGGGTTTGAGTCCACCAGAGTTGCTTCAGAAATATCACCCACTGAAAACTCTGGTTACCATCAGGCATGGATTCAAATCCATCACCCCCCCAATCTCCCAGCTGTCTCCTTTCCACTGGTTTTCTCCCCATATCCTTCTCTGGCTCCTCCTGCCTCCTTACTGCACTTACGTTTCTTTGGTATTCCTGCGGTATTTCTTGCTAGGTCCTATCTAGATGTGGATGCCTGAATAATTATCCTAATGAAAGGTAACACAAAGCTAACCCTGATCTCTAATGATCTGTCAAGGAATTCTACTGCACACACATACGTTTATAGCTTATAGTCCAATAACCTCTAATAAAAGGTCAAATCAGATTTTCCCATGCTCTCCTGGTAGTTCCTTTGAAGATTTTGAAATCAGACCAACTAGGTACTCTTGGCCAGACTACGTTAATGCTGTTAATGCTATTCTACCTGGAATGCTCTTTCTTCTTTCCAGTTCTACCCATCGCTAAAGTTCAGTTTAAATGTCCCCTCCGTTTTCTAAGTAACCCTTTACCCCTGAACCCTATATATCCTTCAAATCTCAAAACGCACTGCCATCGAGGCGATGCTCACTCAGAGACCCTATAGGTCAGGTCTCCATGGGTTTCCAAGACTACAGCTCTTTATGGGAGTAGAAAGCAGCATCTTTGTCTCAGAGTGACTGGTGGTTTCAAACTGCTGACCTTACAGCTAGCAGTCCAATGTGCAATCACTATGCCATCAGGGCTCCCTGAAAGGTCTCTCTTTTAATTACGTGTCGTGTATAAGCTGAATTTCCTAGCACCTTTTTAATGCAGTTCTTGTGGTAAAATTAGGTGCCTCAGTTGATATTCGGGCCGGCTTATACTCGAATATATACTGTACATCTTTACTACCAGCCTTTGTTTGGGGGGCAAGGTCTGTCTCTGAGTCATGTGGGCATGAGGATATTCAACACAGTGCCTAGAGTAAGCATGTGATCAGTTTGAATTGATAGGATCCCTAGGAATGTGTCGTGAAATGAGAGCTGCACAATGAAGGAGCCAGCTCAGTGCTGCACGTCTCAGAGATCAGGGGGCTGTGGCTCTCCAAGCAGAACTCTGTAATGCAGACCACTGAGACCTTTAGACATCTTGGTCGTCACCGTCATAATTACACATACACTCCTAAGAATACAAAATCACCCTTAGAAATTTTAGGGAGTGAAAGGGATTGTCTCAATGACCAGGATTAGGGGGAGCCCTGTTGGTGTGGTGGTGATGCATTGGGCTTAGAAGCACAAGGTTGACAGTCCGAAACAATCAACTGCTCTCCTGGAGAAGACAAGGCTTTCTGCTCCCATTGCGTTACAGTCTTGGAAACCCACAGGGGCAGTTCTACCTGTCCTATAAAGTCACTATGTGTCAGAGTGCACGCGGTGACAGTGAGTTTGGCTTGGAAGCATTTAAAATACTGGTGAAATCCACGGGCCACTAAAAGTTGTCAACTTATAGCTTTGGAAATAGTAGTACTGAGCTATGTTGGTACACGTCCTCTTACAGTGCGCGCCTGACACTAACATTTCAGTTGAGTAACAGAGGATGAAGCTGGAGACAAAGTGTCGGTTACTCACTGGAATAAGATGGACTTTTCTATCCACATGCAGCTTGTTCTGCCAGTGTCCTCTCTGTGGCTTATCCTGAACAAAGTGGTTTTAATCTTGCTCCTGAGTGGAACTGTGTTGACTTCTAAGTAATGAAGTCTTACATAATATTTTCTTTCTGTGATAGAAATTCTACTTACTCATCCCGATGTCTTGTGTCGTATATCCAGTTATGGAGCCCTGGAGGTGGATGGCTAAAGGGCTCTGCTGTGAAAGCGTTAACTCCCTAGTGTCTCTGAGGGAGAAAAGTGCAGGAAATCTAGTTTTATAAAGATTAGGGTCTAAGAAACCCTATGGGGGAAGTTCTTTTCTGCCATGGAAGGACATCATGAGTCAGAAGCAAGTTGATGCTACACAATCCCCCACCACCAAACGGCCTGTGCTGTATGTCCAGTTAAGTAGATTCCTACCTCTCCATCCCAACGGTGATAGTCCTAGAGATGATATGATTGTCCTCCGCAGACCCTAGTACTGACGACAGCTTATCTATACACTGTTGGCCTTCTTTCATTCCGATGGGTAAGGTAGGGAAGGAGCTCTGCTAAAGGAAAAGCACAGAGAACTCTTGCTGTGAATGGAACGCCCAAGATTAGCGCCCTCCCTGCCAAGAGCTGGTCCTCAATGCACTGTGTGTTCATATTAGCTATTTAGACTTCGTTTTCACAAGTGAAATGCCCTGGGTTCCCTCACTGCACATTACTGTATTTTATTTTTGCCCGGAGGAGGTATACACAAGCAAGATGTTCTAATTTCTGAAAAAACTTTTAAATTCTAGTGAAGATTATGCTGGAAATATCTTGAAACAATCGACCACAGGGGCCCAGAATACCTCAAATTACTTTACAGAGACAGAATGTCATTCCAAAAGTACATACATTACGTGGGCAATAAATTCTAACAGTTTTTTTGTTTCTTTGAAAGAGAAATATTTACTCCATCAGAGGGGAAAACCTACTGCCGGTGTATAAACATTCCTGTTTGTCTCGGATGCATCCAGGGCAGCATACAGACAAGAAGGCCTCCGTGCAGTGTGAACCTGAAACGACATGAATAAGGATGCACATCCCTCCTTGTGTAAGAATCCCAGAAAAAGAGAGTCTTGAAGGCTAAGGGCAAGAAAAGAGGACTAGAAGAGTAAGGGGGTGGGGGTAGCATGGGAAGAAGCAGAACACATAATAGGGTCTACTCATGTCACAATGGCACTCTAAATATTTTATTTCCACCCGTTATAATATTTACATTTTTGAAGATCAGTATATTGTTTTCTTTTTATCATTATTGGGCTCTGTAATACAATATCACATCATATTTTATTAACATTTAAGAATATAAGAGCTATTAAAACTGCTTCAATGTGCAATCAGATCAGAGTAAACATTTTCCTAAAAAGACACATTACATGTCACCATATGGAATATATATATATTTTTTCCCCTCCAGAGTTAGAAATCGGTTACAACAAATCCTAAAGCTGTCAAGATTCAATGCAGTTTCTTTAGAATTAAAGAAGCCAATATTCATGTAAACAGTATCTTGTGAGGTGTCAAATATTCATTGGTGATTCTTAAACACAGTCTCAGGTGTGAGCCAATTGAAAGAATCCTCTGCATGCTTTTTCATTTTACATAGCAAGAAACCCAAGCAAATGACATTTTAAGAGGCCACATGATTTACACGGCCACAACAGCTAACTCTGTGTCATTTGGGTCAATACTGCCATAACCACTATCGGTTTCCTGGTGTCTTGGGGTCAGAAGTTGGCAGCACGACGGCAATCATCAGGTGATTTGACTTCGTCTAGGTGACTGAAGAGTCTGACTTCATAACAGACTGTTCAGGCAGGTTACTTCACTGCCAGGCCCGTCAAGGCATCGGAGACCTCCATGTTGACTTGTGTGGACATGCTTGCTGGTGTGATATTGAGATAAAGGTCATACTGCTGGTCCAGGCCAAGGTAGCAGTCACTCATGAGATACAGTGTATAAATATACCTAAAATGTAAAAAGATAAAAACAAAAATGAAACTCAACTTTCTAATTACAGTGTTGTTTAATTTCTTCTAAACATTTGTGTGAGATTCTGCTTACCTTCCAGGTAATTCAGGGGTATAGAAAGAAATGGAAGCTACTTGATGATTTCGAACAAAGCCCACTCTTTTTAAAGCAATAAGCTCTCTCTTATCCACTTCTCCTAATACCAGAAACCATCCTTCATCTTTTGATTTGGGAAATCGAGGGGTGATGGCAGTGCTCTCTTGCTTTCCCTGTAACGCAGAAAAAAGAAGAGGAAAGAGAAAGCATTGATAGTGTGTCACACCACCGGGCTGTACACCCTGTCTGACTTAAAGGCCGCAGAGCTGCATGGCTCAGCATCTCTCTCAGCAAAGTTTTTAATTTTCTTGTTTTCTGGATTGATGTCTTTGATTGACATGGCATTATCTGCCTTTCTTCAAGATTCCACAAGTCACACGTAGATAATATTTTTTGTAGTATAAACAACCAGAAGATTTGGAGAAGCTAGCAAAGAGTCCCAAATCTTGACAAATTAGTAGAATTTTATGCCAATGTTGTAAATGATATTCCATTTGTAAATGAATAAATGCTGATAGGGTACAAGTCCTTTCTCTAAGGAATAAATGCTGATAGGGCAAACGTCCTTTCTCTAAGAAATAGGAACTTGTAAGCCAAGCAAGTGTAAAATATATTAACTACCACAATCCAGGATTATTCCAGGACTCGTTAAGACAAAACTTGGTTGTTAAAATTCACTAATTATGAAATACCTTATCAGCTTCAATTCAACATTCACTTTTCACATAAGGCATTTTATTTAAGAGAGGTCAAAGAGCAATGTCTTTTTATAGCATTCAGAAAGAAGATGTATTTGATTTTCCAGCAAAACTCAGTTTAATTTTTACGAAGCAATATTAAGGTAAAGAATTATCTTAGTTTTAGCCCATGCCTTTATTTTTATTATAATCACTGTTTTCCCCCGATGATAATACTTCAGTGATGTAAAAATGCTCATATTAAAGGTTCTGAAAGGTCACAGCCAATCAGTTCATGCTAAATCTGACTGCTCTTTAGAAGTGGAACTCAAATGGATTGGGGCTTGGAGAAACAGTACTGGAAGGTAAAGACAGCTGCTAATCATCTGGCTGTGAACACAGAAGCAGCACTATAAATGCACTACAACCTTGCCAACCCCACAGCAGAGGGGTCGATTTTGACGTACAGCAACCCTGGGGGGTGGACTAGAACTGCCTCGCAAGGTTTCCAAGTCTGCAAATCTTATAGAAGCCAACTGCCACCTCTTTCTCCTGTAGTGTGGCTATGGGTTTGGACCTGTTGATGGGTTCAAACTGCTGACCTTTTGGTTAGCAATAGAGTGCTTTAACCACTGTGCCAGGGCTCCTCTCACTCTCACTAGTAAGGGCTTATTCTAGATATAGGAAAGCCCTTGAATCTACCAGGCAAAACAAAAAAAAAAGAGAGACTTTCTTATTTCAATTGTCATGGTACTAAAATATGACTCTGCCCACATGCTGTCTACTCATGTTCTTAGAGGATCAAATAATTAATTTTAGTATCAGAGGCAACAGAAGAGACCCTAGTCATTTAAACATGTAAGTTGTGTACATTTTTTTTTACCTGAATGAACATTGAAAAAGCTCTTTCAGGTGCATTTTGATGACAGAAGCAGGCAGACGTGGCAACCAAGGCTCAGACAAGCTTAACGACGCATTCAAGTTCATAAAAAATGACTAAGTGGTAAAGCTTTGACCTCATCAAAATCTAGCCCAGTGTGGCTTCTGGGGCAGTGCGTCTCAAAATTAAATGTCCTTAAAAATCCGTTGGGTGATGGATAAAAGTACAGCTTTCGAGATCGCTCTTCCTGAGATTCTGATCAGGCAGTCCGGAGTGGGGTCACGGGATCTGTACTTTGAAAGACACTGCAGGAAATTCTGCTGCCCGGAGCCTACAGACCACACTCTGCGGACAGTGTAACTTGGGGCAGTATTTTATTACATAAGTTGGGAGGTTCTGGAGTGGAAAAATGGCACAGGAGGAGAAAGACTAATGTCAAAAGACTGACTCCCCCTGCCTAAGGCCAGCTGAGAAAGCAGGACTCATGAATGACACGGACACATGAGTAATCAAGAAGCTATGTGTGGTGGCACATGCTGTGGCTGGTGTGAAGTCTGTGAGCATGGAAACCAAACACGATACCTTGTGGGACCCAGTGTGGATTTTCTGCAAGTTGACCTGAAGCACATACTCGTGGTCAGCATGCAATTTGATCCATTTGTTGTCATCTCGCTTGTCTGAAACCAGAGTCGGGATAGACAGCTCATTCTGTCCTTCAACTGAGTCATCCCACCAACCTTTAACACTCAAGCTGACATCTATCACTGGCAAGCGAGATACGAAATTCCAGGCCTGCATTAAAAAAAAAAAAAAAAGGAAAAACAATAGAGGAATGTTTAAGATGAAATACAGTGACCAATTAAGAACGTGTCCTTTTTTCAGAAATGAGCTTTTAATTTTTCAGGTAATTTTAGATTCACATGAAGTTGTAAGAAGTAATACAGAGAAAAGATCTTGTGTAGCATTTTTCCAGTTTCTTCTAATGGTAGCATTTGTAAAACCATACTGCCAGTATCATAACCAGTATGCATTGACATTGATATAGTTCGTTGATCTTGTTCCAATTTCCTCAGTTGTACTTGCTCTCATGCATATGTGTTTGTGTACTTTGAAACACTGTACTTTTGATTCTTTAAAGCCCTTTGAAAAGTAACTTTAAAAGACTGATTCCATCTAAATGTGTGGTCCCTTCATTATAAGTCCCTTCTAGGCATGCAGTGGCTTTTGACTATATGTCTCTGAGTGGCACAAGCAGTTGATAGTCAACTACTAATATAAAAAAGTTGGTGGTTCTAATCCAACCAGTGGCACTATGGGAGTAAGGCCTAGCATTTGGCTTCTATAAAGATTAAAGCCAAGGAGCACCGAGCAGTTCTATTCTGTACCATAAGCCATTGCCACTCATCATTGTCTCGGTAGCAATGAGATTATTATTATTTTTTCTATTGACTATGTGTCCTTGGGTGGTGTGAATGGTCAAGAACTAGGATACTAGCTGAAGGGTTGGCTGTTTGGACCCAACTCGGGAATACAGGCCACAAACTGCTCGTGAAAGGTCACAGTGCCAAAATTCTATGAAGCAATTCTCCTCTGCACACCTGGTAACAACTAACAACTAACAACAATGACATACCATGCTAGACTGAACTTAATATCAAGTGCAAGAACATCCGTTGTTGAGCTGGTTGGTTGCAAGCAGCCTTTATTTTACTACTTATGTAGATTCTAAGCAGGAGAGCATATTTGAGTATATAAAAGCAAAAGGAGAAAAAACTGTGATGTAAAGCAGTACCATCCATACTTATTGTCTAAACAAAATCCCCCTTTTAAAAGCCCATACTTCAAATCCAATAGAAAACACATTTCTATATGTTGACAAAGGAACCTTGTAAGCTCAAATAAATATGTTAGTTTACTTCTGAAGTTTCTTTCTAGAAAAATTTTTTTAATCATTATCATGCTGAGAATAACAATTAAAATGACCTACGTTAAAGGAGCAAAACACATTTTACCAACTCTACTGAAAGTTATTCTCGAAAAATCAGTACACAAACTCTAAGAGCTCACCATTACCACATGACTGAATAAACTCATTCATAAGTCCATGAAAAGTAATCTCAGTTAACAAAGCAAATTAAAGGTCCTACAGTAAATAATTATCATGATTTTCTACAACTTAGAATGATATGGCAGCGTCACTATTAGTCAAAAGAACTCAGGAAACTGTTTCATCAGTTATTACTTTCCAAGTTAGTTTTTAAAAGTATAATAGTACTTTTCTTTATTTTTGGTTTTTCTTTCCCATGTCACAAAAGCATAGCACAGGTTTCCTTATAGGCTTTGATGTGCTGTTTGCAAAGACTTTAGTGCTACTGTGTATGCCTCATTGAAGTGGACTAGCACTGATGGGCGAAACTGCTGATTGTCTATCTAGATATGATAGGCGGGATCAACAATTCAGAGAAGAAAACAATGGGACTGACAGTTCCAGGGGGAAACAGGAGAAGGGAAGATGGGAGAAAGGAAGGTGGAATGGGGGTTGGGTGGGGTGGTGGTCAACCAACCTAGGGACAAGGGAACAACAAGTGAACTAAAACTGATGGAGAGAAGGGCAGAGGATGCGTAGTGGGGCTTAATCAAGAGCAATGTAACAGCGAGGGTTTACTGAAATGAAGGCTGAACGTGATAGTGGGACAAGAGGAAAGTAAAAAGAAATAGAAGAAAGAACTAGGAGGCAAAGGACATTTATAGAGGTTTAAATACAGGCATGTACATAGGTAAATATATTTATATATAATGATAGAGAAATAGATCTATGAACTTATAATTATATGTTAAGTATTAAGGAAGCAGATGGACATTGGGCTTCCACTCCAGTACTCCCTCAACACAAGAACACTTTGTAGTGAGCAAAGCTGATGGTGCCCGGCTATCAAAAGATATAGCGTCTGAGGTCTTAAAGTCTTGAAGATAGAGAAGTGGCGGCCATCTAGCTGAGAAGCAACAAAGCCCACATGGAAAAAGCACACCAGCCTATGTGATCACAAGGTGTCAATGGGATCAGGTACCAGGCATCAAAGATCCAGAACAAAAATCCAACCAATGTGAATGGGGGGAGGGGGAGCATGTGGAGTGGAGACCCAAAGCTCATCTGTAGACAATTACACATCTCCTTACAGAAGGGTTACAAGGAAGAGATAAGACATTCAGGGCACAGTACAGCACTGATGAAACACACAACTTTCCTCTAGTTCTTTAATGATTCCACCTCCCCACCCCACACTATCATGACCTCAATTCTACCTTACAAATCTGACTAGCCCAGAACATGTACACAGTTACAGATAAGAGCCTGCAACACAGGGAATCCAGGACAGATAAATCCCTCTGGATCAATAATGAGAACAGAGATACCAGGAGGGTAAGGGGGAGGTGGGGGGAGAAAAGGGGAATTGATCACAAGGATCAGCCTATAACCCCCTCCCAGGGGGACGACCAATAGAAACGTAGGTGAAGGGAGACAGCAGACGATGTAAGGTATGAAAGTAATAATTGATAAATTATCAATGGTTCATGAGGGAGGGAGGGTGGGGGAGTAAGGGAAAAAAACGAGGAGCTGATATTAAGGGCTCAAGTAGAAAGAAAATGCTTTAAAAATGATGATGGCAACAGATGTACAAATGTGCTTGACACAATGAATGTATGTATAGATTGTGATAAGAACTGTAATAGCCCCAATAAAAGTATCTAATAATAATAAAAAGAATGAAAAAGGTGAACTGACTATGCAGTTTCTAATCCAACTCTAATCCTATAGATTTTTTTGAGAATGTGAAATTACGTCTCCAATTACGTCCTGAACTGCTCAAGCCACAGAGCGGTCCATTCTGTGCTTTAAGGAAACTGAGAGACTGTGGAGAACCAACAGTCACCAGTGCAGAAGTCAAACCACTAGATGCTCTTCTAAACTGTACAGTGTAAAGGTGGTCAAGAAAACGGAAACATACACTTCTGGATAGTACTTAATCTAGTGAGGTAAAACAGCAACATTTTCCTGCATGATGTAAGAGCTCACATTTCTTTACCTGTGCCACTAAATTAGTGTCCAATAGGATGTTTTCTGTTCTTAGCATCTCTTTGGGATTTTACTCTGCAAAGCTCCCAAAAGTCAGATCTGGCTTTTATATACATGTAACCTTTCTGTAGCACTTAATACTATTATTTCTCAACCCACAATATGTACACATATATTTGTTAGGTATACATAAATTTATGTATATAAAACATGAGCTATTTTTAAAGAAACTGCTAAGACATTTCACTACCAGCCAAACATATTTATCTGAGGATTAATCTTCATCTATTGAATCAGGCGAGAGCACTGCCATGCATACAATTATTTAATTAGCAGCCAAATCCTCTGCCAGTCAGCAGCCGTTCCAGGCATACTGATGGGGTAGAAGATGCAAATCTCACAGTCGTACTGCTTTTTCTCATTACTACTGCAATTAGCACTTAAATTGATGCTTTAAACATACTAATTTCTGGAATAATTCAGGATTTGTATGTTACCTGGGATCGCCTCACAGCAGAGCCGACACCAGATTGCTCTGCAAATTGAAGCACTTTTGAGCCAAATAACCATCATCATATCAGACAGAGCCAATTTGCATTTGGTTTTAAAGGTAACAGAATGGCAATTTATGCAAATAAATTAAGTAAGTTTACTTCTGAGTTCTCTCTGAACTAGTTATAACAATGTTCTAAATTTTCATCGTATCTAAAATTTGGCTTGAAATCAATGTATGTTAGAAATCTGTTGTTACTAATGGAAACCTAGATTTGATTTACATATGTTGTTTCTATTGATAATCTTGATGGTAATTTAGTTAGAAAGGTAGGCATTTATTATGAATATTTAAATAGATTTTTGGGGGGGCCAATTTGGGGTTCAACAGAGACTGAACAAGCACTTTAAAGCCTGTTACATTTTTTTCATGTCTCGCTTGAGAATCAGTTGTACTGGAAAGTAAGACATGATTTGGAAGTTTCCTTTAAGACTTGCACCCGCAAGTCAATGTTCATTATAAATTCTGAGCATTGGCTCTGACATGCTTAGGGTAAAATTACTTAACACTTAAAAAGTCCAAATATGCCAAATATGTCTGGCACAGTTCATTCATGTTTTGCCCTTCCCAAAGATGCTTTGGAGAAAGGACCTGTGTAGTCTGTACCCATAATAAGGACTTCATTCAAAGGAAAAGAATGTATGAACAAGGAGATGTTTAAAATAAAAGGGAGGCTAAAGAAGTAACTGAGGGAATTGTAAGGAGATAAACTTTACCATTAAAACAGAGAAAACTACTGAGAAAGTGATTAAAAGGACTCTGGGCAATACGGCCTTGTGCTTAATGAACTCCAGAAGGACCTTTGCATTCAGTTTAATATCATACACCTAAACAACTTCTGATGTTAATAATGTTACTAATTATTATGATTTATTTTGAGTATAATTTACTGAGCGCTCCTTCTATGTTATGAACTATATAAAGTAGTTTACATAATATCTTGCTTTAATTTTCATAAGATCTCCCTGAGGCAGGTACTGTTTTCATGTTTATAATCATGGTTAGTCAACAGTGGATGGAATTCAAACACAGGCGAGTCTGGCTCCGGCACGCATGGTCTACATTAGACAACTCTCTCGGTCCACTTTAGACAGTAAGGGATTCCTGAAAACATGGAAGAAATAGTCCTACCTGCTTTATCTTTGCCGGCTGTAGCTCTGACTGAACAATGGAGTCAAATACACGTTCTTTCCCTTCACAGGCATGGATCAGCTCCGGGAGGCACTCAATACTGCCCTGGTAACCACCACGTGGGCCCTTCACAACTGGCTTCCATTTCCTATGAAATAACATCAACATCAAGCTAAATACTTCCTTCATACTACAGGTGAGATTTTCGGACAATGATGATTCGTATAATTAGAACTACTTCTGAGGGTAAGTATAAAAAGACCACTACAAAATCATAGAACCCTTAATTAAATAAAAATATGAAGATGTGAAGCTATTGATTTCCAACATTTAGGTCCACACGCTTCTGAAGGTGGTGGGCTATCACTTTAACTCCGCCCTGATGGAGCCTTCGGCACTTTTCAATCTCCAAGGATTCAAATCATGTCCTTTAAAAATGTTCTTTTGTTTCTGGGAACAAAAACAAGCCTAAAGGGGGAAAGGATAGTGTTGTAGGGTGACTGGAGTAAGGTTTTCAAATAAAATCCTCATAAGACAGATAGCTACTGCTACCTTTGAAGACTGAGCAAGTACACTGGTAGGATGGGATAAATTCCAGGGTACAACTCTCCCTGGGCTTCTGCTCATCAGTGCAGTTTTCTATTTTCTTGAAACTTCTTCCTAATGAGCACCTGCGATTGCCCTGTGCACTTCAAGAACATCCACCGAGGTGGTTGCTGTTAGGTGCTGTAGAGTTGAGCGGTGACCCTTTGTGCAACAGAACAAAACTGCCCGGTCCTGACCCATCCGCACAATTGTTCTTATGTTTGAGCCCATCGATGCAGCTGCTGTGCCAAGCCATCTTGTCAAGGGTCTTTCTCTCTTTCACGGCCCCTTTACTTTGCGAAGCATGATGTCCTTTTCCAGGGATCTGCCTCTGCTGAAAACATGTCCAAAGTATGTGGCATAATGTCTTTGCCCCCCTAGATCTATTATTTGGCAGGGCATGGCATTTTTAACACTCATCACAGCACTGTCATTCAAATACAGTACTTCTTGGACTCATGAGTTGGGTCCGGTGCACCTTCAACGTTCTCAAAGTAACTTCCTGGCTTTACAACACTTTAAAGATGACTCCTTGGGAATGCCAATGAACAGTTGCTATGACCTTCTGAGCAAATCTCTCTGCCTCGACTCTAACTGGCCCAGCAGATCCCCTAGAAAGCCATTGATTTGACTGGACCTCTGTTTTGAAGGCACCCTATGGGGACAAAGACAAGTATATAACTGAGAAAACTTGTCTGCAGTCACCCACTGATTGGAGAGACACGTGCAAACATGTTTTGCTCAGAATAAACCTGTGTATGTGTGAATGGAAACTCTAGCAGCAATACTTTCTGACTTACCCTAATCTTGCTGACTTTTCGTAAAAGAACTAAAATTCCTACGATACTTTTTAAAGGTTATTAGTGTACATTTAAAAAATCAGTCAGCATTTTCTAAGATAACAACCAAGGCAGTATTGTTATCACTACACAAAATATGTAACTCTTAGGCGAGGTCAGCAAATACTTAGTGGTATGCAGGTGGATAAAATAGTTATTTGGAGCCCTGACACGGTTTTAATGGACACAAGCAAGTGAACTCTTATGATTATTTGAATAAAATTTTACTTATAAATTGTTGAGGATCTCAAATGAAAAGGACATTTTAGGAATCTTTTTGGAGTTCTACTAGCACAAATAGCACCATCAGATCCAAGGAAGGTAGGCCATAAATCTTCCTCTCTACTACTTCTTTATATAGCAAGAAGAAAATTATCACTGAAGTTACACTAATCCGATGCTATGAAAGGTGACAGCAAAGAACTGGATAAATCTCCCAGGCCCCAAGCAGCTTCCTTAACAGACCTGCGTGCCTCGTGGGCAGTTCCCATATGCTCCGGCTTTACAGCTGAAACCCAACTCCTGTTGCTTTTAGTTCATACTCGTTGAGATCGTTAAAGTTTATTGTGCCAAGCTGGCCGGTAAACACATGTGGGAATAATTAAAAGACAGAGAAATAAATGGCTCGGTGAGCCTCGCCTTTCTAGTTCTCGGATCTCATGCTTTCTGACGGTTGGACCAGGGTGCAGCTGCCTTAGCCAGTTCCCTGCTTCAGCTGGCAAGGCTCACTTCCTGCAAGACATCCCTGAGGAGAAGCCGCATAGACCTACCTCAATGCAGCCCTGGGTGCTGAAGCAGCCATATGGAGACCCCTGCCAGCGCTAAGATGCTTACACGCTCACCGATTTGGCTTTCCTCCTGCAGTGGGCATCATTGTGTGTGTTTTGTGAGATGGAGGAGAACTTTGTGGATTGGCATTGGACAAATGGGTTAATGTTGGACTTGTGGGCTTGGGCAGCACTGAGTTGGAATGTTTTTTTGATGTGCATTTCCCCTTATATAAAACTCTCTCTTATACATATGAGTTGTTGTGGATTTGTTTTTCTAAAGTACCCAGACTAACACACTCGCCTTGGAAAAGTATGTTTTTTTGAAGCCGAGTTGCAGAAATCCATGAGGTATCTGCTTTCCCTTGTGTCACCTGCCGCCGGGGTGGATGCGCCTTCACGTCTCAGGGGTGGGCACCTGAGCCCCACAGGGATACCCGGGCTGCCCAGGACTGCAGTCCCACCTCCGACCCAGGGGCTTTCCTGAGGAGAGGAGAGTGCGTGTGTGCCCGAGGTTCTGGTTGGCGCCTGCACCTAGACACTGGACATGATTGTCACTCCTAGTCCAGCGGCAGGAGGGAGGGGATGGCTAGTTGCAGCCAGACTGTTGTGCTTGTCTACACAACTGTGAACCAACATTCTGGCTGCAAAGCTGCTCTCACTTGGTGTGAAGGAAATGTTTTCATTTAAACACTGCCAACCTTGATTATACCATGTATCCTTGTTTTCTTTGCCATATTCTTTGCAGCCATGTCTACGGGACCCAGGGGTCCCATGATCCGACAGGTACTTCGTTACTCAAGGCTTGGACATTCTGCACAGGCATACTTTACTTCTGACAATGGGTTTCTGATTCCCCCCTCCCCCCACCAATCTATTTGGCAAGAACAGAAATAGTTGTTTATTTTGCTTTAGACCACAGAGCACTTTGATAACACTCCTTAAACGACGGCTCCTACTGTAAAACAAACGGCACAGGGAAAACAGAAGCAGCGTTACCAATGGAAAACAAATCAGAGGGGAGGGCAACAAAGTGAGGTGTGACGGCTGGCAACAGATGATTAAATTTCAAGCCAGACTGTCACATCATCCGGCCACACGCTCTCCTGGAAACAGGTGTTTTCACTGGACAGAATCAACATTCTAGCGCATGACATGAAACTCAAGTCACTTAACACACTGAAAAAAAAAAAAAGAACCCCCCCCACAGTCTTCTAAGGTTCACATTAGCAAAACTGTGGTCATGTGGTGATGCTAGGACATCCAAGCCCCCGCCCCCTACAAACCAATTACATTCAAAATGAACACACTTACCTAAAAAGGTGAAGATGCTGCTGCTCTATGTTTGGAAGGGTGAGAAGAGACGAGTCCTTCAGCCACCGACCCTGGATGACCATCTGCACCAGATTGGTAATGTTCAGGACAGCCACCAGCCAGCCCTGATTTGCAGCCACATCCAGCATTGCCTGAACAGCAAAAACAGACGTAGTATAGGATCTTATGGCATGAAAATAGGCATTAGTGCCTTCTCCATTAGGAATCTAGTGACAGTCTTAAACAAACAGTGAAAACCCAAACCATGCATTCTGTTGGTAAATTGATAAACGCCAAACTCGAAACCAGAAACTACACAAACGGAGCCTCCCGCAGCATCCACTGAACATTACTTCCAGGAAAGGGCCAGAGGGCAAGTCTGGTTTTTTGAGGGGAGTAAAAATAGCCAAGTAATATCAGTACCCAGAAATAAAGAGAAAACTTCAGTGCTCCCTGAGAGCAAATACTTAAGGGATTCATTGTATCAGGATCATTAGCAGCTGCATTTAGAGAGTATGGCTCACCTACCAATTCTTTTCCAACTTAAAAAAATCAATAATGGAAAGGAGACAGAAAGTTTTCTTGCCAAAATTTATTTTCCCCAAAAGCTTTCCATAAAAAGAATACCCCACACAGTGGGAAAGGGGAAGATGTGATGTGTGTGGAATGAGGAGAAGCGATTCCTATTAGCCTATACATTTAATCAAATGTTGTGTGGACAAACAAAAGGCTGCATTTGCTTAAGGCAAAACTAAATAGTGAAATCTTATTTAAACAAAGGACAAGTTTACACAGGCAAAGCTATTTCAATTAAATTAGACAGTCTGAGAGAATTCTGACTTAAAGACACATACATTTATATCACCATACTTAGGAAATTATAGAGTTTTAGGAGCGTACACTCTTGATTTAGGAAATGAAACAATGGTGGTAAGAGAGCTTAGATGTACTTATTAACTATTTAAAAGGATACTTTAATTTGCCATACCATGTACAACTACTGAGACTGATACATTTTCCTTCCAATCGTTGCAATTCCCATATTCTGTGTTCTATAATTTACAAACTGTCAAATAGTTTGAAAAAATCATAAACGTTGATCCAAACTAATCTGTGGTCTCGCTATGTACATGAAGGGTCGTTGGTGGTACTGTGGTTTAGGCAATGGGCTGCTAACTGCAAGCCCAGTGAGTCAAACCCACCAGCCTCTCTCTGTGGGAGAAAGATGAGGCTGTGTGCTCCCCCGAAGATTTGTATTCCTAGAACCCTTGTCTCGATTTGCGATGAGTTGGAATTGACTCGCAGGCAGTGGGATGGTTTTGGCTTTCTATACATTACAGGGAGGTGGACCGTGACTGATATGGTCAAATTGTTATTTAGCACCTGAGGGCTTGCCACTTAAACATCATAAAACCTGACTATAATAGCTATAGTCGTACGTATCTATCACTATAGATGTATATATACGGGTGAGTATGTCTATATGTGCACAGGTGCACATTTACCCATTTAGGGAGAATTCACTTTTACTCTTCCTATTTTCCCACGGATCTGATGACATCCCCTGGTCTTTCTTTGAAGTACACAAGAGAAGCAAACCATGAGGAGCACTTTCCATGGGACAGCGACAAGAAAGTGTTAGCAGACAAGCCACAGCTCGCGAGTCCCTGCTACGGGAAGTGACAAGAAACAGAGAAATGCAGAATTACCTAATGCCGTATCATGGTAATGTTAGAACTCGTACAGTAGATTAATGATGGGGATTTCACTCATGATTTTACCTTATAACTTGAGTGGAAATAAATTCCAGGCCCCAACTCACAAACTAGAGGAGTTGGATGGATGAACCATATGTTGTAACTTTGAAGTTTTCACGATGAAGTTGAAAGATTTAATAAAATTTATGAGAGCGCTCCTAAAATATTTTACATTTTCACATCTGGACCATACAGTCTTTCATTGTACAGCCCAGATGTGAAAACGTGAAAAATCGTGCAAAGTAACCGCTTACATGAAGTAAATGAAAAGCCGTATTGTGAATTTTGGAAACGATTATTTTTTCTGCCCTTTAATACTGCGAAACAGCAGGCTGCGAGATCAAGAGCCTGGGAGGGTAAACTCTTTTGTGACTGCTCAGATGTGGTGGTCCAAATGTTGCTAACGTGTCTCTCAGCTTCCTCACTCCCCATCAGTGCTGTTCTCTCGGCCTGACTGACAGTGCCCCAGTGCAGGTCCTCCTTGCCTCTCACACAGAATACGGCAACGACCCACGCTAGTCTCAGCCTCACTTAGCTCGTCTTCAATCCACACTCTTATTGACATCAAAGTAAAAACAACAACAATAAAGAGTGAAACTGTTCATGCCAGTCTTCCCCTTAAAGTTCTTCAGTGGCTTTCCTTTCCAACTTTTGACTGTAGAAAATGAAAGCTAAAACTTCTGAGCATGACAATCTAAACCCTGTGATCTCCTTCATTCTCGTTCATCTGTCTGGCTTTAGGTGTGTGCTCTACGTGTGCTGCTGCTAGGTGCTGTCTAGTTGTTTCTGACACCCAGCCAGTGATGCACAACAGAAGGAAACACTGCCCCGCACTGTGCCGCCCTCACAGTTGTTGTTACGTCTGAGCCCATTGTAGTAGCCACTGTTGGTCAGTCCACCTCATTAGTGTCTTCCACGTTTTTGCTGACACTTGACTGTATGAGCATGATGCTCTCCTCCAGGACGGGTTCCTCCTGATAACATGCCTGGAGGTTGTGAGACGCAGTTTCATTATCTTCATATTCAAGTCACACTCTGGCTGTACTTCCTCCAAGAGACACTTGTCAATTCTTCTGGCAGTCCATGGGAAAGTCAGGGTTCTTTGCCAACATCATCTTTCAAGGGTATCAACAATTCTTCAGTCTTCCTTATTCATTGTCCAACCTGACATGCGTATGAGGCTTGGGTCTAGTGCACCTTGGTCCTCAAAGTGACTTCTTTGCTCTTCAACACTTTATAACACTGATATACACCACCCGATTTGAAATCATTCAGTATCTCGTAATTCTGCTTGACCAAATGCCTCTTCCTATCAACAGTTTGTTAAAACTCACACAGTTGAGTGTCTTTGCATAGTCAATAAACAAGTAAACATACTTTAAGAATAGCAATACTAAATTACTGGTATTTTCCCACAATTACTTGTGCTCTCAAAGTTTGTTCTGTTACAGGGAGGGTAGAGGGAGAGAGGGTAGGAAAGAGGGAACTGATTAGAAGGAACTATATGTGACCTCTTCCCTGGGGGACGGACAACAGAAAAGTGGGTGAAGGGAGACTTCGGACAGGGCAAGATATGACAGAATAACAATTTATAAATTATCAAGGGCTCATGAGGGAGGAGGGAGCGGGGAGGGAGGGGAAAAATGAGGACCTAATGCCGGGGGTTTAAGTGGAGAGAAAATGTTTTGAGAATGATGAGGGCAATGAATGTACAAATGCGCTTTACACAATTGATGTGTGTATGGATTGTGATAAGAGTTGTATGAACCCCTAATAAAATGACTTAAAAAAAATACATTTCCCACTCGCTTTGCCCACTTGGGAATTCTAGGCCACCTTTCAAGGCCAGGGTCAGTACTACTTTTGCCACGAGACCGCCCCGATTCTTCCAGAAGGACATTGGCACTTCTTTTTCTAAGCTCTTGCTGCTACTGACACATGCTGTCCTCATCCTAGCGTGATTCTTTGCTTACAGCAAGAACTGGAATTACCCTTTTTAATCCTATCCCTACCAGAGTGTAGTCCCGGAAGATCTGTTCTATGAAAGAGGATAGGTAAAAAAAAATCTAATTATAATGATTGTAACCACATTCTGTCTGAGGGAGTGAACATCTACCAAAGGCAATACAGGCAGGAGAAAAACCACAAGCGTTGAGGTCAGATAGGTAAAGGTTTGAATCCTAATTTGGTTTCCCTTACTCTATGTCAATTTGAGGAAATTACTTAACCTCATCGAATCGGTTTCTCCTTTATAGAAAGGATATTATAACCACTTTAACCCACTGCCATTGATTGGGTTTCAACTCATGGTGACACTCTATAGGGTTTGCAAAGCTGTCAATCTGCACACATGCAGATAGCCTTATAGGTTTCCCTTGGAGTGGCTGTTGGGTTTGAAAAACCAACCTTGCAGTTAGCAGTCCAACTGCTTACCTGACAGCTCCACCAGAAATTACAACCACTCTAGTGGGATGATAGAAAGGTAAAAGAGATAATGTACTATGCAAGGTGTCCAATGTACTGCCCAGCAAATAGTAAGTACTCAACAAACAGATGCCTACTTTAAAGTTTTCTAAGATGAGATGAAAATCACCTACCCTTTGAGGAACTTCCTGTCACTTTTGCTGCTTATTTCTTGTGCTAGTTACATAATCTGTTGTCAACTTGAAACTTACGAGTGAAGGAGTGGAGTTTAGCCTGTCAATCAGGTTATAGCTTGATGACCTCATTTGGAGGCGCTAAAGAGAGCTTGATGAAGGTGGGACACATGCTCACTCCATGGGAGACATTGCAGCTGACAAGACGCCAGGAGCTACGCTAGAGCCCTGGAGCTGAAGGAGCCATGTGGAGACCCCTGCCAGCGCTGAGATGCCTCTTCCGACCGCCACTGGATCTATAAGATTTTCCACCCACTGGCCTGTGATTGTCTTGCACTCAGCATCATTGCATGTGTTTCATGAGTCTGAAGAGGAATTTATAGATTGGTATCAGACATATGGGCTAATATTGGACTCACGGACTTGATCTGGACTGGGCTGGGACGTTTCCCCAATATTCAATTGCTCTTGTATATAAAACTCTTTATTATACACATGAGTGTTTATGGATTTAGTTCTCTAGACAACCCAGACCGATACATTTTTGTATTGGCATGCAAGGTTGAGAGGAGATATATGGGATGTGTGGACTAGTTAATCAGAAGGTATGGCAGTTATATAATTGTCAATTTAAGGATTAAGCATGTAGGCATGGAGTCTAGCCTGTCAATCAGGTCACAGCCAATGAGGCTTCTGTGTGGGCACAGCCTTCCCCTAAGGATTCTGGGAATTCCAGTATTTCCTCCTTGGAGGTGGGAGACTCTTTGCTCACACCCTGGGAAACAGCAGCCGACAAGACACATGGACCCAACCTGATGCAGCCCTGGGTGCTGGAGAAGCCATGCAGAGACTTCTGCCAGCGCTGAGATGTTTCCAATGCCACTGGATCCAAAGACTTTCTACCCACTGGCCTGTGAGCTTCTACATTCTGCGTCATTGTATGTGTTTCGTGAGTCTGAAGAGGACTTTATAGATTGGTATCAGACATATGGGCTAATATCGGACATCTGGACTGGGATGTTTTCTCAATGTTCAATTGCTCTTGTATATAAATCTCTTTCTTATACACATATGTGTGTCCATGGATTTGTTTCTCTAGTTTACCCGGACTAATCAGAAGGGATATGCAGTTACAAGAGAGAAAGCCATGGGGCAGGCCAAAGACAGACCTGGAGGAAGTTCTTGGTATGAATGGGAAAGCCATGTTACTGTTCAGTGGACCATATCTGATCTAAGGTCAGGTCAATGGGCTTGGGGGTCCTGGTGGCATGCATTGGCACATTTGTGTAAGACTGACCACAGCATGGGTTCTCTGTTTGTCACACTCTTTTACAGTAGTCTTCTTGCAGGTAAGCAAACATGTGCATATGCTTCTTTTCAGGGTAGGGCTTTGTTTAGTAAGGGCTGCAGATCATTGATGAGATTTCCAAGGTATCTCAGAATCGTTTACTAATGCTGAACAACAAAAGTAGAAATAACCTTAGACAACTCAGTATCAATAAATCAACAATATGCAAATATTTAATCTTCCTAACCTCTTAACCACTTTCCACTTGGTAAACCTACCAGTCGAAAGTAGGATAATTCTGAGTGAAAGTAAAAAAATGTAAAGGGGCCGACTCTGTTCATGAGATTTTCCTCTACTGAATTAGAATCAGTTTCAACTGATTACTGTTCCAGATAATAATTGCTGTATACAGATGATAATTCTGTATCATCTATAGCCATGACAATGGAAAAATGATTTCTTGTATTTTATTTATGTATAAAATTACACTAGACCTAGGATCTTAATATAACTAACAGAAATGGTGGGCTATCATTTATTGAGAAGAGATGGGTAGGAGAACAGGTACTAAGTCTGAGTTTAGTCTAGAAAACATTTTAACTGAGATGATGGTATACCACCAGATGAGAATTTGAGGTAAAAACAAGCTTCAGTGAGCTCTTGGGCTACAAATTTAGAGATCCTGTTCACAAAGAAGGCAGCAAAGACTAACAGAGAATGTGATTAATGGAGAGAATAATATTTACTGGACGAGAAAAGAATCACGGGCATAAGAGTCAGGAAGGAAATAGAGGTGTTGCTGTCTGACACCAGGTGAGTAAGGTATGAAGTTCTATAGGTCAGGGGATAGTTCCCCATACGAGGGGCCCGAGGATAGAACTATGATCCACCGAGTTGAGAAGCTAGCTTCACACATTCTTTGCTTAATAAGGGTTTCTATGATTCTGTAGCAATGTTTTCTGACTTGTCCTGGCACATTATTAAAATTGAATTTTCCAGTTAAAAAAGAGAGATACTAGAGCGTACCCCTCAAAAACCTGGAATTGCACTTGAGCATTTCTCTCTAGCATTACAACCTGTTAACTTTCTTAATAAACCCTTTAACCATGAATTTTGTCTGTGAGTTCTGTGTAGCCATTGCACTGGCTATTAGAACCTATAAATTCTGATAGGGGCTCATACAAGTATCTCTTCTAGACCGCTGGCCAGGTAGCTGGCTTCCAAATTACTTGACCTAGATGAGTGAGTATCTCTAGCATTTCATTCTTGTGTTAAACCGTCTTATTTTGTATTCAGTCACTTGCTGGAGCCTTGATTTTTGGCCAATGCCTTCTGTGCAGCCTGGCCTTCTTCTCGAAGTATCATTGGCTCTTGATCACATGCTACTTCCTGAAACTGCTGAATGTCAACAAATTCCTTTTGGTACAGTGACTGTCTTAAGTAGGCTTTGAAGTCTTTTGTCCATCCCTTTGACTCCATCATTTCTTCCATTAGCTTTAGATATTTATTCTACATTCAAAAGCAAGTTTCAGTCTCTTCTGACATACATTTTGGTCCCTTCTGGTTAATGACCTTTTGATTTTTTCATGTATGATATCATCCCACAAACCTTATTGATTTTCAGTGTGTATTTTTCATGTATGACGTCATCCTGCAAACCTGTTTTGGTTACTGATTTTCAGATTTTATTTTATTTTATTTTGAGTAGTCTCTAAATTCAGGTGGGGCGTACTCAAGGTCATATGTTAGTGCTCACTGGCCTGTTTTAATTTTCTTCAGGTTCAACTTGAACTTGCCTATGACCATATATTAATTCACATACAGTTGGGCCCTGATTTTGTTCTGACTGGTAATATTGTTTCTCCAACGTTTCTTTCCATAGATATAGTTAATTTGATTCCTGTGTATCCCATTTACTCTCATCCACATGCACAGTAGCTATTAATATTGTTGAGGGGAAAAATAATTCCAATGATTAAGTCACTAGAGTCTTGCAAAATTTTATTATATACTCCCCAGCATCATTTTTATCACTAGGGCCACATTTCCCAACTACTGATGCTTCTTCTTTGTTTTTAACTTTCAAATTTCAATCACTCTGTCATTAAGTTGTGGAGGCAATTGTTTCCTAGTTGTATTTTTAATGTCTTCCAATGTGAAGGGCACATCTTCTTGTACTCCTCCTTCTGATATTCATAAGGTTTGCACTTGCTAATTTTTCTGAAGTAGATAGCCAGGCCTTTCTTCCTAGTCACATTTAGTTTGGAAGCTCCACCGGAGACTTGCCCACCATTGGTGACCCTACTAGGATTGAGATCCTGCTGGCATAGGTTCCAGCATCAGAGCACCATACAAGCCACCAATATGACATCTGAATGATCCTATCAGAGGGTCTTAATCGTCTCTGCAAATGGGAGATGATGTCTCCTGTAGGATGGAGGAAAACTGGGGTTTTGGGCTAAGTACCAGAATATCAAATGGTATGAATAAAACTGCAGAAAAATGAATTTCAACTTTGTAGTAGAAACAGTTGATGATTTATGATTGTTCCCAGCAATCACTAATATTTTAGATGTAAAAGCTGAGAATTTGGAAGTTGCTGGTTATCAAGGAAAGAGAAATTTTAGGATACCAGTGACATCAGTAGAGAGGGCTTCTGGTGGAATAGTGGGATACTCACAGAACCGCTAACCATAAGGTCAATGGTTCAAATGCGCCAGTCGGTCTGGAGGAGAAATATGAGGCTGCCTATTCTCATACAGGTTTAATGTGTAGGAAACCCAAAGGGGCGCTACACTGTCTTAGAGGGCCACTAAGACTCAGAATTGACTTGATGGCAGTGAGCCTGAATTACATCAGTGTTGAAATGAACAAACTCAGGGGCTAATCCTCTGTAGGGTAGAAAGTGAAGTCATAAGGGGACCGATGACCCATGAAGGGGATACGAGATTCAAGATCACAATGAAAAACAGAAATTCAAGCTTGACTGATAAAGATGTTATGGTGGGAGAGGAGACGCTGAGAATAATGTCATGGAAGTACTTTGTCTACACGGGTCATTAAAGTACAGGAGTTTGTGATACATGCTATAAAGTCTGGGGTCATGTTATAAAAGGCAGGCACTGGAGCCACTATGAGGACTGCAAGAGCTAGGATGGAGCACAGGACTGTGAATCTGGTGTTTGAGGACCTTAGGAAAACAGATTCCGAGTTTAGAAGATAACAGATAAAGAAATCTATGGACATCAGTTTAAACGCAGTTGTAGGATTTTCACAGCTGTGAGAATGGGGAAATACAAAAGACTTTCCATGTGAGAAGGAAATGAGTATTCTGGGACACATTTTCACTTGGGTGAAGTTTAGGGAGGATATACTCTACGTTGTATAAATAAATAAAACTGTAGCAGAAGTGAAAGGTAAAAATCTCTCCTTTTTTTCCCATATTATTTCCAAGTAGTCAATGTTAGGGAGTAGAACAACTAAAGGCAAAGAAGACAATGGCAATTGTTGAAATGAATAGATAATGTTGCCACTGCTGTTCAATTTCAGTACTATCAAGGCAACATATTATTACAGCTTAAAAAAAGAAACTGTATTTAGTAGATGAACATGGAGATTTTCATTAATTTATAAAAGGTTGTGTCTATGGGATGTCAGGGGAATGCGAACCACTCTGGAAAGGTCTTCAAAAATAAGGCAAGTCTGAAAGACTGGCATAGCTACGAGTCTAAGGAAACACGGTGACTAAGTCTAATGTGGTATCCTTAACGAAAGCCTTGAACAGAAAATATTCATTAGGTAAAAACCAACAAGTTATGAGTAAGAAACTATCAATAATAATATATCAATACTGGCTCCTTAATTGTGGCAAATGTACCACACGGAAGATATTAATAGGAGGAAATTGGGTATATGGGAATTCAAAGTACTATCTTGGCATTTTTCTATAAATCAAACTACCCTAAAATAAAAAAAATATAGTTTAAAAGAAGCAAAAACAACCAAATAAAAAAATCAATCCCATGGAAATTCATCCTAGGCAGCTTGTTAAAACATTAATTGTTAGACATCTGCTAGAAAACATACTATTTAGTTCAAGAACTCCCACAAGTTCTACAGTGATGGAAAAACCTGAAAAAAAAAAAAGTTTTCTTGACACAAAGGCACACTCTTTTAAAGGTTCAGGTCAGTTTGTAAGCAATGACACAATATTTTGTTGTTAATTAAAATGGTATAAGTACATTTATACCATATACATTTATACCATGGTATAAGTACATATACCATACATACTGAAAGAATCTTTTTCAGTAGCAACAGTTGTTCATAGGAACTTTCTCCTGAACTTTTAGCCCGAGAAGGTTAGCATTCAGGAAGCTCAGCTGCTGTCTAACAAACTTAATTAATCAAAAAGTCATTTCCGAGCTGTAACTATGAGTAAAAGCGCTTCAAGTGTGCTAGCAAGCCTACAAGTTAATCAAAATGCTAATGCAGTACAAATTAAAGTTGTGATTAACATTTCACAGTAGCTGCTTAAGTGAATTGATCACACAAATGGGTTAAGCATTACTCATTTCCGACAGTCCCAACCGGGAAAAGAGTTGTTATGTGGGTCTGAGGAGAGGAGCTGGGCGTAGATGGATCCTTAAGAATGGCATCATATCATCAATAAACCATCACTAAATTGTCATACAAAAGCTTACAGGTAAAGTCACCCAGGGGGAACTCGCCTTCCAAATTATATTATAGTCCTTGAAGGGAGATTGCCTATAAATCCACAAGTGTAAGTAAAGGTGTTTAAGACCTCAAAATCCACACATTTGTGTTACTTTTGGAAATGCAAAACGCATCAGCTTTGGGTTGCTTCAGTTGTGGGAATGGAGTTTTAGGTGCTCTGCCGTGACACTGGCATGAAGCTCTGATACTGGATAAAGTAAGTACCAACTGGGGCTATGACCCTGCACCACAGTACGAATCTTTGCATTTGGAAAATAATGACTCAAAATAAGGCCATTTAGAATGATTTGCTTTTACATGGCCATTTGTCCACTAATAAAACTTCCTCAGGCTTCTAGGGCAAGATATGAGCTTTTGCTTAACCAGGAATACAACCTTCATTAAACTTCATCCTGGTCTTTATTACTCTGAAAAAGTCACACTGATGTTTATAAAAAATAGATTACCTTTGATGAAGAATTCAGATTTAACAAAAAATAACCTTAAAAACTTGTGAGGATTCACAGATAGTGACTCGCTCTCTTGAAGACCTTCCTACGAAAGTAGAAACGAGTGAAATGCTTATGAATTTTGTCTAGTCATAACAGAGTGAGATTCCCTCAGTGTTCAGCCTTGTACTCAAAGCCACCCTACCAGTCAACGATCTTATAAATCCACAAGCAACCCCGTTGCCTTTGAGTTCATTCCAACTCACAGAGATCCTACAAGAGAGAACAGACTTCCTCTGTTGGGTTCCCTGGCTGTATTCTTCTCAGGGGTGGACTGCCTTGTCTTCCGTCCTCAGAAAGGCTGGTAGGTTCAATACACGGACCTGCTGGTTAGCAGCGGGGTGCCTTAACCACTGACTGAACTACCCATGGCTCTTTACAATGTTACAAATAGCTAAGGACAAATATCCAGTAGAAACTGAGTAATACAACATCCCCCAAATGTGCAAAAGTAAAAATATTCTTCAAAACCTACCTATAAAGCAGGTATGTTTATTAAACTCTCAAACTCATTGCTACTGAGTACATTGCAACTCACAGTGACCCTACAGAACAGAGCAAAATTTCCTTTTTGGGCTTCTGAGACTTAAAAAAAAAAATTAAGGGGAATAAACACTCCTTACATTTTATTCCGACAATGTCTTTATTTTTGTTTTCTCAACAGTTTGAAGGGCACATAATTCGCTCATCGTTCGACTGAAGAGTTCACCAGTCCCGTCTTTCTCCTCTCGGAGCAACTGACCTTGCTGTTAGCTACGCCACCAAGGCTCCTACGTCCAATAGTCCAACTAACCCACCTATCTCTTTGCTCAAAATGATGTGAAGAAACTTTATGAAGTCTATTGTACTGCACTATATACTGAAGGATAATCTTTTCATTGGGCTTAATTAAAAGCATTTAAGAATTTGAAATGATTCTACTAAGCCGATATATTACATTTTAGCTACTATTTACCATATGAAAGCATTTATTACAATTCTTGGATTAAAGATTTGACCAAGTATTTTTGTTAAGCTCTGTGATGCCTGAAGTATTTTCATTGCTATGAGTATGCACATTATAGGGAAAAAAATATCCATCGGTATTATTTGAATATAATACACTTTTAGTTTTTCAGAAGTTGTAGAAAACAAAGAGGTCCATTTCTGAAGCTCAGTCCTTTAACCGACACTGACATTCTTCAACAACTTGACAGTGCACTAAGACTTTGCTTAGTGCATCCACAGGTTGTGTTAGCCTTGCTCCACAGTCTTTTTAAAGGTTAGGTAGGCCTTGCTCCAGAGATCTAGGGATTAACTATTTTATGCCTTTATCTACTACAAATGGGAATGGTTTGTTAGTAATAATAATAAGAACTAACAATTGTAGGAGCTCTTAGGGGGTACATATGGTTAAGTGTTCGACTACTAATTTAAAGAATGGAATTTATTTTAACCCACCCAAAGGTATCTTAGGAGTCCTGGCGGTGTAGTGCACTGCCCACTGGCCTGCTAACCACAAGCTCAGTGGTTTGAAGCCAGCAATTCTACAGGAGAAAGATGAGCTGCCTGCTCCTGGAAAGATTTACAGCCTCAGAAAGCCAAAGGGGCCATCCGACTCTGTCGTATAATGTTGCTTTGAGTCAGAATCAACTTGATGGCAGTGAGTTTGGTTTTAAGGAGTTTTATAAAAAAGACATCCCTGGTGATGACTTTTAAAAGGTTATAGCACTGAAAGCTGTATGGAGCATAGTTCTACTCTGGGGTTGGCATGAATCTGGGGCAACTAACAACAAAAACAGTTTTAGTGTATTTCAACTTAAGCTATTAGGTCAATGAGAAATACTCACATTATTATATCGTCTTTTGCTTCCTATATTTTATCCTTTCCTATTCTCATATTCTAACATCGATTAATCAGTAAAGTTGATTTAAAAATAGATTGAAGGTGAAATGTTTTGTTTCCAGAATAGTGTATGTTATAGGAAAATATAATACTGGTGGTGTTATTTAAGTACAATATAATTTATTTTTCTAAAGATCCTTTTATTGGAGGCTCTTACAGTTCTTATAACAATCCATACATCAATTGTATCAAGCATATTTGTACGTAAGTTGCAATCATTATTTTCTAAACATTTACATTCATTTGAGCCCTTGGCAAAGTATAATTTTAATCTACCAGAAATTCTTACAGAAGACAGAGGTCAAGTTATTGTTTCCAAATTTAAGGTAAGCAACAATCCCACCAGTCAACTGGTAGGTATTTGTTTATGTAAACTTAAGATGGTATTTTTAATAATTTCCAAATAGTATATTGTAAGATATATGAAATAATTTCTAATTTTTACTTATAGTTAATTAAAGTTAGTTGTCATAAAGCACCATTTATGACAATGGGAACTATTAGAACAATTTAACAAGCTTGAGTGGTATATGAGTTACATATTAGTTCACATTTTAAAAAGAAGGAAGATTGGATACTTGGGAGGTCAGAAAAACTTGGACATTAAGGAAAACAATGTAAAATGATAAGCTCCTATGTTAAAGTTAGGCATAAGAATGCAATGAAACAATAGAGCCTATAAGCCAGAATGGAGCTCCTTAAATTCTTCCTCTTAAGGTCACTCTTTGGTTTACAATTGTTTACTTTTAGTAGTGCAATAGAAGATGAATTCAACCTATATAAAGCTCTACCTTGGTCTATTTTCTCTTAGGAGAAAACATGGACAAGCAAATGATTAATTGGTCTATGTAGCACAGACCTCGTGGTAGTTACATAATCTCAATTCAATTTGAGGATATTACGAGTGAAGGGGTGGAGTATAGTATGTCAATCAGGTTACAGCCTGATAATGCCTCCTTGTGGGTGTGGCCTTCTCATGAGGATTCTGGGAACTTTCCTCTCTTTTTCCCTGGAAGAGGGCCACACTCTCTCTGTTTTAACTTCCTGTTGAGGAGCCACACAGAGAGCTGGAGGAACCAACACCAAGATGTTTCCACCAGCATAGGACCCACAAGACTTTATACCCACTAGCCGGTGATCTTCCTGCATTCGGCATCATTGCATGTGCTGTAGGAGTCTGAACAGGAATTTATGGACTATGATCGGACCTATGGTTAATATGAGGTTTACGGACTTGATCTGGACTGGGCTGGGATGTTTTCCCAATATTCAATTGCTCTTGTATATAAAGCTCGTTCTTATACACATGAGTGTCTCTGGATTTGTTTCTCTAGTTGACCCAGACTAATGCAGACCTATTCTTTAATAATTAGGAGGGATGTCAACTATTTTGGGGGAGTTTGGCAGTTCCATATATCGAGACACGGAATCTCTGTAACTGCTTAGAGCCACTAGAATCTATAGACATTTGTCAAAAAAGACTAGTGGGATGGATAGAAACCTACCTCTAGTGAACCCCTTCAGTGGTGGTAATGGTGAGCAAGTGAAAGAAGCTGAAACAGACGGAATCTAGGCAGAGCATCATGACCAGCCTTGGCAGGGAGAGAAAAGATAAGGCTGTCACCTTCTGAAAACCTTGGAACTCCTTGGCAGGGTTGCTGTGCATTCACATCAACTCAGTGGCAGTGTGTTTGTTTTGGCAAGCAGAAATCATGGCCCTGGTGGCACTGTGGACTAAAACCCTGGGCTGCTCACCCAAAGGTCAGTGGTTCAGGGTGCTCTATGGAAGAAAGATGAGGCAATCTTTCTCTGTAAAGATTTATAGCCTTGAAGCTCTATTCTGTCCCATGGAAAATCTTAAAGAATAAAAGGAGACCATAAAGTGTGTGTGTGTGTGTGTGTGTGTGTGCTTTAATAGTAAACCTTTGCAACCTATGCATACATTGTTTTGATGAGCATGTAGGATTTATTATACAGTTATCTTTTCTCATTATCATGGCAATTTTATTTCCCTCATGACTGGTTGATCTCTTCCCCATTGTTTCCAGTTTTTGCAACTTTGGGAGAAAACCTGGAAAAGCATATGGTTAATTCACTGGTCTATGTAACATACTGTAAAACCTTGAGAAGGAGCATGAACAGTTGATATAAAAGGCAAAAAATATGTCAACTGGATACTGAAGAGTGATATAATATGCCACATATCATCATGCATATTAACAAGGCTCTCTTACAAACTGGTTATAGTAATTACAGGCATGCTATTGAAAGAACAGGAAGAATTTAAGAGAGGTGATCTGAGTGTACATAGGAAAAAAGGGATTAATTAAAAAGTATTATTCAAGGTCTGGTCAGAATTTATGGTTTTTAAAAAAGGAAAATTCATGTGAAGTTTCCATGTTTAAAAAAAATTTCACTAAACTATTAATACAATTTTAAAATGAATCTTTATTGGGCAAAGCAAATTCAGTGAAATAAATTTTTATTGCATCCAACTTGTACTCAAGAACATTTTTGTTTTTTTATGTGATCTTGAGAGAGCTAGACTGGTCTTCCTTTGTAAATTGAGGATAATAATTACAGGACTTCATCATTCTATTGTGATAAGTTGCTACAAGATAGAGCAATTAGAACAGAACCTAACAAAAGCAAAACTCTTAAGAAATGGTTACTACCACGTCATGGTATTGTATCGGGCTACTGTAAGGTCAAAAGTTTGAATCCACCAACTGGAGGCTTTCTGCTCCTGTAAAGAGTTATAATCATGGAAACCCAAAGGGCCAGTTCCGCTCTGTCCCATGGTGTTGCCGTGAGTTGGAAGTGATTCAACGGCATTTAGTTTTCTGAGACATCTCTGTTAGAAAGGTCTGCTATGCGAGCCATCATTACATAGTGACTTTTCTTATTTTTTGTGGTGGTGGTGGTGTTAGGGAGTGTTTGAAGAGCACAAGAATGGAACTCAGTTCCCTAAATATTATTCTAGTTGCTTGTTAGGGACTGTTGAGTAGTCTTTGTTGCCAACCTTCCACCTTACTAAGCAATGTGTCCTTCTCCAGGGACTGGTCTCTCCTGACAACCTGTCCTAACTACAGGAGACGAGTCTCGGCAATCCTCGCTTCTAAGAAACCTTCTGGCTGTCCTTCCTCCAACAGACTGGTTTGCTCCTCTGGCAGTCCATGGCACTTTCCCTATTGTTTGTCTACCAGCGTTCAAATACATCAGTTATTCTCCAGCTTCCTTATTCAATGCCCAGCTTTCACATGCATGTGAGGCACTTGAAGAAACCAGAGCGTGGATAAAACAGCACTTTAAAGAGGGCTTGAGCAGCATATGTTCCCCATGAAAACACATCATTCGATTTCTCTACTGCTACTTCCAGCAACGCGGATTATGGAGTCCAGTAAAATAACATCATTGACAACTTCAGTCTTTTCTCGGTTTATTACGATGCTCTCTATTGGTATAGTTATGAGGTTGGTTTTCTTTACATTGAGTTATGATCCATACTGAAGGCTATATGTAATCTTTGGTCTTCATCAGTTCTTCATGTTCTCTTAGCTTTTTGGTAGAATTCTGTATTAACATTTAATAGTTCCAACGGAAATATGGAAGTATAGCTTTCTATAGACCTTTCTGTTCAGTGGGAAAGATTTCCTCTTAACTTCCAAGTTAGAAAATGTATACATTTCTCTGAGTGTGCATGTTCTTTCAGCACAGAGTAACATATTTATCTTGTAGTCCTTAAAGAGTATTGCTTTTCTAACGTCTTTAAAATGCACACAATTTTTTATAGCATTAGATTTTAGGCTGTATGAGAGAATATTAGATGATGGGTAAATCTAGCCTTTTAATACTTTCAAAAGAAAAGTCCAAAATTATCTCAGCAAATTGACAACACAATTAAAATTTGAATCACACGGCCCTCTGTTTCTCAGCTCACGTGAACCTTGGTTTCTCTTTCTATACTAGACATCTGAAAGCTGAGTTAGTGAGACACTCTGATGCAAATACCACTAAGAGGTAGCAGCCATGACTAATATATAAGTATTTATCTTTATCTTTATACAATCTGGCTTAGAATGTTTGAATCTTTTTCATTTAAATGAAGATGATTTTAACTTAAAGTAGAGATGCATGGCACTTCTTAGAAAGGATCAGAAATATGAGAACAAGAATTAAGGTCCTGTTATCTACATTTGGTTTCAGCACTGACTACCCGAACAAATCACCTTTAACAATTAACTTCTCCGAACACCAATTTCTTTGTCCCTTGATAGAACAATGTGAGGTAGAGAGATAATCAAAACATCAGAAATTTATCACCAGGTCTAGTTTTGCCATTAAATATAAAAATATAGCTAATGTCACTTCCATTTTTGATTTTTGTTATATGTAACAAACATATGCACACTGAACATAAACAAAATGTCCCACCATTTACTATAATTTACAGATAACATTTTTTTTGGTCAGAAAAGCCTTTACCTTTTTATTTAAAAATTTAAAACATTTTAAATTATAGTTAACATGATCAAAGAGGGATTTCAAAAGTGAAGGGCAAAATGAATCAGTTGCATAATCATTACATTGATAAATTAGGACATTTTACATTTGATCTTAGCCAAAAGTAAACAGATTAAAAAAAACCTTGAGATATCTCAGTTTTTCTGGGATGGGAGTGGTGGTGGTCAGGGGTTGGGGGATGGAAGCAGGAATGCTTGTAACAATAAAATAAGGAAAGAAACTGTTACAAGAAACCTTAATCCAAAAAAATGACACCTTTGATATATAACTTGAAATAGGACGGGAGAAGCAAAGGCTCACTACACTGCATATTCTAACTTCATACCAGGAGGAAATCTACTGCAACAACCCTTTTCTTTTCTGAGAGTCCCTACTAGGAGCCCTGGTGGCAGAGTGGTTACACTGGAGGCTGCTAACCGTAAAGCCAGCAGTTTGGTTCACCACTCCTTGGGAGAAAGACGAGGCTTCTGCTCCATGGAGATTTACAGTGTAAGACTGAGGTTGCTAAGACTAAAATGGGCTGGATGGCTCTGAGTACAGTTTTCTTAATCTCTATCATTTCATAAGTTTCTATAAAATAAGAAGCGCTGGTGGAATAGTTAATTGATGGGCTGCTAACTTAGGGATGTTGGGCAGAATCCACCAGTCACTGCACCTGAGAAAAAGGAAGCCATTCTTCTGTCAAGATTTATAGCTTCAGCCATCCTAGGGAGCAGTTCTACTGTCCTACAGGGTGGTGAGGTGTTGGACTTGACTCAGCAACAATACATTTTAGTTCTTTAAAATAAAAGGAATTAAAAAAACCCGTGTGAATTAAATGGCTATGATAAAGCAAAGCAATAAAGGCACTATTAAAATATAAGGATACTTAGATCTATTTTCCTGCCTCAATAAATTGTTTTTTATAAACATTAACTGATGCCACATACATATTTTTCACTCAGACACTACGGGTTAAGTGCTTTGTACTAAATTAGCAACAGAACTGAATTTATAGCTGAGTCTCTTCCACAGACTACAAGGGCATGCTCATGTCCCATGGGAGTGGTGATAAAATTTCCTGTTAGTCAGCAGGGCTGTAGTTTGAAAAACTGATGGAGCCAATTGCTTTCTCAGGCCAATAGTACTCCTCTATCAAATTAGAATAAGGGTTGTTATGGTTCAAACAATACTGTAACTAAATTTGTGAATCAGTTTGGAAAAACTTATTGTCTTTATATTCCTCCTCCTTTCCACCTTAACATTGTTTCCTTTTCTGAACTGTATACTTTTATCATATTCTTACAAGGAAACTCCAGAAGTGAAAGTATTTAGAATATAAAGCTGACATCATTTTGCAACTAACTATTATTTCCAAGTAGCCTCTGAAAATCCTAAGCTAAACATTTAAGATGATCAGCGGTAATGCTTGTAATTTATAATAGAAAAATTACACAGCAAGTGTCTATGAATATGGGCTTCGTTAAATAAACCTTGATTTATTCATTTGAAGAAATATAATGAGAACTTTAGAAACTATGCTTGAGAAGAATATTATAAATTGTTACATTAAAAACAAGCTATAAAACGTAACACAAATTTTGTAAAGCACAGTGCAAGTATGTATGTTTGTGTAGAATTATAAAGAAAATGATCTTTCAAAGCCAAAACAAAATAAAACTGTACACAAATATTCAGCTCTAGTTAGTACATTTGTTTTCAGGGAAAAGAGTTAATAATTATAAAACAAATGTTTTAAGTATTTTAGGATAGAGAAAATAGTAAATATATTGTGGTTTATCACAGACGGAGAAAGCATATTTTTACAAATCTATAACAAGGAAACGCTAAAATGAATCTTTTGGTACTGAATTGGAGGTTATCAGAATGGGGAGGGAGGGAGAATGAGCTCATAGTTATATTATCTACAAGAAGGCTTACAAAAATTCATGGAAACATTGTATTACCTTATTTAATTCCATTTTTCCATGAACTCCTTTAAGACTCCATACATAATTTTTGTTAAAAACACTGATATTTTCCCTGACCTCAAAACTGTTTTTCCATGATATAAAAATGATCCTTTTTTCTCTCCCATTTGAAGACACCTTAATGAAAATCAGACAAATATTTCTGAGAGACACTGTCTAGAGACTGAGATGGTTAAACGTGATTTGTCTGGTATGAACTTGTGTATATATGAACTGGAAATCTAATAGTTAATACTTTTTGGTTTACCTTGTGAACAGATATAGGCCTGTGTTTACATACTTGTATTTCCCAGCTTTGTTCCCTGAGAGGAAGTAGAAGGGATGACGGGCAAGGAGGCAGTAGCATGCAACTAGAGTCCAGATTTTAGTTTCAAATACTGTTCTCTGAAAAAATGAACAAGGAATCCT
Organism: Echinops telfairi; assembly: GCF_000313985.2. NCBI lineage: Eukaryota > Metazoa > Chordata > Mammalia > Afrosoricida > Tenrecidae > Echinops > Echinops telfairi. Next base: position 78,295,994 of record NW_022107431.1, read on the forward strand.
GTTGATTTCAGGCTTCAGGCAGGGAAAGCCCAGGATATTATAAAGTAAAAAAAATGTTAAAAAATAATGGGGGAAATTATAAGGATACAGGAATCAACTTGCAGGCTTCCACTGACTTGCAGGGTGTACTGTGAGTAACTGTATGCCAACACATGAAGTCCTTGAGATGAAACGGACAAGCTTCTGGACACATATAAACGACAGAAGATCTGAACACAGAGCACGTGAAGAGACGGAATTCATATTCACAAACCTCCCAGCAAAGGAAAAGCCATGACCCAGATGACTTCACTGGGGAATTCTACCACCTGATTCTGATCTTTCTTAAAGTTTTCAAAAATTCAGAGGAGGACAGGATACTTTGTGCAAGGTTAGCATTACCTTGCTACCAAACCAAAGCAAAGACAGCACGAGGAAAGAAAACCAGAAAAACAAAAAGTCTCATTATTCACTGTGGTAAAGATCCAACTAATATTAGAGATTTTAATACGCTGTTTCCCCAACTTTCTACAATGAAATGTGCTACTTCTATGAATAAAGAGAAAATCATAAATGTAACTCTGAAAAATACAAAACTGTAAATAATATATAGATAATTCTATGAAATCATACCTAACAATTATCTAAGGCTAAAGTATCTGGTCGAATCCTTTCTCTTCAATAAATGTATAAACAGACTAATTTTTAAATCACTTATTTCTATTAATATAGTTTCAAAATTATTACTGAGTGCCGAGAAAGAAGTATCAGTAAGTTGACCATGTACTATCATTTTCATATATCATATACTTACAACTGCAAGTCTTTCAGGGCTGGCACTATATCTGAAAATTTAATTCTCTTCGTAGCATCTGTTCAGCCTTTTCTGACTCTCAGGTTCATTAACAGGCGAGTGTTTATGGAGCGAAAAAAATTATAGCAGATACAAATGCATATGTACAGGACGACAGCTAAAACCTCAGGACCTTCAACAAGTGTGACTAACTTGGAGTGGCAAAACATCTTTCCGAGTAAGTAAACCACGTGTCAGAAGGGTGTCAACAATTTTATGTGGTTATTAAAAACTTACGTCCCCTATTACTCTTGATAGCTTGTATTTACTTTATTTAATTAAAGGTTCCTAATTTCCAAAATAATAAAATTGTTGGGCTTCTTTTGAGATATAAAAATGTTGGAAGCTCATTTAAAACATACAACTATTTTAGCAAAGCATAAAGAAGGAATTAAAAATCACCCTGCAAGCCAGAGATGGCAACTACTAATATTGTACAATGTTCTAAAGCCTTAAAGATATTTAGATTATTCTAACTTTTTAATTTTGCAGATAACCCCATTACTCTTTTATTTTTTTAAAGATAATTTTATAGGGGGCTCTTACAACAATCCATACATTAATTGCACCAAGCACATTTGTACATATGTTGCCATCATCATTTTCAAAACATTTTCTTTCTGTTTGAGCCCTTGGTATCAGCTCCTCTTTTTTCCCTCCCACTCCCTCTTCCCACCTTCATGACCCTTTGATAAATTATAAATTATTGTTTTCATATTTTATACTGATCACCGTCTCCCTTCATCCATGTTTCCATTGCTCATCCTCCTGGAGGGGGCGTGGAAAGAGGAATTAGGCTTCAATCATTGCAATTGGTTCCCTCTTCCTCCCCTTCTCCCCCCACCTTTCCCCTACCCTATTGATATCACTACTTCCATTTCTGTTCCTGAGGGGTTCATCTGACGTGGATTACGTGTGTTGTGAGCTCTTATCTGTACCAGTGCACATGCTCTGGTCTGGCCTGAAGTTAAAGCAGGACTGGGGTCATGATAGTGGCGGGTGAGGAAGCCTCAAGGACTACTCTATTTTTAAAAACACCTTAAGTCTTTTGAGAATTTAAAAAAGTCATGTTTTGATTATATAAGTGTCCAAAAAAGACATGTTGTAATATAGAAAATGAAAACCTTCAGAATCGTTAAATGTTAGATCTACTTTCTCACCAAAACCCGCTTAAGATCATCTCTCAGTAAATGACGTCCCCCCCTCCCCCAACCATTTTATTAGGAGCTAATCCAGACTTCATACCATTCAATCATGTTAAGTAGTATTGTACAACTGCTACCAAATTCAGTTTCAGAACATTTCCTTCCATCTTGAGCTCCTTGATATAAGCTCCCGCTTCCCCCCAGCTTTATCCTTCCAGTTGCTCTGGGAAAAAAAGTCTTGAAATCATCTTTGGCTCCTTTCCTTCACTGAAACCCTCATCCACGCAACTAATAGTTGTTGTTTGCTGTTAGAAGCTGTCCAGTCAGTTATGACTCATAGAGACCCCACGAATGGCAGAATAAGACAATACTCAGTCCGGCACCATCCTCACAAGTGCTTTGCTTGAAACGATCCTACAGTTCCTCTTAAAAATATACCCAACTGTATCCAACCAATTCTTACCAGTCCTACCAAAACTAACTTGGTCCAGCCACGTCATTTCTAGCGTTGCCCTTTACTATCCAACGTATTAAAAGCCCACTGATAAGATTTCTGATCACATACTCCAGCGAACATTTAAGAAATTCCACCTGTTAAAGTTTGGTACAGGATCAAAGAATATCCACAATATTTTAAAAGGTGATTAGGATACTTCTCACCCTGAACCTCAAGGTGATTAGGATACTTCCAATCGTATATCTATGTGAGGCTGAATTTTCTTTATATACTTCAACTAAAACATCATACAGTAACAGACTTCTTATAAATGGAAATTTGTGAATCTAGCTGACTTCTATTGACCAAGACATTAGAGTGATTTAAAAAAATGTGTTTGTAAAGATGGCATGGATAAGGAGAATATAATTCAGCATGTGGCCAAGACTGATTCCCGGAAGGCTGAATTCAAACAGGCCTTGACCCTTTATCAATTCTGTTACCAACTGTCCCTCACACAGCTCTTTCTACATCCCTGCTGGGTTCAATAACTGATTGCAGAATTCATACAATGCTTATCATTAAGGGGTTTACCAGAGAAGTTAATGTGCTACAATTCAGGATCAGAAACATCCAGGTTACAGTTCTTTGGTCAGGAAAGCCTCTTCCCTGCCATGCCTTCAAGTTATACTTCTCTCTGGCCCTAGACCCCGTGGCATGGCCTCTGGCCTGTTCTGGCAGTGTTACAAAGCTTTTATGTCACTGCTGATAAATGTCCAAAGGGATTCAATTACACGACAAGTTTTGGTCTGAAGGAGCTTGGCTTAAATTCCAGAAGTCAGCAATACCTGTCCTCCCTGATCATGTGCCCAATCTGCAAGTGAGCTTCCTCCCTGAAGGCACTCCGCTTTTCTCACTGTGTGCGCTGGTTCTGCTGTTCCTCTGGTGTCATAGCTTTCTGTCTCCTGGATTTGGAGGTTCAGTGTGCAGAGATCTCTGGTTCTAAGAGATCCATGGCCCTCTTGGCTATTCTCTCCTGATGGTAGTGAGACTTCCCCCCACCTCCACTTAGGAGACAGTTCATTTTATATCCAGCAGGATAGCAAAATTGACCAAACCTCACACTTGAGTTCTAAGTTTTTATAACCACAATTCACCCTTTTCACAATCACTCAGAACTGAATCATAGCATTCTAACAGGATCCCACCCCTCCCCCCTGCCAGCCTTTTCTATCCAGACCCATCAGGGAAGAAGGAAATACTCCTAATCTGCCTGGTCTCACACTATCAGTCAGTGAAAGTTACAAAGTCTGGAATGGCCATAACAAATAACTCATTTCACCGTAATATTCCTCACTAACATTTTCATGGTTTAGAACTTAGTTATTTCTTATGGCAAATAATGTTATATGCTAACATGTAGTGGGTTTATTTATTAACGTTAATTTAAGTGAATTATAAGCATTTAGACATCCATTCCAGTTCCTCTCTGACTTCATTTCTAACCATCCTCTGTCCTTCTTACATTGGCATCCTTGGTTTGTCTTGAATACAGCACGTAAGTTCCTATGTGGGAATCTCTGCACTTGCTTTCCTTAAGTGTTTGAAATGAGCACCCTCCGATAACCTTATGGCTTCTCTCCCTCCCTGCAATTCTATTGTAAATGTCCCCTTATCAGTGAGATAGCCCCTGAAAACACACACACACACACACACACACACACACACACACACACACAGCAAAAGAGTGGCCTACACTCTCCTTCCTGTTTTCTTTACTGTGATTTATTATTATTATTAACCCTGGTGGTTCAATGGTTAAGTGCTCTCCTTTTACCCGTAAGGTTGGAGGTCTGAACCCATCCCAAGACTCCATGGAGAAAGATTAGGTGATTTGCTCCTGCAAAGGTGATTTGAAGCCAGGAAAATCTGGGGTGCAGTTCTACTCTGTCAGGGTAAGGACACAACAAGCTGAAAATGACTTGATGGCAACTAGTGACATCAGCTCTGTGCTTCTATTGTCTATTCACTCCAGCTTGAGTGAAAGCCCACAACAATAGCAACCAGTTTTGTGTCCTGTTTCTTGATGTATACTTGTGCTTAGAACAACTGCTTGGTACTTAGTTCACCTTCAATAAATTTTGATTAAATGAATTACTTATTGAATTTACGTATTTTTTCCTTTGCATATTCTTGATTTGATTCACCTGGTTTTTCTCAGCAATGGCACAATGAAAAAAATTAAATTCAAATACTTCTTATCCCCAAATGCAGGCAAACAATGGCAGAAAGGTAAGGATCAGCAATGGCTTGCATACCTGGCATACTCTCAGCGCTTGGTCCAAGACGGTTTTGGTGTCGGTGTCATAGTCTGGGCAGGGCAGCATGGCTCGGCTGAGATGCGCTTGCAGCAGGAGGTGTGTTTTGGTGTGGGGGCTGTCAAATGAGTGAGGATTTAATTCAATGGGAAGACATTTTGCCAGTTCACTATTCATATGATCTTCATTGTGCCTTACTGGCAAATCTGTGTATTCTTCTGCATCCTGAAATAAACACAGAGAAATATGTATTGATTTGCTGGATCAAAAATATATTTAATATACTACTTAGATTTAACTGGTGACATTTAAAACACAGTTCAGAAAACCCACAATATATCCACATTACTTAAATTTTGGCTTTGTTTAATTCTGTTAGTATAAAATCACCAAGAGCTAGAAATATACAATATACGTGCAATTCATGGATGCTCCAATTAGTACAGCAATACAATACAGGGTATACTGAGCTTCGCTCACTGTGCTCCACACTGCATAGCAGTGAATCAGAAATCAAGTGTTCGTTAGGATTAATAATCAGCTATAAGGGAGCTGGCACAGCCATGTACTCTCTGAAGTCTTTAGGGAAAGGGCCTTTCATGCCCTTCTGGCTTCTAGTGGACCTAAATATTCCTTTGTTTGCAGTTGCTGCATAATTTCATTGTTATATGGCTACCTTCCCTCTGTTTCTCCTCCTCTTTTATGAGGAGTTACTCAGATTGGATCAGGACTTACTCTACTCCATGTGAACACAATTTACAACATCTTCAAAGACCGTAATTCCACACATTGTCACACTCACAGACAACAGGGTTTATGATGTCAACATTTCATATATAACATGGAATAAACATTTTTATCTTTTGATTTTTAATCTTACACCAAGTACAGTTCTGTAGTTAAAGATAGCCCCCATGATAATAGATCAATAAGTACCTAAAAAATCTACTGAATGGAACGAGATTCTTGTATTAAAAAGACGAAGAAGCTTAGTGGTGTTGAATATGAAGAAAAATTTTATTTTTCCATGTATGCATTTATTTGAGATTTAACTCACTGTTGTGGTGGTGAAAATACAATTATACTCATAATACGAATTGGATAGGTTATATGACAGTGTAACTTAATTACACTCTAGAACAAAAACTCAAGAAGATTCATAGGTACACAAAAGTATGCAGGGCTCAAGAAGAGAAAATGAATACTCCCTGGGATCTAATTAAAGATTATCAGCTGTGCAAAAGGCAGGCAAACATGACCCATAATGATTGGAAACTAACCCCGACATTAAAATCACTAGCCAAGAGCCTTAAAGCAAGGAAAATTGTATTTCAAGTCAAAAAAATAAGAGACAACTATCTACTTCAAATTTGTAAAGACGAAAACAACATCTGATACATTAATGGGAAAGTATATATTGTTAAAGGAAAAATTAGCAAACTTTAACATATCAGTAGAAACATTTCAAAATGAACAATAGAGCAAAAAGATTAGCAAAGATAAACACATTAGTGAGCCAGGAGACAACTTTAAATGGCCTAATTCCCCTGTGATTGGAGCTCCAGACAGAGGAAGGTCTGGAACAACAGTGGGTAGCTATGAGCTGGAATCGACTCACTGGTGAGTCACTACCGAATTCTTCTAAACCACTGCTGCTAAGAGAGAATCTGAGAAGTACTTATGATGAGAAAATACTATGAACAGAACAAAGATAAAAGAACAGCATATTTCTTAACAGAAACAATGCAAGTGAGAAGCCAGTGGAGCAACTTCAATGCACTGAAATAAAGTGTTGGTCTAGAACTCTATACTGCTTTAAAATAGCTTTAAAAACTGAAGACATACAAAAAAAATGGAAGTAATTCAGTAAGAAAATGATTTTTTGAACAAAGGCTCAAAGATAAAGTGGTGGATAAAGAATAGTTTTTAAATAAATAGTTTTAGAGTAATAAATGGTACATGCAAAATAAATAAGCAAACAAAAACAAGCAAAACAAACAAGCAAACAAAACAAAAACCAAGTTTGATTCTAAACTTGCATCATATACAAAAATTCATTCCAAATGGACCATAGTCTGAAATGCAAAAATCTAAAACTACAAAACCTCCAGAAGAAAACATCAGAGAACATCTTTGTGATGTAAGGTAAGCAAAGATTTCTTTGACAGGAGACCTAAGGCATAATAAATCAAAGAATACATGGATAATTGAGATTCATCAAGATGACCAGCTTCTGCTCTTAAAATAATATTGTTAAGAAAATGAAAATACAAGTTACATCGAAACATTTGCAAACTTTAAGATATCAGTAGAAGAAGCACATACTGCACATACTCGAGTAGTAGCCGACCCAAATATAAGCCAAGGCAACTAATTTTACCACAAAAACCTGGGAAACTTATTGACTCAAGTATAAGCCTACGGTGGGAAATGCAGCAGCTACTGGTCAATTCAAAAATAAAAATAGACACCAATAAAATGACATTAATTGAGGCATCAATAGGTTATATGTTTTTGAATATTTATTTCAAAGAAAAACAGTAAACTAGCTCTAAGTGGAAAAGAGGGTCAACAAAACCAATATGGTATCAACAATAACTTTACGCTGTGTTACTGTGTAACAACTGTTGATAACTGCGTTATCAACAATAACTTTATATGCTGTGTTACTACATGCTCTGCATTACTACATACTCTGCCTTATCACAGGTACACAATGCAGCTTGTATAGTTTGAGGCCTAATGCAGGCTGATGATATTCCAGAATGTGATGACACGACTGTTTGCATAGAGTAGCCTGTGTTAGGGTCGGAATATACATGCTGTGTTGTGTGCGCACTGTGTTACTGCATGCGCTTCGCTACTGCATACGCCCGGCATTACCGCATATGTATGGGAAGAGCTAACACAGTGGGAACACGACAGCTGCGTGCATATTATGAGCCCTGACACAGGCTGCTCTATGCAACCACAGTCAACACTGGGTCCAGAAAGGGGTTAGAAAGAAAATAAAAATAAAATATAGCACACTAAGTACTGTACATAAACATACTGTCTATCCAAGACCAGAGATATACCGGTACTTGTATTCAGCAATGCTTGGGCGGAGCAAGGGGGCATGACCAAGTCTGGGTAAGACTGTAAAGGCTCCGTCATTGGTCACAGCCCTGGAGAAGAGCTGGAGAAGAGTGGCTGCATCCGACGTTCATCTGACAAGGATGCAGTGCGCCCCAGGTACCAGCACACTGAAGCGGGCAGGTTCTTGCCTGGTATGGGCTCGGACAACACAGAGGTTGCAGGCGTGCAGGAGAAAAGAAGAGCGGTGATACCAGCAGTCATCGGACCACCCACAGAGGCTGCAGGCGCCCCACAGCGGAGTGGGAATGACTGGAGAACACCCGCACTGCAGCGGAAAACAGTTAAGTGAGATTCTCACTTAAGCATAAGCCGAGGGGGGCTTTTCAGCATAAAAAAATGTGCTGAAAACCTCGGCTTATACACGAGTACATACGGTATTTTATAAAAGTCTGATATCCAGAATATATTATAAAGAACTCTCAAACAAGTCAGAAAACAAACCATCTAGTGAAAAATGTGCAAAATATTTGAATACTTTATGTAAAAGTGAGCAATATCATTAGTCATTAGGAAAATGCAAATTAGAATATTCAAAATTAAAATGACTGGCATGCCAAGAGTTGGCAGGGATGTGGAGAAACTGGAACCTCATACCCACCTGGCACAATTACTTTGGAAAAGTTTCACATCTTCTCGAAAAGTTAAAGTAAACCTATCAACATGATCTAGCTATATCATTCCTAGCAGTTCACTGGAGAGAAAAGAAAATCTACGTATATCTAAAGACTTAGACAAAGAAGCTGATTACAGCTTTACTTGCAACAGTAAAAGAATCTGTTATGTCCATATGATGCCTTGGCAGCACTGTTAGATAAGCATTGGACTTCTAATTGTAAGGCTGGTGGTTCCAACTCACCAGCCATTCTATGGGACAAAGATGAGGCTCTCTGCTTCTGTAAAGATTTATAGCATCAGAAACACTAATAGGGTTGTCATGAGTCTGACTCCATTCGACGACAGTAGGTTATATCTGTACAGTGGAATGTATACAGCAAACAATAAAAAGAATGAACTATTAATATGTGACAGAACATGGATGGATCTCAAAATGATTATGCTGAGTGAAAAAAGAGTATTAGACTCTAGGATTTCATTTATATGATTATTTTGAGAAATGAAACTGATATATAATGACAGAAAGCATATTGGTAATTGTATGGAAGAGGGTATAGAGTAGGGAAAGGAGCTAAGATTAACAAAGGGGTACATGATTATTTGTACCCATGAATTCTTACCTTTTTGATTGTGTGTTGAAATGCTTTAGAAATGTCAAGATCTGGAATTCAGTATTAAGGATTACGTTGTTTTTCCTTTCTGTATGTTTATATCTTTCAAGCTCAATATATACTTTGAGAAACCCGTGCCTTTATTAGGGGCCCTGGTGACAGCGTGTGACATATTGGGCTGCTCACTGCAAGGTCAGAAGCCACCAGCTGCACCACAACAGAAAGACAAGGCTTTCTACTCCTCCACAAAGTTAGTCTTGGAGACATGCAGAAGCAGTTCTCCCTGTCCGGTAGGGCCACTATGAGTCAGAACTGACTTCATGGCAGTGAGTTTTTGGTTTTTTTTGGGGTGCCCTTATTGGATGTCAAATATAAACACTTCCAAACTGAATGTTCCATTAAGTCAATGCCGACTCATAGAGACCATATAGGACAAGGTAACACTGACCCCGGGAGTCTCTGGGAGTAGAAAGCCCAGTCTTTTTCCTGCAATATATACTAATGCAAGAGCATTAAAAAACAAACAAACTGAAACAAACTGTGATGCTGGTAGTACTATATCTTTATGAAGAATTTAACACTCTATGACCTGACAAAAGTTCTTATTTCAAAGTTTTGAAAGAGATAAAGCATTTAAATGAATATTTGTTAACTACCATCATATGTGATTCCAGACTATGGGCACAGATACACTCTCTAGTAGGACAGACAGACACTGTTGTTTCAACCAAATACATAAATGCAAACTTGACATGGTGACAAAGGCTATGGAAAAGACATAAAAGAAAACCTTAGTTTAGTAAATAAATCCGACCAAGTTACAGAGGTTTGGGAAACTTCAAGGAAAAAGCAGTTAAGCTAAGATACAAAGGTGGAGCCATATAACTGGATGAAGAGAGCAGTGAAGGGTGTTCCGGATACAGGGTGAGGAAAGGGCCTGCTGTTGCTCACTGGCATGAAGAGGCTCCCCCACATGGGAACCTTATGCCAGAGGAGAAAGTGTTGCCCAGCCCATGCCACTCTTGTGATTGCTGGCATGTTTGAATCCGCTATGAAGGTTATGTAGTAGGTCTGACAGTGGGAAGGAAACAGGTGAGACCAAGAGATAGAAATGGCTTCAAGGTGATTTTAATTGATTTACTTGATGTTGAAAAAGTAACTTAAATGAGTATTACTAGTTAACATTCTCTTTAACTGAGCAAATATTTATCATCTCTATTATTTCGTTTTGGAAAAGACAAAACAGAACCACAGCCTAAACTGTTCTGAACATGGCCTTTGCCCCCGTGTGGACTGCTTTTATGTCAGAAGTGCAGGCTACGTGTCATCTTGGTTTTCTTTTCACTCATCATTCCAATCATTTCCTTTTTCTTTCAAGGAATTTGTAAGGGGGAAGGGGAGAAAGGAAGGACCAACACGATTCATGGGAGGAATGCTGTTTTTAGATTTCAGGACTGAAGTCATGTCACCTGCTGACATCAATCAAGTATTCAGAATTCATCCAAGTCTCTTATCAGCAACTGTGCACCTATCTTCTCAGCCTGGTCAACAGGTTTAAGAGAAATTGAATGGCAGATAAGTAAGAAATAGGCAAGAAACCTAAAACATTATCTTTCTCTTCAGTGAAATTAAAACAATATTTTGGGGAAAAAGTTAAACAATTATTTAAAAAGTGAAATAAGACAATTTATTCAGAGAAGTGTCCTAAAGCGAATAAGATGTTTTGGAAAGTTTTTCCCTAAAAGGGTAAAATTTGTTCTTTGTTTAACACAACTTCTAGACGAGGACAGAGGGAGACATTCACTACAGCCCAGGGAGAGACAAAGAGTGTGACCGGACTCCTAAAAACAGACAAGAGGAGGTCTACGGTTCAAGCTTCAGGGACGAGGAGTCTGATGATGCTATTAATAGCAAAGAAGTTGGGAGCTTTCTGAGAAGTTTGCGAAATACATTTAAAGGGAGGGCCATAGGCCCGACTGTTGGGTAGAGGTGGTGGTGTTTCATAGTCTATAAAAATCTCTTGACGTTTTAAATTTCTTTCTAGTGCTCATAAATACAACCCCTTGAATCTTTTATCCAGAAACAAATTCATTGCCATTTTCTTAATGTACACTGAATTGGCTCTTTTGATGTTGCATATGTAGGAAACAGGATTTGATGTTCCAAAATTTTCTGCCAAGTTCAATGAAAGCAAAAATTATGTGGAACATATGCATTTTACAGAAAGTACTAATTACCAGTAATTACTAAGCAATTTTAGATATATTTATGTTGTTTGAATTTAATTATGTGAGAAAGGGAGAAGGCAATAACAAATTGGACATTTAGTTTTCAAGTGCCTCTCCAAGTGTGAGCATTTTCTGAGCTGATAGTCAAAGATGCAGTTTTCATAAAGCATGACTTGTGAATACAAGCCAATGAGTTCATTTGGTGCTAACCTAAAGAAACACAGATCGACTCCAATGGTAGAGGAAAAGCTAACAGCATTGGACCCATTCAGACATAGCATATCTTAACACGGCTGATTACACACAGTAATGCTTATTATACTTTGGGGATATTTCCATGCAAATTAGATCAGATGTGCTGTTGCTTGTATTTGCTGGCTTTAGAACCTAAACTCCATGTACGAATATGACTCCACTGCTTTCCAAACCATGCTAAGCCTGCTTGAGTTATCCAGTTTATTGCTTTAATTCCCTGCTTCACTAGGATTGTGAGTTTGCTTACTGCCAGCAGTGTCAGTATCAGACGAGTCTGCTAACAGCTGAGTACATTTTAGGTTGGCAAAACTGCTCCGTGGTATAAAGATTTTTCTCAGTCTAATAATGGGGCCAAAGCCTGGAACCTTACTACACTTTTGCATTAAAGCTTTTGCATAAAAACTGTAGTGCTGTCTTTTCTTAGTATACAAAGCAGTCTTTTTAGTCCACTCTCTCCCTCAATGCCATGCCGGTTCTGACTTACGACGACCCAAGACAGGAATGTGGAGGTTGTTGTGAGGAGCTATTGAGTCAGGACAACACAACACTGTGCCATCCTAAAAATCGTTGTTGTGTCTGAACCCTTCAATGTAGTCAATGTATCCATCCATCTTACTGAAGGTCTTCTATTTTCTTTTTTTTTTTTGCTGTGCCGCTACTTTATCAGGCATGATGTACTCCTCCAGGGATTGGTCTCTCCTGACAACATGTGCAAAGTACATGAGGCTGAAACCTTGCCATCCTTACCTCTAAGGACCATTCTGGCTGTACTTTTTTCACGATAGACCTGTTAGGACAGGCTAGGACTGCCCAGGTAGGTTTCCAGTATAAGGACTCGTTAGTTTCTTTACAAAGAGCAACATTTGTGTACATTGTGAATATTAGCAAAAACAGAAAATATTTTGATCATAATAAAGCAAGGTATTTGTTCACTAATCATTTATTCAGCAAACAATGATGAATACAACGATCATCCAGTGAAGAGGCAGACCTTAATTAAAATTTCCCATAGAACTGGAAACACAGGGAATCCAGGACAGATGAACCCCTCAGAACCAGTGGTGAGAGTGGCAATACTGGGAGGGTGGAGGAAGGTGCAGTAGAAAGGGTGAACCGATTACAAGGATCTACATAGAACCTCCTCCCTGTGTGACGGACAACAGAAAAATAGGTGAAGGGAGACTTTGGACAATGTAAGACATGACAAAATAATAATAATTTATAAATTATTAAGGGTTCATGTAGGAGGGGGAGCGGGGAGGGAGGGGGATTGGAAAAAGGAAAATGAGGAGCTGATTCCAGGAACCCAAGCGGAAAGCGAATTTAGAGAATGATGAGGGCAACGAATGTGAATGTATAAGTGTGCTTTATACAATTGATGTATGTATGGATTGTGATGAGTTGTATGAGCCCCAATAAAATGATTAGAAAAAAAAGAAAGCAGAAGAAAAAAAATAAAAAGTTGTAGAATAATCAGCACACACACACAAAAATTTCCCATAAATAAACTCAAAGCGACAATTGGATAAAGTATCATGATGGAGCGATTCAGGTGATAACACTGGGTCAAGGAAGGACTCTTTGAGGAGATTATGGCTGAAGTTAAAAAGACTTGTTCGTTGTCACTGAATCTACTTATGGTGAGTCCATGTACACAGAGTAGAACTGCTCTGTAAGTTTTATTTAAGGATTTTTAAAAAACGTATCTGTTCCTGTGGGAGAAAGCTATGGCAATGTTTCCCTAAGGATCACAGCTTTGGAAACCCTATGGCATAGTTCAACATGGTCCTGCAGGGATGCTATGAGTTGGGATAGGATTCCTTGGCAATTGGTGGTTTGTTTTTGTTATTATTGTTTATGCATCACTAGTAGCTGCTTATTTATCTTACTAAGGTAATCACATAATTTTATGTAATTGTGTCACTGAACATACTGGTTCTCTGAAAAGAGAAAATTCTCATAGGAAGAAATTTAAAGTTGTGGATCCTATCGAGGTAGCTGAATTAAAGATAAAATATTCAGGGTTTTGTATCCTCTTGAACTACAGATTTGATACTGTGGGCTTTCGCCTTCAATCTTCAATTAGGTTTCTTTTAAATCCATATTAATTAAATGTTCGCACGTGCATCAGAGTGGTAAGAAAATGTGCCTCTTGAGTGTACCGTAGCGGAGCTACTGCAAAGTCCTGTGAAAAGACAGGCAAAAGAAGGAACTGCCTACATCACATACCTAACACAGCTGTTCTGATGGGAATGTGTCACGAGTAGTTACATTACTATGGAACTCTACAATGTTTTGTAATTAGAAATCAAGTACTGGAACCACAAGGAATAAAACAGAAAATACTTATTTTAGGTTGAGTAGAATACATTTTTAAAATCTGCATATATTTGTGTTTAACGACAGCCTTGTGGAGATTTTAAGGTGAACACTGACGGAAGACAATAACTGCTGGGTCCTCATTTGTCCTTCCAGACCTTCCTGTGAAAGTCGGGGTCATTTATTCCTGGAATTGCAGATCACACTTTTTCTAAGCTATCTAGAATGTTGCTTTATATCTTAACTTAGCTCTTATATCAAAGCAAACATTTTTTTGGCGCCTATCTGTTTCAGAATACTTACAAAGATCTTTTCTATTTAGTTTACATCGTGCATAAAAGCAGCAATCCCAGGACCAAAAGAGAGAGCTAGTAACAACCCAAATCCCTGGCTCAAGCAAACAAACAAACCCTCTCTAGCCAAACTCTTCCTCAGGAGGACACCTCTATTTACCTCCAAATTCGTTCTCTAATTTTAAACAACTTGTCTAGTTAATTTCCTGTGTGATCACTGACTGTAAGTGAGGTTCATTTTCTTATCTACATCATGTAGGTAATTAAAGGAAATTGAAAGTGGGTAGTGAAGCTTTTATGCAACTGGGATTGAAGCTGAATGGAGGGCAGCAAGGTCAGTGGAGTCCATTATATTTTTATGTGAGAGGCTGGTTTGTCTGCCCTGTCCTTGTTTATTTAGTGTAGGCTGGACAGACTCCTAACTGCAAATCTGTCTCTGATTTGCCCAGCTGTCCTTGAATAAAGACATCTTCCACTGCAAATGTTAAATGACAGTGATTGACAACCTATGATGAACTCTGCTTGTAAACCCCTGCTACTGTTTTCAGATTGCAAAAGAAAAAAAAAAAGAATAATGAAACATCTTTGAAAATCACATCAAATGGGCCCTGCTGTCCGCTCAATACTTTTCATTTTGTTTCCCTTATCATTACAAACCTCAATCTGTTCTACAACTGCCATAAATTCAGCTATCCCATGAAAAAGAAAAAAATTCAAGTATATACATATGAATGTATGCTACCAGTTTTTGTTTATTACAATGACTTAGTTTACTGTGGACATATACTCTTAAATAATGGCTTAACACAGCATCATGTGACATAGCTTATGTAATTGCTTTCCTAAATAACAGGCCAGTAAATCTCTCTTACCAAACAGTCCAGCCAATCTGTAGTACTGAGATCTGCTTTCAGTATTTCACTGGCACTTGGGTTCAGTTAAAGCTCCGATAGTTTTATCTCATATATAAACATTACATTTCCAGTGGCCCTTAGGCTCATTGAAATAAGAAGCCTTATGTATACTCTAATTGGCCTTTCCTTTACTGAAACTGTTTGGACAAACTAATGTCGTTTGAGTATGTGTGAGTTTATACACCTTTTTCCTTCAGGTACAGTAACTACGAGAGCCTGAAATTTCTGAGAAGAAAGAACAGTCAGGATGCGTTCATGCTTGGCCTCCTCTCTGTGTGGCATGACAGTAAACTAGTACTTTCATGTCCCTGCACACATCACTGCCTACCATAGAACTCATTAAATAACATATAAGAGAGTAGGGTGGCAGCCTGATCAATGAGAGACTAAAGAAGCTTTCTACTACAACTTAATTTCTGTCATGGGAAAAGTAAAACTTATAAAGTTAATGAGTTCTAGACTTTAAGTAGCACTTGATTAATTTGTAACATTCTGAGGCGTTAAAACAAACTAAAATTAGCTTCTCACATTCCAGTGCTGTCCTTTGGCTACTGAAGCTTTAGAAAAAGCAATTCAGTAAATTTCCTTAATCGGAACCTGTTTAAAATCTGTACATTTCCAAAGTATTAAATTAATTGGCTATTATGTTTTCCATAATATTTGAAAAATAATCTGCATTTGCCTAGCTAAGTCCATTATATTACAGGATAAATAATTATGCCTTGTAATTTTATATTTGCTCAGTACTTCAGATTGCTTTTCATTCAATCATTAATTTAGTTAAAAAAATCAAGTGTCATATCAAACTTAAAATGAAAAATCTAAAGGACACACATTGGTTATAACAATTTCAATTTGTGCTTTAATAAATTTTTTTCACATTAAAATTAAACAAATCACATACTATTATATCAAATTAAATAAATCTCTAAAACAAAAGATTACTAAAATCTGGACTCACGTATTTATGAAGGCCTTAAAACTTAGTGCCGCTCTCAAGTTAAAAAAAGAAAGAAAAAAAGTCTTACGTTAGAAAGATATTAATTGGAAAATGAGAAAGCCAAATCTAGTTAAGTAAGTAGTCACAAATGATCTTTTCAACCTGCTCATTATTTGTACCACTAAAATAAAGTGTCAAAATAATTTTACTATATTTGGATAGCAGGAATTTAAATACTGATGACTATAATTATAATTTCTCTTAAGATTTATGTATATTTCTTTTCAGGACTTTTGTGGCTATGGTTATATGTGTCTGATTTAAATCAATGCTTTAAACTTACAGACACATGTTTGGCCTTCTAGCAATTAAGGCAAGAACACTATCACTTGCCAAAAATAAATATGAACAAGAAACAATAACATATTCTTTCCACTGTTAGAAGGACCACTGGGTTGACAGCCGGATTTTAAGGGATCTTAGCAGTAGTGGGTGCCAGCGGGTCTGTTGGACTTAAAATAATTTCAGAGGTACGAATTCCATCAGAAACTTCTATTTCCCAGGATTTATAGCTAAGTCCTTAAAAAATTGCTCTTTGATGAAACTTGAAAAAAATTCCTTGGATTTCAGAGATATAATAAAAATATCTTATAGTTTAACAATGTTTAGATACTTTCTTTTTAAGAAATAAAAATCTTAAGGTGGTCAGTTTTGAACTCGGAACGGGACACTGAGATTAGCAGTATATAATTATATACAGTTAAATATATACTCTTTCATCTAATTTTTAAAGCCAAACAACCTCTCTCACCACCATGCTTCCACCTTAACAACTTACCGTATATTTTAGGAGTGATGGTTCATTTGCACTTCCATACACTCTGTTGCTATGTTACTATAGCAAACAAAACACTGCTCATCTATTTAATAGCTGTTTACTGAGTATTTCTAGAAGTTATGAATATGCTCAGCATTAAGAAAGAAATCCTGGTAGTGCAGCACAGTAAGAATTGGGCTGTTTAACGCAAGGTTTGCAGTTCAAATCCACTATCTGCTCCTCAGGAAAATGAAGAAGCTGTCTGCTTCCATAAAGATTTACAGTCTTGGAAACCTGAAGTAATAGTTCTGCTTTGTCCTAAAGCAGTGGTTCTTAAACTGTGAGGGTTGAACGACCCTTTCACAGGGGTTGCCTAATACATTCTGCATGTCAGATATTTACAAAACAATTCATAATAGTAGCAAAATTACAGTAATGAAGTAGCAATGAAAACAATTTTATGGTTGGGGTCACCACAACATGAGGAACTGTATTAAAGGGTCACGGCATTAGGAAGCTGCAACTCATTGGCAGTGGGTTAGGTGTTAAGAAAACAAAAATCTAAAAGTAAAATATCAAAATATTCTAACATGCAAGAAATACCCTAAGGCAGTACTAGAGCAATTGCCAGTTGAATGGAACAGTGAGTGGTATTATCAATTCGGAATGACAGTAATCACTGAGGCTGAATTAATTACGGAACAATTCAAGAGGGAGTTGAATGGAGAGAATTCAAATAAAGAGATGGTCCAGGTGGGAATCATTCATAAGCGATTGTGTAAAGTGCCAGAATGTGCCAGAATGTTTCAAGGCAAAAGGTAAGAAGATCAACCAGTGTGAAAGGAGAGAAATTAAGAAGTCTAATAGAGCAAGCTAGTTGTTCTGGTGGCACAGTGGTTAAGCACTTAACTACCAACAGAAAGATCAGCAATTCAGACGTGTTACCTGCTTCAGGAGAGAGAGATGTGGCGGTCAGATTCCTTAAAGATTACTCACTGCCATCAAGTCAATTCCACCCTACAGGATAAGGCGGATCTGCTCCTGTGGGATTCAGGGACTGTAACTTTTTTCGGGAGTAGAAAGTCTCATCTTTCTCTGGTGGAGACGCTGGTGGTTCCCAACTGCTAACTTTGCAGCTAGGAGCCAACAAGAGTCTTGGAAACCCTACTGGGCAGTCTACACTTGTTCTGAAAAATTCTGACTTGCACAGCCCTACAGAACAGAGCAGAACCGCCCTGTCTGTTTCCAAGGCTGTAAATCTTTAGTGGAATAGAAAGCCTCATCTTTCTCCATTGGAGTGGATGATGGTTTCAAACTGCTGACCACGTAGTGAGCAGCCCAAAAGATTATCTACTATGCCAACTGGGTGGCTAATAGTGGAACTGGCTCAAGGCAACTGATTTGGCTTGGAATGGAAATATAGGTAAAAAAGGAAGAATGTAGAGGACCATGATTAATGTTTCATTATGCACATGACTTTAACATTTTGAGGAGAGAAATGACGAGAGTGAGCACAAAGGATCTGAATAGACATCTCACAAAGAAAGACATACCAATGGTCAAAAAACACACGAAAAGGTATCAATAGGGGAATGTAAGTAAAAACTATGAGATCTCACTTTATACTCATGATGGCTATGGCTAAAACCAAAACAAACTGGACAACAAAACGTGTTGACTAAGATGTGGAGAAATTGGAACCCTCAGCCATTGATATTTGACTGTAAATGGTACAGTTGCTGGGGAAAAGTGTGGTGATTCCTCAAAAATTTAAACACAGAATCATAGTTGTTGGTAAGAGCCATTCAGCCAGTTCTGGCTCACAGTGACCACACATACGACAGAATGAAATACTGCTCGGTCCTGCCCCATCCTCACAATTGTCATGGTTGAGTCCATGGTCGCAGCCACTGTCAATTCATCTGGTTCAGGGTCTACCTCTTTTTCCACCGCTCCTTTACTTTACCTAGCATGATGTCCTTTTTCTAGGGTCTGGCTGCTCCTGATAACAAGTGCAAAGCATGTGAGAGGCAGGCTCACCATCCTTGCTACGAGGGAGCATTCTGGCTTTACTCTTTTCAAGACAGATTTATTTGTTCTTCTGGTAGTCCATGATATTTTTAATATTCTTTGCCAGCACCATAATTCAAATGCATCGATTCCTTTTTGGCTTTCCTTATTCAGTGTGTAATTTTAATTGCAGATAAGGCAATTGAAGATACCATGCTTGGGTCAGAAACACCTTAGTCCTCAAGGTGACATTACTGCTCTTCAACACTTTAAGGAGATCTTGTGATGCAACGGTCTCGTTTGGCTTCTTCTTGACTGCTGCTTCCGCGACCATACGATTGCACTCCAAGGATTTGCCCCAGAAAATGGAAAGCAGGAATACAGTGTCAAAGAAAATAAAATAGGAGTGGGTTATTACTTGTGTGGGTGTAGACAAGAAGATATTTGAAATTAAAACTTTAAGATTAGTGTGTGAAAGATGTTTTAGGAGTTTGACAGCCATCAGAGTTTTTCATTTTTCAAGTAGGGACTAAATATGTGAGTTTAAAAGACACTTTGGTAGAGATGAGAAGGAAGAAGAGAGGCTAGAAATATATCTCAGATAAACTAAAATGTAAATGTGAACAAATAAAGCAGGAATGTGGTTTATTTCCTATGTGGACACATAGAGTATTTTTACCCAAATGTGTGTGTTTTTCAGGGTTTTCTGCAAATGGTGCAACCCTCTTGTGAGCTATGCAAGTTAGGTGCATGTGTGTGTATTATAAGTAAAACTATAGCTCCTTTTGCTTATGATGGAAATTCTTATTTTCTACGTCAGTCATTCTATGTTACTTTGAAATGTAGTTAAATACAATTTCCCCTTTTAGGAGCAATTTCTAATATTCCCAACCAGAATTAATTGCTTCCTTTTTTGTGTGTTCCTAAATTACTTTGTAATACCTCATTTAGATACAAATGCAATTTGTAATCATTATCTACTTACATATATTTCTCTATCAGTAGAATTTGAGAAGTCAGGGATTCTTATTCATTGTAAACACAGTATCTGGCACAAACTAATGCAAAAAAGATGTCAACCAAAAGTAAAATATTCTAAAGATATATTTTCCTTTGCAATAATTAGTGGGGCTATGACATTATTAATTGTTCTTCAGCTATTTCTATGCCCTATGCTTTATTTTCTTCCTGTCATCTTCTATTTCAACAGAGTGGAAACTCTGAAGAGTAGACATACTTGGAGTCTTTGTTAAACAAGATCAGTTAAGGACAGTAGTTGAAACGTAGAGGATGTACACTGGTACAGACAAGAACTGGAAATACAGGGAATCCAGGATGGATGATCCCTTCAGGACCAGTGGTGTGATTGGCGATACTGGGAGGGTGGGTTGGAAAGAGGGAACCGATTATAAGGATCTATATGTGACCTCCTCCCTGGGGGATGGACAACAGAAAAGTGGGTGAAGGGAGATGTTGGACAGGGCAAGATATGACAAAATAATAATTTATAAATTATCAAGGATTTATGAGGGAGAGGGAAGCGGGGAGGGAGGGGAAAAATGAGGAGCTGATGCCAGGGCTTAAGTGGAGAATAAATGTTTTGAGAATGATGAGGGAAATGAATGTACAAATGAGCTTTACACCATTGATGTGTGTATGGGTTGTGATAAGAGTTGTATGAGCCCCTAATAAAATGATAAAAAAAAGAATGGGAACTTTAGCAGTCACTCAATATTGTTCATCAAATATGTTTCAAGGCACATATGGCATTATACTCCATCGCTTCCTTTCAAAGTAGGCATAGCCATGTAACTTGCTTTGTTCTGTGAAATGAGTACTTAGGAGAAAAACTTTTTTTTAAAAAAGTATTTCATTGGGGGCTTGTACAATTCTCATCACAATCCATACAATCCATTGTGTCAAGCACATATGTACATTTGTTGCCATCATCATTCTCAAAACATTTGCCTTCCACCTGAGCCCTTAATATCGGCTGCTCATTTTCCCACCTCCCTCCCTCCACCCCTCCCTCATGAACCCTTCATAATTCACAAATTTTTATTATTTTGACATATGTTACACTGTCTGATGACTCCTCTGCCCTTTCTCTGATGTCCATCCCCCAGGGAGGAGGCTATATGTAGATTCTTGTAGTCAGTTCCCCCTTTCTACCCCACATTCCTTCCACCCTCCAGGCATCACCACTCTCACCACTCACTGGTCCTGAAGGAGTCACCTGTCCTGGATTCCCTGTGTTTCCAGTTGCTATCTGTACCAATGTACATCTTCTAGTCTAGCCAGATTTGTAAGGTAGACTTGGGATCATGACAGTGGTGGTGGGGGGAGGGGGGAAGCATTTAAGAACTAGAGGAAAGTTATATGCTTCATCGTTGCTACCCTGCACTCTGATTGGCTCATCTCTTCCCATCAACCCTTCAGTGAGGGGGTGTCCAGTTGCCTACCGATGGGCTTTGAGTCTCCACTCTGCACTCACCCACCTTTACAATGATATTTTTTGTTCTTTGATGCTTGATACCTGATCCCTTCAACAGCTCGTGGTCACGCATGCTGTTGTGCTTCTTCCATGTGGGCTTTGTTGCTTCTGAGCTAGTTGGCCTCTTGTTTATCTTCAAACCTTTTTAAGACCCCAGACGCTATATCTTTTGATAGCCTAGCACCACCAGCTTTCTTCACCACCTTTGCTTATGCACACGTTTGTCTTCAGTGACCATATCAGGAAGGTGGGCACTCCCTGATCTGATTTTTAGTTCTTTGATATCTGATAACTGGTCCCTTCTGCACCTTGTGGTCAGACAGGCTGGTGTGCTACTTACATGTGGACTTTGATGCTTCTGAGCTAGATGGCTGCTTGTATATCTTCAAGCCTTTAAGACCCTAGATGCTCTCATGTACCTCCCCAGGGGTGGCCTGCCCCCCCACCAAC
>NW_022107431.1:78319691-78337011 GCF_000313985.2 Echinops telfairi
GACAAAGGGTATGTATAGAGGTTTTAAGACTGGAATGTACATATGTAAATATATCTATATAAGAGTGTGAGAAAACAGATCTACGTGCATATATTTATAGGTTTAGTATTAAGGCAGCAGATGGACATTGGGCCTTCACTCAAGCACTTACTCATTGCAAGAACACGTCGTTCTATTAAATTGGCATTCCAAGATGCACACCTTCCTGACATGATTGCTGAAGATAAATGTGAACATAAACAAAGGTGGTGAAGAAAGCTGATGGTGTCTGGCTACCAAAAGATATAACATCAGGGGCCTTAAAGGCTTGAAGACAAACAAGTGGTCATCTAGCTGAGACACATCAAAGCCCACATGGGAGAAAAACTTTTAAAAGCTAGTGGGCAATTGTTGCAAAAAGGTGAAGTCATAAATTAGCTTGTGTCAGTTTGAGTTCAAGACTGTTACACCACATCACTTCATCTGATTGAGTGATACAAGTGATACAGAAACATAAGAATACCACTTTTCCCAAAGGGCTTTTGACACAATGGCTTTAGTTAAGTGCTTTTGGATTACCACTATATACAAAATAAGGGGAAACACTACCCAGTCCTGCATTAACTCCACCATAAACTCTTTTCTTAACAATGTACGTGTTCTGCTGCTAAATTCAAGGTGGGTAGTTCACAATCTGAGCTGGTCCTAAGGATACAGAGCCCTGGAAACCCCATCTAAGGGTCTCTATGAGTTGGGCAAGTACAATTCAGAAATATTTAGTATATTCACAGTTTTGAATCCATCATCAGTCTAATTTTAGAATAGTGGTCTCATCCCAAAGAGAAACTGTAAAATTTAGCTTCGTCCACAATTTCTGTATCTGGTCCATTTTCCTTGGGCAGCCCCTGGCAACCAACAGCCTGCAGTTTCCTGTTTCTGAGGAGTTGCCTATTCTGGACATTTCATTTAAATAGAATTTTAAAATATTTTCCTTCTGTGTCTGCATTTTTTATTTAATATGGTTTCAGGGTTCATGCAGCTTGTATAAGAACTTAGTCCCAATGCACATTTTATTTACTTGTTTATCCATTAATTAATGGTCATTTGGATTTTTACAACTTTTGGCTATAAGGAAAAATGCTGATATAAACATTCATGTCAAGTTTTTTTTGCATGCGTATTTTCATTTCTTTTGGGCATATATCTAGGAATAGAATTGCTTGGCTATATAATAACTATATTTAACATTTGAGGAACTGCAAACATTCCCAGCTGTAATGTATGAAAGCTTTAATTTCTCCATATTCCGACCAATTTATTAAGTGTGAAGTGGCATCTCTTTGTGGTTTTATTTGTGTTTCCCTAGTGACTAATAATGTTGGGCCTCTTTTCATGTGCTTATTAGTCATTTGATTATCTTCTCTGGAAAGACCCTTCGCTATGTTAAAATCTGTTTTACTTCTCCCTTATTTTTTGGTCTACAATGACAACTCTTTTCTAAGTCACAAACGAGGGTTGGCTTGGTGATTCTTCTGGTTTAGGTTGGCTTCCTCTTCTCTACTACATGGAATCATGGCCTGTAGTCAGCGGTCAAGTTGATGAGTAATAGTTTGATAGAGTATGCTGCATTCAAATCCCTGATGGTTGGCAGGCTGATTGTTTTAAAAAATCATTTTATTGGGGGTTCGTACAGCTCTTATCACCATCCATCCATCCATCCATCCATCCATCCATCCATCCATCCATCCATCCATCGTGTCAAGCACGTTTGTACATATGTTGCCATCATTATTTTCAAAACATTTTCTTTCTACTTGAGCCCTTGGTATTGGCTCATTTCCTCCCTCCCCTCCCCTTCCTCCCTCATGAACCCTTGAAAATTTATAATTTTTTTTTCATATCTCACACCAACCACTGCCCCTTTACCCACTTTTTTGCTGTCCATCCCCCTGGGAGGGGGTTATACGTAGATCATTGTGATTGGTTCCCCCTTTCTCCCCACCCCTTCCCTTTCTCCTTTAAATTGTTTCCCTTCATTCTGGAAAAATAACAATGCTTAAATAGTGTTTAGCAGTTTTCCAAGTGCTTTCATCAATTATTTCATCATAATTATATATCAGAGAAACAAACCTCCATAAAACAAGATAGTTCCAAATTAGCAGACCGTATTAAGGGCTAAAGTAGAAGGCAAATGTTTTTAGAATGATGAGGGCAACAAATGTACATATGTGCTTCACAACATGGATGTATGTATGGATTGTGATAAGAATTGTACAATCCCCCAATAAAATGATTAATAACCCCCCCCCCCAAAAAAAAACCCCAAAACAAGATAGTTCCAATTTCCTATTTTACCAGTGCAGGAACTGACTCGGAGTAACAAGTTATCAGTTTTTGATTAAGCATAGGGTCTTTGTTATGTGACTATTCATTAGGTAAGTCTCTTAAGCTACAGGGTTGTGTGAGGAAACAAAATCAGAACAAAATTATTAAAAATGCCAACATTTAAAAATAGCCACATTGTTCTGGATTTAACATTATCATGTATCTCTTACCATCCGTCAATTACTAGTTGTATATAATGAATTCAACAATAGAGAAAAAAGCTAAAAGATGGCAGAGTGAAACTTAAACGTTTGGGAAAGATTCAGCATCTCATGTAATCAATTAACATGACAAAATTGTGTAAGGATGATATGCTCAAAATCAAAGGAAGTATTAACTATTAATGTTTAAGTATTAATGCAATATTTAATATTAAATAAAATACTTAAACAATTAAGCTTATTAGTATTAAATTAAAATGAAAACATCCATGCTTAATGTATATCAAGTATTAATTTATTAAGTGTTAATTATTAATTAATAAAGTATGACTATTAAGAAGATTTACTGAAAATACTGAAGAGCCTTGAATATTTTCTTTGTAAGAAAATAATCTTTATGATTTTGCTAAAAGTTAAATCAAAATCAAAAGTATTATACTCTCATACATACAATTATGCTTAAATAGTATGTCTTCTACAACTCAACCCAACCCAACCACCTAAAAGGTAAAAAATCCCCACAAACCTAAGTAACATCAATTTTACTCACCTTTTGTTCTAAGAGTTAGTAATGAGTTGAGATAAAAATCTAAATTTTGTTGAATACAAAAATACATGAAGTCCCCTCCCCGCAATTTCAGTTTCACTTTTTAAAGATAAAGACTTATCTCTATTATGTTAGATTAATCTCTGCTTCAATGACTAAAGGATCATAATACTGTTTTCTAAGAGTGAGAGTATGACATCATTGGTTAAAATCTATACTCCAAGCCTACAGAGATTTGCTATTACAATAGGGTAAAAAAAAAAAAAAAAAGAAAGAAAAGAAATCAAACTCTGTGCCATTAAGTCTATGCTGACTCAAATCCTACATATTATCAAATAGTGATTACTTTTAAATATAAGTAGGATTAGATCTAGACTATCATTATTAAAAGAAATCTAAGCTTTACTGTTGATAAATGGTTGCCTATTACAATACTTTGTTAATATTAATAAACTAAAAGCCATAGCAAAAATTTTTTAACAGCATATAGTAAAAACTGGTAAAATAGGTCAGGGATTACATAAAGAGCCAAATTATCTTGCTAGGTATTTAACTACCTAACAAAGGTTGAAAAGAGGTTTCAATAAGAATAGAGACCTGGGGCAGCCCATTCAGAGAGCACCATGCTGAGTTGCTCGCTATTCTTAGAGCCAGAGAAAAAGTTCAGGGCATTTTCTTATGTGGCACCCATGCTAGCATTGGCCTGCTAACCTCAAGGTTGGCAGTTCAAAACTACCCACTCCTCCTCGGGAGAGGGATGAAGCTGTCTGCACCTGTTAAGATTTACAACCTTAGAAACCCTATACTGGGTTGCTGTGAGTTAGTTTTGGCAACCTTGTGTTACCATGAAATGGTCAATCACAGAGATTAAGAAATAAAATTAATGAAAACTTTAAACATTTTCTTAAATTATTTTATTGCTTTCCAGTCACTGAATGTAAAGTTCTTCCCTCAAATCTATTTAAATATTCTAAAGGAACTTCTGATTTATTTGAATGGCAAAACTATACCTTATCAGCAAGTGGTAGCTTGTACATGTGAGAATGTAAGATCTACTATGTAAGAAGCATTACTAAATCTGCATTGATTAGGAAGTGAGCTGTAGTTATTCATGCAATTTCTGATAAAACTCCAATTCTCTAGTTTGATATTAAAATATACTGCTTAACATTAAAGATCAAACTTCAAATTATGCTGCACCATCAAGCCACTGGATCTGTAAGGAGACTTAGCAATATCTGCACAAGACAACTTCTAGAGAAGGGACAATTCAAGATGTGTATTTCAATGTATGTTCAATATCATATGCCACAGTACACAGTTTCTTGTGTGAGGGGCAGAAAAACCACAGCAAGAGCTGGCTTACTTGGCACAGGCTGGGAAATGGTTACTTAATTTATTGGTAATCACTACTACTTCAAAAATTATTTAATACACTTCTGTAGCTTCTTAACTCCTCAGACACACATCTTATGGCTTTTCCTCATGCCTCATCAGCTCTCCGAACTCTCAAGAACACTGGATTTCTTGGTAGGAAGGACACTCTTCTAGAAAGTGCTAAGTTTTGGATTCTACACAGTGATTTAAAAAATGCCTATTTCTTCTTGGGATTATAAAATTCTCTTGGCAACACTGCCAGAGGCAGACTTAAAAGCAAAAATCTAAAACTTAACAAAGATCTTACACTTCATTAGTAAGATGTGAATAGTCATAGAAGAGACTGATCTTAAATAAATACCACCAAACACATGTGATATTATTCAAAATTAAGTACCATGAGCAATTATAATACATTTCATAGTACTTTTATTACTTGTAATCATTTGAGACTCATCTTTTAGAATGGCAGTCAAGAAGACTCTAGGAACAATACCATTATCTTGTAATCATTATCAATTTTACAACTAAAAATCACCTTACCTGGTTTCATCAGCAAATGTTTACAACAGACTTCTTAACATGTTCTCTCAGAAAAACAAACCCAAACCCAAATAAAATAGCTATCATTAAGACATGACATTTGTTTCCCAAAACATTCAAAAGAATTTGCTATATGCTTGGAAGATATCAATTATTTTTGATATAACAGAACTTTTGTTTTCTGTCAACACTCCTAAAAAGATTATAGTTACTGAATTGTCACATTTGTTAAAAAATTACCTTACTTTATTTTGGAACCTGTGTTTTTGCTTAAAGAGATGAACATGCTACTGAATCACAGGGTAAGGTGTAAGAAACAGGTGACACACAGCAAAAGAAACACACCACGGCAAACCCCACAGCTCCTGCCAGTCAGCTCGCGAATGCCTGTCTCTTGGGAAATATACTAAGTGGGGACTCTGAGCATCCACCTTGGAGTTTGTTTAGGCACATAGTTGTAGCTTTGCTTATTTTGTAAAGATAAAAATGTTTAAGTTATTACCTCATAAATTTATACTTCATAATATTCAGAGTTATCAATATTTTGGCTCCAGGGCAAACTTTGAAAAGTTCTATCTAAAGACAACAAAGAAAAATAGAGATTTTCAGTAGCAGATGTCTGGGAAGATCCCATTTGGATTTGAGCTACTTAAATTTGCAATTATGTATTTATACATCTAACAGAGCTTCTGTTTCCCCCAGAATCAGAAAATTAACTAGCTTTGTAGCATCTTCCTTGATCTGCCACCCGTGCCCTGAGGATTAGAGACTCCACCTGAGCTTGTTTTACAAGCATAACAGAAAAAATTAATCTCTGCTGGCAGCGCTCCCACTGGGATACTGATGAATAATGATATCCCTCTTTGGCTGCCCTCTCAGTCCACTAGAAAAGCCACTCTAACGGGCAACGTGGAAACTGCTGAAACCATTCCAGCTGTGGATTAGCAAGCAGTCAAGCATCCATCTGCTCTGTGTGAATCAAGATAAAGCAAACATGCATTCTTATGGCTAAAGTCATATTCAGACTCCATAACATATATACACACACATACATGTATATATATATTTATATTCAACAGCAGTCAACCACATACTATAAGACAATTTAACCCAATCCCTCTACCTAATTTGATTTCTTTGGTGCTTTAAATGTTGGAAAGCAGTTATATGTTCAGGGTTTATAAAGAACAGTGCTTGAGCTTAGTATTCATAAGGGATTTTGTAATCCAAAATTAAACTTCTAGAATGCAATAGGAGAATATATGAGGTATATAAACATTCCCAGATTCTCAAATGTAGCAACCAACTACTTGTTTAGAAAAGTGAAACTGCCTATTGGTTTCTAATAAAAAGCTACAATGAGAAACTGGCTTTTAATTTCACTTGGCTTTATTTTACTGAGACTTTGATATACTGAATGAGTATCTATGGACTTTTTTTTCAAAAAAAGGGAAAAGAACCATTGCTTTTGGTCTACAAATAGTAAAATGGGGTTTACTGGGCTATGTGAGCTCTTTATTAAAGAGTTCTCTATCACTCTCTGAATTTGCTCTTGTTAGGTGCTGGCGATTTGGTCCCTAGTCAGTGACCTATGTAAAACATTGTCAAGCGTCACCCTCACTCATTGTTAGGTTGGAGTTCACTGTAGCAATGACTGTGTCAGTTCATTTCCTTAGAGTTCACCTCCTTTTCACAGATCCTTAACTTTACCACGCATGATCGCCTTCTGCAGAAGCTGATCCTTTGGACATGGTAATATCCCAAGTGAGTGAGACCAGGTTTGACCATCCTCAATTTTAAGGAACATACTGGCTACACTTCTTCCAGACACATTTTTATTCATTTTCTTGGAAGTCTCTCTCTCTCTATATTCTTCTTCCATTTTCTTATTCATTGTTCAGCTTCCATATGCTTATCTGGTGATTTAAAATACCATGGCTTGGGTCAGGGGACCTAGTCCTCAAAGTGACAACTTAAAAAAAAAATCTTTTCTCCATTTATCATGCTGATAAATGATTGGCCCAGGTGTGAAGATTTTTGTTTTATGTTGAGGTGTAATCCATACTGAAGGCTATAATTTTTTATCTTCGTCAATAAAGGCTTGACTTTCAGCAAGCAAGGTTCTATCAGTGTGCATGTAAGAGGTCTTCCTCCTATCCTGATGCTGCATTCTTCTTCATGGTCTAGTTTTTCAAGTTATTTGCTCAGCATCAAATTGAATACATATGGTGAAAAGATACAATCCTAACACACATCGTTCCTGACTTTAACCCATGCAGTATCTCCTTGTTCTCTAAGTCTATGTACAGGTCTCACATGAATGCAAGCAAGCGTTCTGGAGTTCCCACTCTTGGTAATATTATCCCTAATTTGTCATGATCCACATAGGTGACTACTTTTGCCTAGTCAATAAGATACAGAGAAACATTTTGCTGGTATTCTCTGCTTTCAGTCAGGATCCATTTAACATTAGCAATGATATATCCATAATGTAATGACAGTGTTTATAATTATAGCCTCAAGTATTTGAAAGTTCTTTATGGGTCTTTGGAAATTAAAAAAATATTATTTTAACACAGTCCTATAACAAAGTATTAACATTCTTTACATTATAAAATTATTCACTGTCAAAAAGTAATAAAATATTTTAAATAACTATTACACAACAAATTCTGTCTGAGATAAAAACACACTAACAAACCAAGTATAACGTTCATGCTTGGAATACTCAGGTCACTTTGGTGTAGGTTCCAATGGGCAACGTATTCACCTTTCCTTTTGCTGATTTCACTTGTATTCATTGCTATTTAAATGCTTGCTGCTATCATTTCCTTTATCTTTATTCTCTCTCTCTTGCTGAATAAAAAAATGTACAAGTAGTTAGGGTCATAACCCTTCCCAAGCTTTCAGTCCAGCAGAGCAATGTACTGCCAGCTCTGCCACTGGCTTGACAAGGCAATGTATTTGTCAGTAAGAGATGACACCTGCTTGGCATTTATTTTTTAACTTTACTGGCACTGTGTAATAAATGACAGAAAATACCCATGAATAATGATATGAGGAACCTCAATCAAACATTTTAAAAGGAAGTACGCATAATAATGTTTCTTTTTGGCAATAAATGCTATTAAACTAATATTATAGCACATTTACAAAAGTACCCTCCCCCCTACTGAAATACAGACAAAATGATGACTAGAACAGTCTAGATTTTCATGTATCTGAATAGCTATGTGAACTACAACCCCCCCAACATACTTTTTAAAAAGAGTAAACTGACTTTTAACTTTCTGAAATAATCATATTTCTGAGACATGATTCTTTATATTCTATGAATTGTCAGTGGGAAAACAATATAAGTAGGATCCTTTTTTAGGAGACTGTGATGTTAAAATAAAATGCAGATACTAAATACTATGATTGTTCTTTACTGTAATAAATCATTTATTGATGGGTTTTATTTTAAAATCTTCAGAATACATGTAAGTACGGAAATGGCAAACACCCTTTGGATTTGAAATCAAAGGTAGTAGGCTTAAAATTCATCCCTGGAGAAGAAATTCACTAGCCTTCTGACCGAATGTATAATGGCTCAGCATCAGAAAAACAAAAATGTTTTAGTTCTTTTCAGTAGGAAGACTCCAGTTCACTAAGCATTATTAACCAGCAGTTATAAGAAAAATATCTAAGAACTCAAAACTTCCAGTAATTAGTAAATAATTCTCTTTTGTCTGACAAGCCAAGTATAACTATCGTAACAGGAGATTGTACAATGTCTATTAAAAAGCACATTAAAACAAAATGATGTAAATAGCCCCGGTTTCTCCCACTGATTCCTTTTCTAATACTACAAGCTTATGGTAAATTATTACAAATGATTTATTCAAATAATTTATTTGGAAAGAGGTACTGTTCTTTGTAGAAATGCTTTCCAGATTGTTGGTAGTGCACTATGTTGTCACGACACTTGTGAAACACATCTAGACCATACAGCCGTTCCCTCACACAGATTCCCTAGGGATGTAATTACAACACCAGGGTCAGGAATTTTAAAAAAAGCTTTCTAAAAGCTTTGACATGATATTTGTTTAGCGGTATTCTGGAATGTGCAACTCACAGCATTCTTGCCAGCAATGAGAATGAGCCTTTTTGAATTTCTGATAATTTAATAAGCTAAGAGATCCCTACTTTCCATTTTAAATACCTTTCTTCAGTCATTGACAAGATTGAGGTATTACAAAAATTATTAACATACGTATTTCTCTCATGGTGAATTACTGTTTAGTGTCTTCTTTTCTTTTTTCCACCCGAGCTGAGTTTTAATGACTTTTAAAATTTCATGATTTAAAAAATCACTTAATATACATTACACTTTGGTCTGTCATAATCGTGCCAAAGGTTAATATGGATACTTAGTAAATTTGCTTTAAAACTTTTACATGTATATTCACGCACAGATTTTTATGAAGGCAAACCTGTCCATTTCCTTTTATGATTTTCTTCCATATCTGTGAAGCTTTTTATATTCATTTCCATGTACCCAAATTAAAAAATTTTAACATTACTCTAGGCTTTAATTCTTTCTTTAACAGAATTAAATTTATTTTGGAATATTCCATGAAATTAGAACTTAATGTGAGTACTTTTCAAGAACGTTATACAATATGACCTACAATATGTGGGATAAACCAATAATTCGTGATGTTTCCTTTTGTCTGATTCACAGAGACGCGTGAAGTCAGTAATAAGTGAGCTGTTCTTGACCAATACATAGGAAATGTCTTTGCTGACGTGGAGAAGCACCCTTGGCATATAAGTCACCTGAATACATCGCAGGGGCATAAACGGGAAAGAGCAGTTGGAGAAAACACTATTCTTCCTGCACCCAACATGGGAGGCAGGCCTGGAACAGTCTCATGTGACACACAAAGGAATCCCCCATTTATTTTACATAGAGGTTTTTGTTTGTTTTTAAGAAGAGAATGGGATTTGACCTATGCAGATATAATTTATAGAACGTATCATATATCAACTGCTAGAATCTGCTCTCAATAGAGTGGCTGCCATTGTGCTGAGCTTTATGCGTGACACTCCTGTATTTGCACAGGTGCTCCCGAGCGCTCCCAGGCTATGGACTGTCACACACAGATTGCCGGGCCCATATTCCAAGGTGCCTTCAGGTGGGTTTGAACATTTCAGCCCATTAGACGTACAGATGAATAAATGTGTTATAAATGTATAAATATGTGAGGTAGCATTATAAGACATACAAGTGGCTCACTTTGTGGTAGCAGCCCAACTCCTGTCCAAGGACACTGGCTATCAACATTAAAGCTTCACACGTATTGCTTTCTTTTGATTCTTCGTTGTAAAGAGAAGCCTGAAACTTCGGAAACTTAAATGACTTGTCTAAGGTCTGCTAGAAAGTGGTGGAGACAGGTGTCTGACCCCAAATCCTATGTTCACAGTAACCAAACCTTTAGAGTACTTCAGACATACTGGTGAATTTCAGGATCGTAACTATAAAACTATAATTACTTATTTTTTCTTTTTTGTTAATGTTTTTGTCCCCCCGATCTTTTATTTACTTATTTCTCAGTGGTGTTGGCCATGTGGTTGTTCTCTTCTTACAGGCAGGGACCATGTTTTAATTATCATTGTCCTCTGGGACCTAGCACAGTTCTCACAGCCAGCGCCTCGAGTCTGACTCCGAGCGACTCTTCAAAGGTCAGGGTGGGACAGCTCCTGTAGGTTTCCAGAGTGCAAAACTGCACTGCAGGAGAAGCCTCCTCTTTCTTCTAAGGAGCAGCTGACTGCGATGGCAGCCCACCTCTACCGGCTATGCTCCTGGGGCTCCCCCTAGCACAGTTTCTAGGTGCTAAACCAAGGGGTTTCAAAAAGTTTGTGAAAAAATGAAATGAAAAGGTAATGGAATTTTCCCATGAACGATCTGAAGTACCTTTATGGATACTTGCTGGACTGTTGAGGGTGTGTGCCTAAAAATGATGTATACTTAGAATATAATAAATAAGCGACTATCTAGACAAGCAAGAGAAGATACAAACAGCAAAGGAGGCTCAGTAGTCATTTCCGTGGAGTAAAGAAGAGGAGAAAAGGTTAGAAAAGGGCAGTGTACGAGAAACAATGAATATTCATTTTCCATTAAAATGAGAATGAAGCAAAGTGTGCCATTTATATGTCAAGATGGTTTCTTTGTGAAAACCTGTATTTCACAAATACCCCTTCCTGTATCAAATAATGTAATATCACCTAATTATTCACAATAGAGATACATACGACTTTTACACCCCACTTTGGAGATGGCATACTAAAGGACTATCTCAAAATCACCAGAGCTTTAACTACAATTGGATCAAGAGAATTTTTGCAGATGGATTTGCTCCAAATTAAACAGCCAATTTGATTTTTCTGAGTTTTCTATCAACCCAATGGCTGTCTGGCTGTTTTACCGTTTGCTGCTTAGGCCCAATAGAAAGAGCCTTTTTCTCACTAATACAGCTTCCTCACAGCTTTGAAGCCCAAGTTCCTAATTCAAAGAAGTGCTAATCCATTTGCAAAGCATCTTCGTGAAGGAGTAATCATCCAGCCATAATCACTATTACTAATCATAATTACTTTATGATTTTTTTCTAATTACTAAGTGGTTTTTAACAAAATATAAATAGATGAGCACTCTTAGGCGCACAGGCCCAGATCTGGAAGCCAGAGTAAGGTCTCATTAAAGAATCTTGGTGCATTTTTTATCTGGCTGTAGGATGCTGTGGCAAAGGGGAATGATTATTTTTATAGACTGCTACTCCTCTGTGGCACTCGAAAACCCAGAAGCAAGGCCTCCAGTAAAATGTTAACAAGTAAAGAATGAGAGAAGGTAAAATCTGAACAAGAGAACAGAGGTAGAATCACCTAAGAAAAATAAAATAAAACTTGTCATCCAGGGTACCTAGATTTTTCCATCAAAGTTGCCACATGTCCTTTAAAAAAAAGGGCAACACAAAACTCACCAAAGACAAGTTAAGCTACAGGGAAAGTGTAAGTGCAACCACAAGGGGAACAAGACCTTGTGCTTTTATTTTTCCAACAATCAATATGGAAGTAAAAAAGTTCCAGTCCTTCTGTCTGTGATAGAGACCAAAAAAAGCCTTAAAAACTTTTATTCTGTCTAGAACAGCGGTTCTCAACCCGTGGGTCGCGACCCCTTTGGGGGTTGAATGACCTTTCACAGGGGTCACCCGATTCATAACAGTAGCAAAATTACGGTTATGAAGTATCAACAAAAATAATTTTATGGCTGGCGGTCACCACAACATGAGATCTGTCTTAATGGGTCACAGCATTAGGAAGGTTGAGGACCACTGGTCTAGAAGAAAGCAGCTTGGAATTAAGAACAAAACCAACATGCCCTGCCCTCTAAATAAGAAACTCAAACAATAAATCCACCAAAATGCATACCCCAAACCCCTCTACCCAGAACAAGGCCAAATATGTTCTAATGTTTAAAAGAAACTTCACTGCCAAAGGGTCAATTCCAACTCATCCTATAAATTCCAATGACCATATAGGACAGAGTAGTGCCTGTGGGTCTGAAGGACAGTAACTCTTTATGGGAGTATTTTTCCCCAGCAGAGAGGGTGGTGGCTTCAAACTGCTGACCTTGTGGCTAGCATCCCAGTGTGTAACCACTACACCACAAGGGACCCTTATGTTCTAAAATGTAGCCCCTAAATTTATGTTGTTGTTGTTAGTTGCCATCAAGTTGGTTCCAACTCATAGTGACCCAATGTACAACAGAACAAAACACTGCCTGGTCCTGTGCCGTCCTCACAATTGTTCTTCTATTGGAGCCCATTGTTGCAGGCACCGTGTCAAGTCACCTCGTTGAGAGTCTTTCTCTTTTTTGTAGCCGCTTCACTCTACCAGGCATGATGCCTTTCTCCAGGACTCTTCGGATAGCATGTTCACAGTACATGAGAAGAAGTCTCGCCACCTTCGACTCCAAGGAATGCACTTGCTGTACTCCTAAGGCAGATCTGTTTGTTCTTTTGGAAGTCCACGGTACTCTCAATATTCTTTACCAACACCGCAGTTCAAGCGCACTGATTTTCTTCTGTCTTCCTTACTCAACATTCACATGTTTGTGAGGTGACTGGGAATATCATGAGTTAAATCAGGTGCATCTTAGTTCTCAAAGTAACCTTGTTTTTCAACACTTCAACGAGCGCTTGTGCAGAGACTGACCCAGTGCAATGGTTGGATCTCCACCGCTGCATCCAGGAGCACTGATTGTGGATTCAAGCCAAGATGAAATCCTTGAAATCTATAACTTGACAACATTCACATATTAATTACTTAATTACCTAACTAGAGCCATCCACTATCCCTGTGAAGGTAAGCATGGCTGGTATCACTCTATTTTTTTTAATGACTGAGGATAATGAGGTTTAGCTAGACCACTTACACAAAAGCTGTTCAAATGGCTTGAACCTCAAAAGTAAATCCCATTTACTGGACCACACCATGGCTCCTTCAATCTGCTGCTGATGGCACTGTACTATGGGTTACACATTGGACTATGGATGGAGTTAACCACAGGCCAGTGGTTTGAACATACCAGTTGCTCCATGTGAGAAAGATGAGGCTGTCAACTCCTGGAAAGACCTAAAGTCTTCAAAAAAAAAAAAAAAAAGACTTAAAAGTCTGACACCCCACGTGGGTAGGTCTCGTCTGTCCTCCAGGGTCGCTATGAGTTAGAACTGACTTGATGGCCGTGAGTTTAGTTTTGTCGTCACGTTCTCATTCATCAGTCAGGCCCTTCT
Source organism: Echinops telfairi (assembly GCF_000313985.2). Lineage (NCBI taxonomy): Eukaryota > Metazoa > Chordata > Mammalia > Afrosoricida > Tenrecidae > Echinops > Echinops telfairi. The sequence goes on from NW_022107431.1 coordinate 78,333,518, forward strand.
ACCTCCTCAGTCTCAAAGCTGGTGACCTTGACTTTCAGTTTATGAAACAGAAATGAAAGCAAACAGAGAAGAATCTCCTCAACACCCACCACCTAGATGTAATGTATATCCACCACCTTGTATCTATATCCCAATATTGTCATTTTTTTCCTTCTATGAATAATTATCTTACTTATATCTAAGGCCACTTTTTTCATTTATGCATTGATTTCCATTACCCTTTAATTTTCTTAAAGAGGCTTCTCTCTCTCTCTAAAATTTCTTATCTCCCATATCAAAAGTTCTCTTATAGGACCATTCCCATCAGAATGGAAACGTGCTTTATCATCCTAAAAAAAATCCACATCACCCACAGTTCCATGTAAGAATCAACTCTATTTATGTCCTCAAAATTCATTCTCTCTAAAGTCCACTTTTGCCTTCGCCATTCCTCCTGAAATTACTCACTAAAGATGTCTAGGGTCTTCATCTTATCAAGTGGAAATGTTACTCTCAGCTTTCACCTAACTCTGGATTTTAACAGACTTTACTTCAGATACTCACCACCCCTTTCTTGGAATCTTCTTCTTCCGCTGTCTTCTAGGACAACACATTCTGTGGGCGCTTCCTTCTAGTTTACTGTTTCATCTGGACTTCCTTCTCCAACCTCTGCATTACAGAGTGCTCAGAGCTCAATCTGCAAATCCCTTGTCAATACACATTTTGTCAACCTGCTCTGTAATTAGTTTTGTAGCATATTTTTCCTGGTCTAGGATCTATTTCAGAAATACACACTGCATTTCTTTGTCATTTCTTTGTTGTAGTTAGTTGCCATTAAAGGCAACTCCAGTATAGAGGCCTCATGCATGATAGCCAGTAAAAACAAACAAACAAACAAACAAACAAACAAACAAACAAACAAACACCACTTGCTACCAGGGTTCCCAAGGATACACAGGCAGGTTTGTTCTGAACCGAGTGTTTCAATGTGTCTCTCCGACCGGTGAATAGCTACAGACACGTTCCATCAGTAATACGCTATGTCTTAGTCTCTTCAGGGTGCCTTAAAATGTTGTTTTAAAATAAATCCAATCAAAATAGCTGCTTCAAAGAGGGCCAGTTAAATTCAAAGACAAAATATTCCACTCAGAAGGTTATGGTTAACTGTTTTTTGTTTTATTCTCTCTCAAGATTCCAAATGGATAATCAGAACAGATTTTTCTCAGAGGACACAGGACGATCATGGAGGCTTATTATGAGGAAGTTTAAAGAACATGGAAAACTGAAATGGTGAGAAAAAGACCAAAGAAGATTTGCTAAGGACTTTTTGCCATCATTAACAATGCACCTGCTCATTTTTCCAGAGTGGCAACAGTTGTCTTATGGTAATTCCATTGGGAAACCTTAGCCCACCTACTCTAGAGCCCTGATTTTGCTCCTTAGGACCCTTTGTTCCACAAACTCAAATAGCATCGAAAAGAAACATAATTTGGGGTCCGTGGATGCCAGTAATGGCTGTTTTGACATGTTATAAATAGGAGAGGCATACTTTTTCAGGGAAAGGATGGACACACAGGAGAAACACTGCTTTCTGAAATAAATAAACAGACCTACACGGAGGATATGTTTCAGAAATAATAGTTTTACATTTTACTATTTTGTTTAATAAAGGTTTCTATGACTCTACATAGAGTATTTTCTAGACTTCTTCTCATTTAACTGACTAAATCATTGGCTGGTTCTGTGCCATACTCTATTTGTCGAGCCCATAGCTGCAACAATGGTCATACACATTTCAACCATGATTACGAGACTCTAACATTTATAGTGTTTTATAAGCCTACTTCACTCATGAAGCAGTACATCGACAGAGGTCCAGGCTGGATTCAGGAGCGAACATGGAACAAGGGATATCACTGCTGATGTCACATGGATCTTGACTCAAAGCAAGACTATCAGAAAGATGTTCACTTGCGTTTCATTGACTATGGAAAGGCATTCGACAGTGTGGACCCTAATAAACTGTGGGTGACTTTGAGAAGAATGGGAATGTTGGAACACTTTATTGTGCACATTTAGAACTTATACATGAATCAAAAGGCAGTTGTGTTATTAGAAAAAGGGAATACTGCATGGTTTAAAATCAGGAAAGGAGTGCACCAAGGATGAATTCTCTCACAATATTTTTTCAATCTGTATGCTGAGAAAGCATCAGAGAAGCTGGATTATATGAAGAAGAATGTAGCATCAGGATTGGAGGAGTATGCAGATGGCATAATCTTGCTTCCTGAAAATGAGGAGGGCTTGAAGCACCTGCTGAAGATCAAGGATTGCAGCCTTCTGGATTGATTACAACTCAATGTAAGGAAGACCAAAATCCTCACAACTGGACCAACAGGTAACATCATGATCAGACTGAAGTGGACAAGGATTTTTGTCTTGCTTGGATCTACGACCAATGTTCAAGGAAGCAATAGTCAAGAGATCAAAAGACATATTGCATCAGGTAAGTATGCTGTACAAGACCTCTTTGAAGTACTGAAGAGCAAGGATGCTACTTTGAGGACCAAGGTGCACCTGACCCACGTCATATAGTATTCTTCATTGCATCATATGCATGTGAAGGTTGGCTATTGAATAAGGAAGAACATAGAAGAATAGATGTATTTGAATTGTGGTGCTAGAGAAGAATGTTGAAAAGAATATGGACCGTTAAAGGAACAAACCAATCTGTATTGGAAGAAGTAAGGCCAGAATACTTCTTAGAGGAAAGGATGGCAAGATTTCATCTTACATACTTTGGGCATATTGTCAGGCGAGACTAGTCCCTAGAGAAGGTGTCATGTTTGGTAAAGTGGAGGGGCGATGAAAAAGAGGAAGGCCCTTGATGAGATGGATTGATACAGTGGTTGCAACAATGGACTCAAACATAACAACAATTGTGAGGATGATGTAGGACTGTATAGCATTTCGTTCTGTTGCGCATAAGGTCCCTATAGGTTGGGGTCGACTTGATAGCACCTCACAATAACAGGTCAATGCAAGAGAAGGATGGGCCTTTTTACTCTCATAAAGTTTTATGGTTTCAGAAGCCCAGAGAGGCAGTTCTAGCCTGTCCTATAAGGCCTTTATGAGTTGAAATTGACTCCACAGTAGTGAGTTCAGGCTGTACCTCACACGTCTGAAACGTGTTTCCAATAAAAATATTACATATAATTATAGCTAATATTGATCTAATTTGATCCTCTAAACAATTCCATGAAGTCATTATTATTATTATTACTATCATTAAATACAAGAAGAAAGCGAGGCTCAGATGTTAAGTAATTGACGAAGATCACATAGCTAGGAAGTGGCAGAACTGGTATTTAACCCAAGCAGTTTGATTCTAAAGCCCTAGCTCAATCCATAAAGCTTGCATGATTACAAACATAATTATTATGTTCTAAATGAACTAAGTACATCGACTTTATAAATAATCTCAATATGCCAAATTTCTCTCACTTCAGATAATT
>NW_022107431.1:78338135-78341132 GCF_000313985.2 Echinops telfairi
TATCTTTTGATAGCTGGGCACCATCAGCTTTCTTCACCACATTTGCTTATTCAGCCGCTTTGTCTTTTCATTTCACTTTTCCATGAGCTTTTCAAAGTCTCCTTATGTAGCTCAAATGAGAAGCTGAGGCAACGTGGGGTTGAACCCACTGGGTGATATAACAAAAGCCATAGATTTGGAACTACACATAGATTTAGGCTATTTTCTTTAAAACAATCATCAAAAAAGCAAATAAAACCAAATCTAGTGCCACTGAATTGACTTCTAACTGACCCAATAGGGCAGATTACTACTGCCTCAGAGAGATTCCAAGCTTGTACATCATTACAGAAGCAGGTTGTCATCTTTCCCCCATGGAACAAGTTGATGGGTGTGAACTACTGACCTTTGGGTTAGCAGTCAAGCACTGTAATTATTGTGCCACAAAGGCTCCTTCTTTGAAATACAAAAGCAAAGTAGAGCTATAAGTATAGTTGTGTACATATGTAAATACGATAATTCATAAAAATAGAGGTACTGGTCTAGGTACAAATATTTATATGGCAATGCACTGAGGTAGTGAACAGACGTCGGGACTCTGCTCATGCCCTCCCTCAATACAAGAACACTTTGTTCTAACAACCTGGAATTCTGTGCTCACCCTTCCGGCACATTCGCTGAAGACAAAGCGGGTGCATAAGCAAATGTGGTGAAGAAAGTAGATGGTGCCCGCCTATCAAAAGATATAGCATCTGAGGTCTTAATAAAGGCTTGAAGTTAATCAAACAGCCATCTAGCATAAAAGCAACAAGCCCACAAGGAAGAAGCACACCAGCCTGTGCAATCATAAGGTGTTGACGGGCTTGGGTAACAGGCATCAGAAGACCATAAACAAGCAAACAAACAAACAAACAACCATATTGTTGAGAACCAGAGGACCTGGAGCAGAGACCCAAAACCGATCTGTAGACAATGGGACATTGGTTCACAAGGAAGGAAGGGAGGGTCAACTAGGTGCAATAAAGCACCAATAAAATACAACATTCCTCTGGTTCCTTGATGCTTCCTCACCCCCACCGACCCCCATCTGTGGGCTAGGCCAGAGCATGTGCACAGGTACAGATTAAGAGATAAGTTCTCACAACACATGTAATCCAAGAACAGGAATTGGAGTAGTGATTCTAGACGGATAGGGGGAAGGTGAAAGGAGGGGAGGAAGGGGGAACAGATCACAATGATTGACACATAACCACTAACATCCCCCCGCTCCAAGGGGATGAACAGAAACCGTGGGGAAGGGAGACAGTAGATGGTGTAAGAAAATAATAATAATTTATAATTTGTCAAGGGGTCACAAGGAGGGAGGGGGGAGGGAAAAAAGAGCTGAACTCTTTTTAGTAGACAGTAAATGTCTAGAAAACAATGATGGCAACAGTTGTACAAATATGTTTGATCAACTGATGCATGGATGATGATGTATAAGAACCGTGAGAGCCCCCAGTAAATAATCTTCTAATAACCCCCCAAAATAAAAACAGAGACAAAAAGAAGTAACTAGATAAAGGATGAGAAAGTGATTTACAAGAAAATGTTAAGAATCCCTCTTTGGGTTAAATAAGGTGAAGGTACAGGGGTGATTGGTCAGGATAACAGAAGTGAGATGGGGGAACAATTACTTAAATAAAATGTAAGGAAATACAGTTCACAGAACAAATTAAGGGAAAGTAATTGACTATTTTCATTAAAAAGGAAAAAAAAAAAGCTTATGGTGCTATATATGTAAAACAAGATTAAGTGAGCCAAGGAGATGGCTAAATTCGATGGCTTCCCTTTATCATATATTCATTAGAATTCAATTGAGAATTTTACCCCAAAACTAACTAAACTGTTAATCTCCACCCCCACCCCCCCTCCATTTCCCTGTTGTTAAATAAAGAGACCAGGCATAGGCTACAAATCTGTTTATGCCTGAGCCCCGAGGGGTAATTTGAATATGCTCTTTCTGTTTAAGATTCCTTATTTGCAAGCTAATGTAAGATTGTAGAACTTCCTTCCATCAGTTGGGAGTTAGGGAGGAATTTAGGTTGTTAAATGATGCTGAAAGTACTTTCAGCTGGCTTCAGGTATTGGGAATGAACACATCCTTTAATATCTTATCTGTTTTATGAGAATAAAAGGTAAGTTGGTGTGTTTTTCAGTATGGACATTATTTTGGCATTAGCTGTAGTGGGAATATATTGAGGAGAGGAAGCACGAGCCTTTGGAAACAGTTTTTATCAGTTATTAACGAAGGAGGAGTGAAGCTTGATTTCTGAAATGCTCCACCTGCTGGATCAATGAAACCCTAACAAATTTTAGAGTATTTTGTTGGGCTAAAAACAAGAAACATTTTAACCAGCATCAGATTTTCAACTTATCAAAATTACTTTTGGTAATGTTTAGCCCAATATCAAAATGTCTAATTAATAATAAAAAAAAAACTACATTCTGCTTCACCATGTCAGAGTGAGAAATGTTTATAATTTAGGGAAGAAAATCTTTTTTCCCACCAAGATAATAATTCCCAAAATTAGTTTCATTACAAATCATTTTTCTTTTTCCTAATAGGATTCCATGTGTATTGATCATTCTAAATAGTTAGGGTTGTTTTTTTTCCTTCTAATCATTTTATTAGGGGCCCATACAATTCTTATCACAACCCAAACATACATCAATTGTGTAAAACAAATTTGTACATTCACTGCCCTCATCATTCTCAAAACATTTCCTCTCCACTTAAGCCCCAGGCATTAGGTCCTCATTTTTCCCTCCCTCCCCGCTCCTCCCTCCCTCATGAACCCTTGATATTTTATAAATTATTATTTTGTCATATCTTGCCCTGTCCGACGTCTCCCTTCACCCACTTTTCTGTTGTCTGTCCCCCAAGGAGGAGGTCACATATAGTTCCTTGTAATCAGTTCCCTCTTTCCAACCCATTCTCCCTCTACCCTCCCAGTATCGCCACTCACACCACTGGTC
>NW_022107431.1:78343007-78349414 GCF_000313985.2 Echinops telfairi
CCCTAAGTGACTCATCTCCCCACTACCCCTCTGCAAGGTATGTCCAGTTGTCTGGAGATGGACATTGGGTCTCCATCGCGCACCACCCTCATTGACAAGGATATGACTTTTCTCCCTGCCTTTGGTGTTTAAAGGCTGGTCCCTTTGGCCCTTAGTTTTTATATGATCTTTCCACATTAATTGTGTCATCCTACTCACCCTTTATTTTTATAAATGAAAAAGTTAGACTAAGGTATATTGGGGGAAAAAATTAATCCCATCCATTCTACTTGGATATCTAAACTCATTTCTTAATTAAGAACATCATTCAATTACTAACCTTTAGAATCACGGTAATTGACAAAGCTTATTCTATGGGATAGTTAGGGAGCCAAAAGTAATTAAAAAGAAAGAAAATTTATAAAGGACAAATTCCAGGCAATATCATAGAGACATTTTGTCCTCATTGGAGCATAATCAGGTGAAACACCTTCACTGTAAATGACAAAAACAGACATATTTGTGATAGAGGACTTTTACCACGAAAGAGTTCGTTTCCCCTGTGCTAAGGAAAGTATCGAAGAATAGAAAGTTAGGAGAGGCTAAGAAAGAATAGAGAACAGGGAGAGTCTCAAAGGAAAGAGACGAAGAGAAGTAGAAAGATACCTTTTTCTTTTTTTTCCCAAGACATTTGCCATCTGTGCTTTTCCAAAAGATGCCAGGCAGCTCCCCAGCCTCTGGGCTGGGGAAGCTCTTCTCACCAGGCCTGGAAGCTCTCCCATTAGGTTTCCCCATTCGGAAGGGAGTAACGAGCAGCAGATGGGCTCCTGTGACTGGCAGGAGGGTGTTGGGAAAAGGAAGGCCATGGGGTTGGTGGTGTTCACTGCTACTCAGTTAACCTTTCCTGCCTTTCATTTTCTTTTAATGAACTCTTTCATTTCACATGCTGAGCCCACCACCAATACTATTCAGATCGAGCTTATCTTTTTAAATTTATCGTTTCAAAATTTTAAAACGTCCTTGCTGATTTTTCCAACCTGATATGCTTAAGAATGGTATTTTTGTACCAAATAATGTCATTGTGCCTCATACTGAAAAAAAAAAAAAAGCATTCAGAATACTGTATCACTGAAAATATTCTGCATAGTTGCAAATAATCAGTGTCATTTTAAAGAAAGCACTACAGAGATCTGCCAAACTTGGGAACTTATTATAACATAAAACTATTATTCTGATAACTTCCAAATTTGAAAGTTCTATTTTATACTGACACATAAAACCATCGTTTTAGTTGATAGCCAAGGTTTTGTAGAAAAAGAAAAGTTACACAAGTTTCCAAATTGGATATCTGATATAAAATGTAATCTCATGTTTCACAAGGATTGTGCTAACTCATTACCTGTAACATTTTATTGAACATTCAAGAGGCAGAACACATTGGGGGATATTTTGCTTTCTTTCAAAGCTACTAATATTCCAGAAAGCATATTCTAAAAGCCCCATTTAAGCAAATAAATCTGCCCTAACGTTGAAAGCTTTTCACTTCAATGACTGTTTTGAAATAGGCTAACTTGTAAAAGTCCACTGACCATAGCGAAGCACCATTCTGGTTTGCCATGACGACGGGCGTTTTCTCCTCTAGACTGGAGCGGCTAGTGCCAACATCATTAAGGGATTCTTCAAATTACTTTTTAAATGCCATTTTCCCTCAGGATTTTCACTTATATCTAATTAGACTACTTACTCTATGCCATGTAATCCCTGTTGCCAAAACTGCTAAATGTTTCAATAAGTAGGAGGAGGGCATCAATAGAGCCAGACAGATGTAATGTCACTAGTTAACAATAGAGGTGTGAAGCAGCTGCCTCAATTATGAAGCTTATTAATTCATGGTGTTAAAAAAAACTTGGTGAAAGTTCTGTAAGATACATAACCTTTTCAAAATAGCATCAGTGTGTTTAAAACTTAAAATACATGTCTTCAATAAGAAATGTGGAAATAATTATTTGCTCATAATTAATATCTGCATTTAAGTGCCTAAAATGAAAAGTTCCGAGGTCATTTTAAAAGTAGCTCTGCTTTTAAAAAGTGCACTTACATATTTCAGTGCTTTATAACTGGAATTAAATTGAAGACACAGATAAAACATGTCTAGGAGAGAGAGGAAGACAGGCACAGGGGAAAGAGCTTTTCTAAACATTTTCTGGAGACCTGTAACAACCTCACTTAACTTCCAATTTCATTTTTTGTATACTACCATTTACCATGAAAAGTTGATGATTATAAATAGAATGTAGTCAGTACACGGCTGCTAACATTATTTTTTATTGTAATAAAAGCCTGATGTATTTGAAAGATAAGATTTGTATAATTGGATTACTATTTCAGAACAAGAATTTGAAAGAAAAGATTTATATAATTGGATTACTATTTCAGTATAAGATTAATGGAGTGTCTCAACAGAATCTTTGGCTTATTTTACTGTCATTTAAAGACAATGACATGTAAAATCCTAAGTCAAACAGTTTAACTTTTTAGTAATAAATATTAAGTACGTACAATAAACTCAAAGGAGGTGTTCTTACAGAAAACACACACACATTAGTTGAATCTAATTCTTTTTTCCCTAGTTGACTGTAATACTTCAATCAAGAGTCTCGTATCACAGAGTAATAGTCCTCAGGAATTAGTGCTTGAAGGAATAGCAGGTCACCAAATTAAAACAATCCTCTCCCCCAATATTCCTAAAGTAGTTCGAGGGCCAAGAGAATAAATAGTGCAAGTACTACACAAACCCAATCGTAATCCCTGTGCTCACAGATCCGTAACAGAATGATCAGCACTCTCACACCAACCACGAGAACAAGTCCACCTTCTCTTTTAGTTTACAGTAGTTTTATCATTGATCATTCCAGTTCTAGCTGAACTTAGCTATTTTGACCTATAAAACTTAAGTTCAGTCCTTTCATGATCGTATGGAACTTCCTACTAACCATGGGAAAGTCATCGTCTTCAAGAGCCTCCATTTGTAATCTGCATGATTTTAATTTCAGCTCATTGATGCAAAGTCTTTCTCTTTCTACACTGAAATTGCCCTAATCATTTTTCTAAGCAGCTTATTTTGGACCTATTTAAACTTCTTCCAGGCTGTCCTTTTGACATGGGACCACCAGAAATATATATAGCATATCTCCCCCATAAAGAAAATTAAGATGAAGGAAAATACTATTTGTTTTGTTTTTAGATTTTTTTTGTGTGTGGATAATACACATTCTGCTTCCATTCTTAAGAGTATTATGTTAAGCTGATGTCCTCAATCACAGAAAACATCCAAGTCTCTTCCATAGTTTACTATCCTGGAATTATTTTATATTAATATACACAAATATATTCATATGCAATATATGTATGTATAAATATACAAGAAGTTTCTTTTCTATCTCCTGTCTTTACAAAGTGTTTCACATCTTATAGGCATTCAATAAATATTTTAGGGTAAGACAACAATATGTCTGTGAACAAAAACTTTTATGTATGTGATATGTACAATATATGTCTATGGTACATGGAACTTAGTAGGGACATATGTAGGGTAAAAGAAAACCTCTTTAGTTATGCACACTACAGCATCCCTTAAGGTATTTCTTTAGACAATTTCACTTAGCTTAGCTCCTCCGATGTGGCCGAGTTTGCTTCATCTCTAATCAGATTATTTCTTGTTGCCTGCATCCTTTGGTCAAAAGGGTAATACTGTCAATATAATACCATCCTGTAAACTACCAGGCAGACCCTGACCACCCACTGATAGAAAAAAAGATAAAGATAAAAATAAGAAAACTGGTCATTAAGTGGGCCTAATGTAGGGAATGTTTACCAGCCCGGCACCTACAGCTAGGGAGCACTGAGGGAAAGGGGAGATGGCAGTTCCTAAAACCACTGTCAAAGAAAGCACGTGAAGAGACGCCTGGTGAAACATTTTCTCTTTATATTCTAAAGAAAGGGTCTTCTGTAGAAAATATCACCGACAAGTCTATCTGTACTTCAAAATAATTTTTAGTTTTAATTTCAGAAAATTAATTTTGATGATAATAAAGTGATTAAAAATGATTTAAGAGTGATAGAATTCACTTAAATAAAAGGGGAAATAAATCTCTATGGTTAAGTTTTTGATTCCAAATACTTATCTTCCTTCAAAGGAAGGTCTAAAAGACTGTAGCAATGATCAGTTATGAACATACATGATCAAGAGGTAATCATTGAATATTGTTTTAATGTTAATTGGAGAGAAATATAAGTTTATATATTTCTAAGTGTTTTGTGAAAGTGAACCAATTATTTTAATATTTTTTTCTGTAGTTGTCTTCTAGTTTATCTTCTCTGTGGTAACAATAATCACACTGCAACATTTTTAGAGAATCTAAAAGAAAAATATTAATGAGCATCATTTTTACACTATCATTAATATCTAGAAAGCAACAACCAAACACAAATACAAAATTTAGCCTAAGAAATCATGGAAAAAAGTCCTTCACTGCCAAAATTAAATTTATGAAAATATTACCGTGAGTTCAAATCAATAATTAAGAGAAGTTTCAAGTTGTGATATTCTCAGAATAAAAATTACTTAAATTATTTTTATAATGACTTTAAAAGCATTAATGAATGCATCTTATTAGGAGATGTAGTTACTAAAGCTTTAACACTAAAATTTACAAAAATATAATGTGATTGTCCCAAGTATTGTAATAGCATGAAACAATGATAATGGAAACAAGGCTTTGAAATACCCCTGTTCTTTGGCCTGTAGTGCTATTATCATTCTATTTCCTGTGGCTCCAGTTTCTTTTTCCTTCTCTCAGAATCAGAGAACCTTAAGATAGGAGTTTGGATGTGAAAAGCGAGGCAATTTTGAGTCCATCAGGGTTATTCAAAAGTCTATGGTGTTCCCTTCCCAATTAAGAAGAATGGTTTCGTGCAACACATTACAATGACTTCACCTATAATTTAGCATCACTTAATAATAGGTATGTGTAACTATTATTCTTTAGTGATAGAGAAAAATCAGTAGACAAGAAAAAACAAAACGAACAAAACCTAGGGCATGAGTCCTTGTCCATGTGAGTCCCATAGTTCTGATGCCACAGTCTCCTCATTAAACAAGTGTCGCTTTGCGGTTGTACACGGAGTCACTACCTCACAGAAGCTAACAGCTTTGTAGGGTTTTAAAAGCACAGACTGCACACATCATATCACTGTTGCAGAGGCAATTGTCAGGGGTGCACAAAACAGTATCTTATAAATGTAATGTGCAGTACTCGTATACATACTGGCAGGCTATTTATTTTATTATGTTATGCACAGAGAGGTTGATTATTTTAATAAATATATACCATGAGACCAGTGTAACTTGCTTTAGGTAAAGCCTTTGTAGTGCTGGCAAAGAGAAAAAAAAGATGTTGATATTTTATGGGCAGACTTCTTGTTTTAATGAAATAGATTTTCATAGATAGACTGAAGCATAGGAGGCAATTCATTCCAGTTTTTAAAATCATTTTTTCTGTTCTTCATGAGGTGCGAATGTTGAGTGTAACAGCATACGGCTTTCACAAATCTCTTTTGCAAATAATGTAAAACATGAAGTACTTTGTATCTCCAGTCTTGTGCTTTCCACCTTACTTTGTGTGTGTGCATGCGATGAGAGGCAGTGCGGTGGTTGCAGTGGCTAAGAACCAGGCACAGGGGCTAGACTGCCCGTTATTCACCTGTACTCACCCACACAGCCGCCCACTGCCTTGGAATCAATTCCTACTAATGTGCTAATCTGTAAAATAGGAGTAATAAAAGGATATTACAAATATCAAATGAGTGGATGTTGTTGAGGATTAAATGAGATTATAAATGTAAAGTTGTTAGACTCTTTCCTGGTAAAGGTGAAATGCTGAGAAGTGTTAAATACTAGTGTTTCTAAGGTGCTGTTATTCTGACTCAAGCATCCCTATGGACAATAGAAGGAAACACTGCTCTGGTCCCGTGCCATCCTCACAATTGTGGCTTGAGCCCATGGCTGTGCCCATCCTGCTCATTGAAGATCGTTTTACTTTTGTGTGTGCTGACCAATCACACTGTCCTCCAGGGACTGGTCTCTCCTGAGAGGATCACTAATTGCATAATGGTTACACTTTAGGCTGCTAACTACAAGGCCAGCAGTTTGAAATCATCAGCTGCTTGTGATGGGAAGATGAGGCTTTCTACTCTTGTAAAGAGTTAGTCTCTGAAACGCCTGAGAGAGTTCCACCTTACCTTACCGAATTGCTGTGAGGTGGAATCAAGTCAATGGTAGGAAGTTTGTTTGTCTGTTTGTTCTCTCTGGAGAACAACTATGTTTAAGGTCAGAGACAAAGTCTTACCACCCCTATCCTAAGGAGCAT
>NW_022107431.1:78350926-78354369 GCF_000313985.2 Echinops telfairi
TGTGCTTCCTCCATGCGGATCTTGTTGCTTCTCAGCTAGATGGCCACTTGTTTATCTTCAAGCCTTTAAGATCCCTGACATTATCTTTTGGTAGCTAGGCACCATCAGCTTTCTTCACCACATTTGCATATGTACCCACTTTGTCTTCAGCGATCTTGTTGGGAAGGTGAGCAGCATGGAATGCCAGTTTAATAGAACAAGGTGTTCTTGCATTGAGGGAGTACTTGAGTGGAGGCCCAATGTCCATCTGCTACCTTAGTACTAAATCTATAAATATATGTATGTAGATCTACTACCCATCATCATATATAAATATATTTACATATGTACATGCCTGTATTTAGACCTCTATAAATACCCTCTCTCTCCTAGTTCTCCCCTATTTCCTATAAAATTACTCTTTAAAATGACTACTTCTATTCTCTTTTACAGAATAAATAGAAAATATAATACTCATACATCCATCAATAATACTACAAAGTACAAAGTTCTTGATCCTATAATGGGTACAGAGTCAATACACTAGTTTCTGAAAGGGGAAAATATTGAGGGATTTTAAATCTGTGAATAGGATGTTGAAACTTGTTGAAAAATTTAAAGCAGTATGGAGGGTAGAAAAACAGCTAATAAGTATGTGAACTCCCAACAGGATCAGAGATTTTAGGAGAGAAGGACCTAACGACATCTTAGTCCAATAGTACTTCACTTACTAAAAACGTGCAATACATCTGCATGTGGCTGCCAGGAAGTGGTGGGCACTCAGAATCCTTGAGGGAGGGAGCTACATTCTACTCTCAGCCAGTCTGTTGAGAATGATTTCACCAGGGTTCGTTTTAAATACAAAGGAAATGGAAAATGAACATGCTTCATTAGGTGCTTCAGGTATCTTTTCACATTAACCCTTTGAGGGTTATTATCTTATTATCCCCATTTAAGGTCCAGAAAATTATGGAATAGGTCTAATGATGCCATATTGCTAGTAGGGTTTCTCAACAATGTGTTCAGGATTTTCTTCCATTTCACTCTGACAAGTTGTTAATAAAAAAAGAGAAACCAACTGCAAGTGACTTCTGATGTTAGCAGCTGTGAAAGAATTCATCCTCCAAATGAGTAAACATTTTTATCCCACTGGAATACACAGGATTTATATTTTATATGTTGCCTAGTATGCCAACAAAGTTTTCTGATAAATTATCACACTCATTCTAAACCATAAAAAAGAAGAAGAAAGTCATATATAAGAGGCGGCTTAAAAAGTTTGTGAAACATGATATTAAAAGATGGTGCAATTTTTTAAGTTCCCAAGTATATAGTAAAAGAAAATGAAGGTACAATGGTCTTAACTAGTAATTTTACCTTAAATATTAAATTTAGTTACTAGCTTCCTCACCAGAGGGCAACACTCAAGACAGGATAGTTTCTACAATCTGATAAACCTGATTTGTGTGTGGAGGGGTGTGTTAGTGAGGGGCAAATTAGTGACAAGGGGTGAAGGTGCCGTAAAACATCTTCACTAGCAGAAGGCGCTAAGAAACCTTTTATCCGAACTGTTATGTAAATAAATTTCAGTAACATCATGGGAAAGTATAAACCACCCAAAATGGAAGATTAAGAAAAGTTTTCAAGAGTAATTCTGAAAGGGTATTACAAGTCAGTACAGGGAAATCATTTGCTATGCCAAAGACAGCACAATCTACACCTGTATTAGTATAATAGCACGCTGATTTACCTCAAGAGGATCCAGGTTCAAGTGACACATAAGGTGCTCCCCTCGGTCAGGGGCACTGAGCCCACATTATGCTGCATTTTCATGCCCATGTTTGACCGAGGAAAGACTTGATAACACAGTTTCTGACAAGGACCACGAACTAGATGGTAACAATTTAAGACTCGAAGGAGAAGGTATACAAGGTATAAAATTGGACATCTTTATATTAAAAACAACGCAGTAACTTCAGAATACTCACACTCAGAATGGACAGCAAATCTTCAACACTGCTTTCGGGTTTCAAACGCTCCTTGAACATTCGGACTGTTTGGTGCCTCAAATAGTAATAGGAGGCAATTCGGCCGCATGTCAGAGGTTCAATGCTGCGATTATCCTATTTCAAAAGAAAGATAAGAAAGAAACAAACAAACCATAAATAATACAGAGGTACTTAATGAAATAAATAAATAATCCATACTGTAGGTTGTTATTGAAATACTTTTGTTAATGATTTTGGTTATCAGCAGAGGTAAAAGCCATACTATAAAAAGGGTGAACAATCTTTGCAATTAAAGCATGTGGTGATTCTTACCTCTCCAATTTCAATGCAACAGGAATGTTCCAGTGCAACCAGGGATTTTTCAACTAGGTTAGACAGAAACTTGTTCACAGAATCATGGCTCACATCACCCAAGTTGTAGTAGCTGGGAAATAAGAAAAGTCATGATTTGTTTTAAGATATTCTCTAGTAAAGATATCACCTCAGTTTCATATTATACTTTTCAGATATTCAAAACCATTGCATTACATAGTAACAAATCAAAGAAGTAATTGCAATCACTAACTTTACATATCGAAAGCTCCATACGAAGGTAAATTCACACTGATTGACAATATTAATCCAAGGGTAAGTTAAAAAGTACTGCAACTGGGTGCCAGTTCTCTCTCACACACACACACATGCGCGTACACACACACACACACGCTTATTCCAAACGAAGTGCCTCCCTGGCAGTCTAATTATGTCAGTAATTTTGTACCCAAAGCGGTACATTGTTTTGCATAAAATTTGTTTTATATTGTAGGCCTGTAATTCTTAAGAAATTACTCATTTTAATATCTCTAGTAGACATTCCAGGTATGATAAAATTCTTCTGACAGTTAACATTTACCCGGAGCCACACTCGGGATTACCGCCAGGGAGGTTTTAAACGTAGCTGCAATCAGTGGATAGATGTGGACAAGTTCTCTCAGCAATACCTTTGTCTTACTCGCCTTAGGGTACTTAAAAAAACAAAAACCAACGGTACCGGGGTACAAAACCAACGGTGGCGGAGGGACCTGGTCAGAGAGGAAGACTGAAGGCAGAGAGGTCAGCTCAGAGAAGGCTATCTCACTAAATTCCGTGCCATCAAGTCATTTTTGACTCACAGTGACCCTGTGGCACAGGGTAGACCTGCCCCTGTGGGTTTCCAAGATTGTAACTATTAGTGGGAGTAGAGAGCCTCCTCTTTCTCTTATAGAGTGGCTGATGGTTTCAAACAGCTCACCTTGTGATTAGTGGCCTAGTGTTTAATTCCCTATGCCACCAGAGCTCCTTGAAATGTTATAGTGACTGTATTTTGGAACTCCACAGAAGTAACCTTGATAGATTTCTCAATGGACCCAGGACAATCACAAGGGCTTATTAGGAACAAGCTTTAAGAAAAATGGAAAGTGCAACAATGAGAAAAAC
>NW_022107431.1:78355927-78358128 GCF_000313985.2 Echinops telfairi
GCCGCCTTCATTGTGTGCAGACCTAGGTGGAGGCTGTGTTGAGAAACAATAGCTTTACATATTGTGACATTTTTAATTTTATGACTTTGCAGCAACCTTTTGGGATCTACCCTCCTGTATTAAAAATATGTAACTGATCATCAAATAAAATCCTGCATCTATTTAAGAAAATATTAACATTAGTGTTAAAACATTAATGTACAGCAGTTAAATGCACACATCGATGGCAAATTAAAATTAAACACCAAATTTCCAAATTCTTTTTATAGAAGGAAATTTCATTATCAATATATGACCCATCCCCTGTAACTACGAAAAGCTCAAAGAACTATTTTTGATTTGGAACGTAGAAGAATTGTTCGAAGAAACGATCAACTGTTTATCTAAAACTGAAGGAATAAATGTCATCCTAGTGACAGAAAGGAACACTGTCATGCTAAAAAGAAAAAATAAATAAACAGTCACATCTCAATATGCAAAAAGCACATGGATCTCGCTCTGTATGCTTTTTAAGTAAAACATCAGGACCATGCAGGTTCATCGGAATGCTACTCCAAGAAACGGAGAGGGTGGGGGGAAATCCTTATCATCACTAGGACTGGGCCTGGGAACACGTCCAAAGGACAGGGGAGTGAATGCATAGCCAAGTTCACTCTCATTCCGTATGGGTGAGCCCACTAAACAGGCAACCATGGAGAACTGTTAAACCCTTCTTCTCCTTTTCCATCCACATAAAGCAATATAAATGGAAAATGGCCTCAGACACGGGGTCTCATCACTGAAAATGCTGCATGTGCACAGAACAGGGAAAGGAGCTTCACAGCGGAGGGAAAAATATACAGGCAAAGGCAAGGTATCCCTAAGAAATACCAAGGCCTGAGGTGGTGGGGGCACACATTGTCAATGCTGGCCATTTTTATCCCTTTCCCATTCTTTAAAGGGTAAGATTTGAGTCAGTAAACTAAAAAATATTTCCAAATGCAGAAAGTAGGTCTTTCAATCACATCAGTATGTATTTTCATGAAGAGAAATTAACAAAAAAAACCCCAAAAACGGTTAGTTACACCCAAATATGAGACTGTGAGTAAAGATTCATTTTACTGGAATGATTTAGGAAAATAATCACAAAGCATAATTGTATGCTATGGATTTTCATTTTCATAGAAGTCACAGAAAGCAATGCCTTTCCTGGAAACACATTTGTCATGAACCATTATAAATAAAGCAGTGTTCACCAATGGGCAGGTAAACAAATACCAGAGCTAGAGCTGAGTTCATTTAAACCAAATGCACACTCTGAAGTGTAACCCAGTGTCCACGGAAAGGGAAAACTGCCACTGGAAAGCACAGCAATTAGTACCCTTTTCAGTACCTGTAACTGAAAAGGAATATTCAGTTGGAACAGTGTCTACTGCTTTGGAAGTGACAATAAGGGTTCTGGACATGCACAGCCCCATAAAATATACAGGTTCCCTAAGCCACTGCTTCCGTCTTCTCGCCTCCCTTCCAAGAAATGAAAGCCATCAGCCAAATTTTCGGCAGCGTGTTTCCTTTGAATTGTACATTTTTTTGGATTGCTAAGCCTGTAAGTTTTCCAACATGAGTTTCAGCTGTCTGGCCTAATATAAGGCTGATTAAGTTATTTTAAATTGAAAACACTAGTGAAAATATGCCTGGAACATTTACAACCGAACTCACTGCCAACGACAACTCTCTTAGTAATCTTTTAAGATGTAATACAACGGACCCACAGGATTCCTAAGGCTGTACACCTTTGTCTTCCATGGAGTTAGAGGGCCACAGCTTTCAGGAGAGCAGCTGGTGGGTTTGAACCACTGACCTTGAAGTTAGCAGCCGAGCACTAACCACGAAGCACTAGGGCTCCACAGGATATTGTATAAGTAGGATCATTTGTAAAACAAGAATCAAATTACTCCTGATGTAATTAAAATGACAGAAGGAAGATGGCTAAGAAATAAGTTACTGAGAGATACAAAAAAGTTAAAAATTCATTTTTAATCTACATATATTTATTAGGTCACTTGAAAAAAAACAACCTCCCCTGAGGCTGCTGATTGCCACAATCCAGAAGCCTACAAATCTAACCGGACCGCCAACTTTGTCCTTTGCTTTACTGAATAAATGCTTAAAACCATCAATGATCAAAAAATTCCCTCAAAAAGTATAAGTTGTTTTTTGTA
>NW_022107431.1:78358511-78360844 GCF_000313985.2 Echinops telfairi
TGCTAAAAATTATATTTCTCTGAGCAGAAAAATGTAAAAATTCTTGCTAATTTATTCTTAATATAGTTTTCTTTTTCAAACGTGCTCATCAGTATTCTTGTTTGACTTGCACAGAAGTTTTTCTTCTATTTGATTCCAGTAATTACATTGATATTCAATTTATTAAATACTAAAATTTTTAAGCTTATAATACCTTGGAACAATCTAGAATACTTGAAAAACTCTCATAGTTGTTAGATTCTATTAAATGATTCTGCATTTAAAAATTAAAGCTTAAAAAAATAGAGAATGTAGGTTAATATATCATATTTAAGAATATCATAGTAAGATCTCAAGTCATTAAGGTTTGTCTCTATGTAGCTAAAACAAAATACTAAAATGCATCTATTATTTTATTAGCAAATTAACTTCATTGATTTATGCCAAGTATTATTCTTTATCAAATGTTTGGACTATTGTTCTAAGGTCACTAAAACATTTTCACCCCCATTTAAAAGACAGTTATGGGTAAGCCTTGTCTCGATCATATATATAATTTTCTAGAAACTTCAGAACAAAAAAATGTAAATGCAATTATCTTTTAGGTCACATATAATTGTGAGAGATATGTACTTCCAGTATTTTTCTGTGAATAAAAGATAGAATTTAGATTTATGATTTTTATTATTAACATAATATGGTCTGTTATTATTAACATAATATGGTCTATTAATATAGATTGCGGTCACAGTGCAATTTCTAGCCTAAACAAATATAAGCATTTAGTTTATAAGATTACATATCATTAATTTCAATAATCACTTTAGTAACTTAAAAAGCATGCAAGAGCTAGGGATAAAAGGTCTGTTTTGGGGTTGCACTCTCCATGGTACAACATTTATAATTTACTGCTTATTTTAAATAGATATATTACACAACTGTTTAATTAGAGATAGAGGATACAATGTAGTTTCACGTTCACGGCATTGAATCATTAAGTCATTATCTTCTTTTTGCCATAAACAGACAGCCTATCTTTTTGTCAGCATGCTATTTCATTTATTTCACAGTGAAACCGAGTTTCACAATAATTGACTTGTCAGAAACTCTAATTTATGAGGCTGAGCTCTGTAAGATTTCTCTCTATTGGACTCAACCTGCACACAGGCAGGGTTGAATATTTACAATGCTGTTAACAGGTGCTGAGTTGTTTAATGATTCTAATAGGCAGAAGCGTACTGAGAAAGCCAGCGGGATCACAATTACAGGCTGTCTGAACCCAACAGTTACTAGTCCCCTGAGAGGTGTGAAAGTCAAAGGCAGTTTGATACTGACAGCATCTAACACATGGGCTAGATAAGCTAACTTCTATTAGTAGTCCATTGGGAAGAGTCAAAACAAGCCTCTCCCTATCATAAACATTTACAAAGTTCATAAAACTTAAACATTCAAATACTGGAACAACTTTAACAATTATCTTTAAGAGATCTTTATCAGAGGACAAATAAGACTACCACACATGAATCCTCAAGTTTCATGTATGGTACTCTCTCTTCTCCCAATCTTAATTAGGATGAAATGTCACTCTTGAGAACAGAATAGATTTTGTAATCATAATATATAACATAGAAAGCTACACTAAACAGTTTGGATTTAATGGGAATAGAGGCAGTCATTTCCTGTTTGGTTGATGTAAGCCTGGCCCAGAGATCTCACTGGGAAATTTTTCATCAGTCTTGAAAAGCTGCTGCTATAACTGTCAGTACTGGGAAGTCATTTGTTACAGCACCATGTTTTTTTATGTTCAGATTATGCAGCAGTAATAATAACACAAATAATGAAAGTGGTTTCAGGGACAGCTGAAATTACCACAACATTTTTGTCATAGAAATATTTAAAAGTTTTCTCTGGGGAAAACAAGAGAATACAACTGAACACACGAATTGAATCCAGAATTCAATTTGCAATATATTTATCAAAGCACTAGTCCATGTGCTCATATAATTTTGAGCAAGCTAATGTATGTTATGTATGTATGTGTCTACATATATATTTCTCTATCTAAAAATACAACTCTTTCTATGCAAATAAGCATATACAAATATAAATGTGTACATATAGAGAGTTTTTCAGAAACATTGGGGTGGAATCTTTGTCAACGTGAGTTTTGTGGAAAATGGTGCTTTACAGAAGTGTGATTAAATGAAGGAGGTTGGGGAAAAGATCATATTTATCTGTAAACCATATTAAAGAACACTGTTATTCAAATTCCCTAGTTTATAAAATACCTTATTATCTCCTTGACATAGCATTTTGCTTTGTTTTGAGAGATATGTTAAAGTGTTCTAACATAA
>NW_022107431.1:78361489-78363029 GCF_000313985.2 Echinops telfairi
CAACCCTATGGAGCAGCACGGCTTTGTCCTGTAGGGTAGCAATGAGTTGGAACTGACCCAATGCAGGGCATTTGACTTGAATTTAACCCTTCCTTGGTGCAGCATTTGGTTTTGTTAGATTTTTAATTCTGTAGCTATTGCTTTCTGTTTACTAATTTCTGCAGCATATTTTTCAATGCTTACTTTTCAAATTTCTTAAGGCCTTTGATGTAAGATTTTTAAAACTTTAACAACTTATAACATTTCCTATTTAGTTGAACTGATTTATGACGTAAGGAGATCCTATCATTCTTTTCAAAGCCTTGCACTGCTTCCTTCCATTTCATGTTGAGCCAAAGTCCGTTCTGTAAGGCTCCACCTGACCGGTACCGCCCTCTGTGCCCAGCTTTCTTAGACTCGAGCCTTGCTGCTCACCCCCTACTTTATTTCACCCCAGCTGCACAATCTTCTTGTCATTCATTGAATGCCAGATCTATCAGTCCATTCCCTCAGTCTGAAAAAAATCATCCAGGTATTCATGCCCTCAGCCTTCTCACCTCCTTTCAAACTGTGCTCAGATGTCAGCACATTAA
The DNA here is from genome assembly GCF_000313985.2 of Echinops telfairi. Lineage (NCBI taxonomy): Eukaryota > Metazoa > Chordata > Mammalia > Afrosoricida > Tenrecidae > Echinops > Echinops telfairi. The sequence continues at coordinate 78,362,062 of NW_022107431.1, forward strand.
TGAGGCCCACGCTAACTCCTTGTTTAATATTGTACCCCCTTTATTTTCACTCGCTGGCTCTCCCAGTTTCTTTAATTTGTATATATATATTTTAAACAAAACATTTATCACCTTCTGACAAACATCTAAACTTACAGTCTCTGCTATGAGAATGTATGCTTTGCCGAGCAGAGGTTTTTGTGTGGTTAGTTTACTAATTTAATTCAACTTCTTCTGCCCTCAATAAATGTTTACAGAAGCAAGTGAAACAAAATGTAAATGCTTAAACTTTGCCAATTTAGGAGACTATATCATTCTTTATGCTGGAGATCATTAGTTGGGTTTCTACTACACTCCAATAGATCTTAGTATAGTGGGTAGTCTTAACATGTTATTACCCTATCTGTTCTAGACTTTAGGGAGCCCTGGTCATTCTTCTGCATAAGCACTGATGGCTAATCACAAGGCTGGTGGTTCAAACTGACCAGGCACACACCTCTGAAGAAAGATTAGGCTACCTATAACGATGTACAGTTTCGGAAACCCGATATGGTAGGGGTTTTAGTGGGTGAGATTATGGGATAATTAACTTACATGAGCTTGGGCACAGGCTTCTACTTAATAATCATCATAAAAGTGGCAGGTCTTAACCTAGTTAAGTGTCTTAAAGTAAGTCTGGGTGGCTACTAAAGGAATCAGCATACTTGGCACATTTGACTGAGAGTGGCTTAACTACCAACCTCTGAACATTAGCTGAAGCTGCCCTCAGTCAATATGTGACGGGACATTTAAGGCTGCTATAGTATGGTCGGAAATAAGGGATGGGGAGGGCACTGCAGGTAGAAAAATAGTGATAGCAAAAGAGAAAAAGTGAGAGAAACAGTTCACACACAGATGGAATGGGTCCATGTCTCTTTTGTGGTGGTAGGGTCCCCACTCCTCCATTGGGAAAGCAGGGTGGGGGGGCACAGGGTGCGTGTGCGTGTGTG
>NW_022107431.1:78363282-78369028 GCF_000313985.2 Echinops telfairi
GAGTCAGCAAACATGTAGGACTAGGAAGAGAAGAGGTGCCCAGCAGGTTTCCCAGGGCTGAAGAAGCTTCAAGGAGGCAGACTGCTACATATGTCTCCTACAGAATGGCTAGTGGGTTCAAAACGGCTGACCCTGGGGTTAACAGGCAAGTATTTAAACACTGTGACACCAAGGCTCTTTCCCATAAAGATTATAGCCTAGGCAACCCTAAGAGGCAGATACACTGTCTTACAGTGTGGCTAAAGTCAGAATCAACACAATCGCCCACAACAACAGTGCCATGTTAAGAAGCATGTCCAAGCTGTCTAAACTCTAGAAGTGCTCAGGATCCTAGGTTGAATAAAATTTCATTAATTTAAAATTTCCTCCTTTTATCTACTGTGCTTCTTATTTGGCTCCTGTTTATTACAATTGCATGGGAATTTTCTCACCATAATATTCTTCATGGTCTCTTTAACTGGAGGCGAGGGAGAGAAGCCTATTACAGTTTTTCTCAGTGGTGTCTTCTTAACTGTGGTTTTGCCTCATCTCACTCTCAGGGTTAAGAAAATGTAAACAATAATTTCCTAGTGATCATTTTGTTAAGATGTAAAATTACGGCATATATCTATAGTGATCAACATTTACATGCCAATGTGAAGGAAGGAAGGCATAGAAGAAGGGAGGTGTGAGTGAGGAAGTGAAGGGCAGGGGATGAAGGAATGCAGAGTTCTGGATTATGAATTGGAAGAGTTAGGTTTTTCAGTCCTGGCTTTAAAACAAATTAGTGAAATTGTTCTGAGATCTAGGACAAGGCACTTTAGGATTCCTAGCCCCCATCTCTTCAATATTAAGCAATAAGATTTGACTTATTGTTCAGAGTCCATAAAACGTCCACACAGAGTCCATATAAAGGACCCACTAGAAGACTTCATGATTCTAATCCTCCAACTGTGCAAATCATGAGGAGTTGAGCGGCTATTTCATTGATAATGTGAGCACATTCCAAAAGGGATTTTTGTCCCTAATTCAGAGCTTCTCAGCAATCATAAATCTTATCAAATCCCCAACAATTCTCATCTAAGCAAGTGGAAATCTAGGACGGGAAAAAGGTCTTTAAGGTACTAACGGGTAAGATTTAGCAGTAATAACATTTTCACCACGATCCTTCTCTTTAATAGCTTACATTAGTTTACTGTATCCTTTACTTTTATAGGACTGTCCCTTAACTTTGGTTCCTCGTTTTATTCCCACCATATCTATTTAATTCCATATCATTATCCAGTCTATTAAAGAACATATGAACTGGTTTTCCTGCTGTAATTATTTTCCCATTCCAACTCATTACCATACCAGTATGTTAAAATGAAATCAAACCAAACCCAATTTGGCAATGTTAATTTGCATTTAAAAGCCTCTAGCGGTTCATCACAGCCTATAGGACTGGTTGCAAACCCATCGGCACAGCGTGCAGGCCCTTTCATTCCCGCACGTGGCCTACTTTCAGGTTCCGATCTTATCCCTCCACTGCTTAAGGTCTGGCTACAACAAACAGTGTGGCATTCTCCAGACACTGAGGGCTCTCTCAAGCCCTGACGCTCTGGGCACATATAGTATTTCTGTTCAATGTGCCTTCTTCAACCCTTTCTGTACTTGTTCCTGTCTGACTCAAGTATCACCTCTTCTGTGAAGCCTTCCCTCTCACAGCTTTTATACAGTTTTATTACAGCTCTTACGATTTACATTGTAATGATTTCTACATCTCTTTTTCCACTTTTAAAAGATCAGCCCTTGAAGACAGGGATTGGTATACTCATGTTTATGCCTCTGTGTGGCATAATGCCTGAAACAGTAGATCTGAATGAAGACCTAAGCTACTCAGACTGGAATGAAAGACACTGCACCACTCACCAATTTTGTTTCCTAGTGTAGTGGTCTTATTAGCCCACACAGAAGACTCCTGGGTTCTTCCCACTACAACTTCACTAACCTCACGCCTCTTTGAACTCCTTCTGCACTGTGGTCACCCACTACCACAGAGCTTAGCCCTTTCTTTGCTAACTTGCGATGTTATGTCTTCCCAGTACCAAAGCAAGCTCCTTGAAGATATCCTAAAATAATAAAAATCGACTAAGTTATAAACACATAAAAGTACTCACTATATTGTGATCATATTGAAGACAACATCTGACTTCCTGGGCAAATTTATCTATCTAAAATGTGCCAAGTTTGAACTTTATTTGTATGCATCTTAATTGAGAATCTAATTACTTTGATACATTCTCCCCCCTCCCACCCCTGAGCAAAATAACAAAACCCACTGCCATCAAGTTAATTCCAACACACAGTGATCATATAGGGCAGTGTAGAACCGCCCGGTTTTGTGTTTATATGAGGCTATAAAACGTTAAGAGTAGAAGCCCCATCTTTTTTCCTGAGAATTAGCTGGTGGGTAGCTGCCCTTCAAAGAAGTCTTCTATTTACCTGGGGTTCATGACAAGACGTCGGAAAAAGTATGTCCAGGTGATGTAATCCATTGCATCCTGCTTAGAAGTTATTGTGCCTCCGGCAATCTCTGCATTTAAATGGTCAGCGAGCACTTCTAGTAAGCTATGCAGTGAATGAAATATAGAAAATATAACCATTAAATAAACATATTAACTATATCAGCACATAGTCCAAATCTAGACTTTATGTTCTAATATGCAAAACAAATCTGTATATTCAATCCAAATTGTTTTAGTGAGAATTTAGGAGACTAAGTCACTTAGTATTATGAACTCAAAACACTATCTTATTACCCAGTACATATCTTTATGTTCTTACAATCTTAAAAATGTGTGATAGCTTTTATTGAAACTTGCATAAAAAGCAGGATGTTCAGAAAGAAATTAACAAAAACTAGAATATATGAAATTCCTATTTTTCCTAGATAAGTTAACACTGGTATTTACTGAAAGCAACTACTTGCTATCTATCAGATGGCAGGTACTCAATTTTGTTTTTGTTTCTCTCAATTCAAAACTTATTGCCATCAAATCTATTCTGCCTCATAGTGACTCTACAGGACAGAGCAGATCTGTCCCTGCGGGTTCTGAGGCTGAAGATCTTTCTGGGAGCAGGAAGCCTATCTTTCTGCTGTGGGGCAACTGGTGGTTTCAGACTGCTGACCGCGCAGTTAGCAGCCCTACGGGCAACTCATTTCACAACCCCAGCTCCTCTGTTGTTTCTGTGTGCTGATGAATTGATTTCAACTAACAGTTTAACTGGTGTGCCACCAGGGCTCCTTAGATACTCAATACTTATTGGTGGTACCGCCGTGCTATAAGTTACTTTGCGAAATTAATCAATGGGTTAAAAAATCAGCACAGATGACAGAGAGAACAGGTAATTTTTAGTACAAAAGCTGAGAGCCAGAAGGAGTAGGGTAAGATCGGGCAACAGAAAAGAGATCTTGGTGAACAGGGAGAAAGCTCATTCGTGGGGTAGCAAATGCCCAGATGATACAGGCAATTTATAATTGCTTGACCTCACCCATTAGCTCTGTGGAAGAAAGGCCTGTATGCATAAAGATTGCAGCCAATAAACTCCTAAGAAGCAATTTTAACATGTAACATGTGAGGTCACCATGAGTTGGAACTGACTTGAAATCAATGTTCTGTTTTGCTCTTCTCTTGAGTAAACACGTAATAAGTAACACTGATGCAGAAGAACGGAGAATTGGCAAGAAAGGGGTAATACAATAGACGTACTCTATCAAAAGCATTTTAAAGAACTTTATAAGAAGGTATTCTTTTCATTCATTCAGTGACTATTAAGTGCCTATTGCATATATGATGTCATTTTGGTATTTTTGCATATACAGAGATGATGTGGTAACAGATGAGCACAACAAAATATTCTTAAATAAAATTCAGAAGAGGAGACCCCTACTGTTTATTCAAAATGAAAAAAATACTGCATCAAAATATGCAGATATTAAAAGTAATTGTTACAAAAGATGCTTATAAATAAGTTGAATGAAAACAGCAATTGCAATGGCAGAGTATGATTGGAATAGCCAATTTGGAAGACAATTTCATGATACCTATGTGGTCAATACCATGACTCAGCAATTTCACTCTTCAATCTCAACTGCTTGATAAACATTCACTCACATGTGAAGACAGGGAATCAAAATATATCACTATAATATTATATGTGAGAGAAAAAATTAGAAACTCTCTAAATGTTCTCTAATAAAAAATAAACATACACTATTAGTGATACAACTATTAGTGATAGTTATATATGTAGGTGCAATATTACATGTTTAAAACATTTTACTTAGTCTTTAATAGAAGATTAAAAGTTATGTACCTTATATACTCGAGTATAAGCCAACCCCAATCAGGCACCTAATTTTACCACAAAAACTGCATTTAAAAAATGTACTGACAGATAGGAATGGGAAATACAGGGAATCCAGGACAGATGAACCCCTCAGGACCAGTGGTGAGAGTGGCGATATCGGGAGGGTGGAGGGAAGGTGAGGGAGAAAGGGGGAACAGATTACAAGGTCTACATATAACCTCCTCCCTGGGGGATGGACAGCGGAAAAGTGGGCGAGGGAGACGTTGGATGGTGTAAGATATGATAAAATAATAATAATTTTTAAATTATCAAGGGTGCTGTAGGGAGGGGGCAGCGGGGAGGGAGTGGAAAATGCGGAGCTGATACCAAGGGTTCAAGTAGAAAGCAGGTATTCTGAGAATGATGATGGCAACATATGTACGAATGTGCTGGACACAATTGATGTATGTATGGATTGTGAAAAGTGTTGTATGAGCCCCTGATAAAATGATTTTTAAAAAATGTGCTGAAAAACTTGGCTTAAACATGAATATATATGGTAAGTTATATATAGAAAACTCCATATAATTTTAGAATGTCAACACTGCTGTATAAACAACCTAAGAATAAGACAGACTAGTCAGAAGCCCTCTTTTAGCATTTCTAGTCACTATCCTTACACAAAAACATATTCTGACTTTTATTTCTTTTCTGGTTTTATTGCAATGCCCTGAGCTTATTGTGAGTTTAGTTTACTATGCTTTTTCTAAATTGAGATTTTTTTTTTTAGATAACTTCGGATTTTTTTCTAATATGTATGTTTTCTACTGCCACACATTTTCTCTTAGCTAGTGTTAGTTATATCCCATGACATTTAATGTTTTTATATTTTCCAAATTTAAAAAAGCATTAGTACTCAGAATGAAATCCAATAAATTTCTACAGCATAAATCACAGCATGTTTTGTCCTCAACAGATTATAGTAAAGGCATAACATACATGCAAAAAAGAACATAATAAATGGTAGAAATACTACTGGTAAGTATCCTAAGTAGAAATGGATCAAGTTGAGGGGGAATGATTATTTTCATCTGAGAAAATGAAAGAGGAATTTATTGAAGGGTAATTGGCTACCAGGTCCACAAAGTCACTTAGGATAATTCTGAAACAGACTATAAGCTTAAATGAGTCATTATAAATTGCTTCATTTTGATTAGTTAGCTAACTCTACAATAAAAGCTCATACCCAAAGAATGGCTTATTAAGAGCTTACGATGTGATGGACAAGGACCCCTGGTACCACAGAGGTTCAGGTGCGGACCACACAGGGAGCAGTTGGCCCTCACCAGCTGTTGCACTGGATCAAGATACAGCTTTCTGCTCCAAGAGGATGGGCAGATAGCAGAGGATTTGGTTTGTTCTGATGTGATACACA
>NW_022107431.1:78369625-78371171 GCF_000313985.2 Echinops telfairi
TGCATATCAGATATTTACATTATGATTCATAACAGTAGCAAAATTAGTTATGAATAGCAACAAGCATAATTTTATGGTTGGGGGTCACCACAACATGAGGATTAAAGGGTCACAGCATGAGGAAGGCTGAGAACCACTGATCGATGGTCTTTATAACTCCCAGCAAATAATTGGAAATGAGGTGCAGACGACTCTGGTTCTCACTCAAAAGATTGGTCAGTTTTGCCATTCTGCTGGGTGAAAGGGCGCACCAGCTCAGAAGCAAGAAGAGAAGAATCCCACAACCATCAAGAAAGGAGAGCCACTGGAAGAGCTGTGTGAGATTCCTGCCTGTAGCAGAGTGCAGAGGCTGCAGCCCTGAGACCATCAGACAGAGCACAGGAGGACTAACAGAATGCAATCACCAGGCAGAGCAGCAAGCTTCTAGGCCCACTGAACAAGTAAAGCTGTATGCCTTCAGGCAGGAGGCTGGCCTGAAAAATTGCCCTTTGGGCAATTACCAGTGCTAAAGGAGCTTTGCAAAGTAGAAGCCAAGGATGAGGCTTGCCCTTCGAAGTGGCTGAGAAGAGGTGCAGCAGACAAAAGAACTATATTCTCAGTGTTTTCTGATCTGACTTGATGTAGCCTGTTAGCTTGCTTACTAACCCCCCCAAATTCTGAGTATTGTTTTTGAGTTCTGTGTGGTCATTGTAATGGATTACCAAACCCAGCAGAGGAGTGGCTGGAAAGGTGATTGGTGTTCGAATAGGGTAAAAGAGGGTGGAAGCTAGAAGTATGTCTGATAGGAATTACCCTTCTACGGATGTACAGTTGGATTTTCCTTCCCCTTTGTATTGCTGGAGGAGGTCAGATTTGTTCATCATGCCATTTCCTTTTATCTTTTTACACACGGGTGAAAATAAGGCACTGGAGAGTTATGCAACTTAATCAAGATCATGTAGTTAATAAGTGGTAGAACTGTGATTTGAACCCAGGCTGTCTGGATTTAGTTCCAATGTGAATGAACAGTACTTAAGTTAAAAAAAATTACAGGTGAAGATTATAATTGAATATCTTATAGTGATAATTACATTAAGTTTCATTTATCAAATAATACTTTTCAAACCAGAGTCTGACTTTTTGATCTAATAAATGTGACAAGAAAAAAAATCATATAAAAATATCAAATTGCTACACAAGGTGGCTTCACAAAGTCATCGAAAAATGGAATGAAAAGATAATGAAAATTCTCCACAAACTTTTTAAGCCCTCTCATACAAAAATGCCATTCAAATAAGTTTAAGGCAAAATTTACCTTGATTCTACAGGGAAAGGTTCATAGAGAAATTTTTTGTAAAAGTCTTTTTTTATGTCATGGACCAGAATTACAGCTTTGCCTTGGTCATCAAACTGAGGCCTTCCAGCACGCCCCATCATCTGGAGTACATCTATAACAGGAGTACATAAGGAATATTTCATAAAGTGGCACATAGCACACGGTGTATTTACTGATCCTGGTATGCTTCTCTAACACAGAAGAATAAAGATAATACTTAAGAGCATGTGA
>NW_022107431.1:78372653-78373903 GCF_000313985.2 Echinops telfairi
TGTGAGCCTTGGAGGGTACACTGTTTCACCTTTCTCCCATGGAGTGCTTGCTGGGCTTGAACTGATGATCCTTAGATTAATCCTTGATGTTTAATCCACTGCCAAGGTCTTCCTCATTTCTTTTCTCCTCCTCTACTATGAATACCTTTAACATACACAGCCATATTTGCAATCTATTTACCCTCAAGACTGCGCATAAGCCAATTAACAGTGCTGCAAATTGCCAGCGAGCTAATTTTAAATTGAGTGTTATAATTTCGTAAAACACAAGGTCACACAAGTCATATTCCAATTGTTTTCTTTCTCTTTTTTTCATTGAGTAAACCTAGGATGTTTCCATTTTTCTTATGCAGCAGTAAGTTGTCTCACATGAACAATTCATAAAATAAGAAGTTTGACATTAAAAGTACCTAATAATGTATGAAAATATCACACAAATTAGGTAAGACGAAAGGACATACAAATCAGAATGGTATTTACCAGAGTTACTGAATTGAATGCACTATATAAACCAGTTCATTCTATTATATATTTACCATTGGTCGCATGGTTTTCTAGAATTCTTCATAAACTGTTAAGCAGGAATATAAAAATATATAATAAACATAGACTCATCTCTCCTTTAAAATTAGCACAGATAAATAAACTGACAAAAATGCATGCTACAGAAAAAAAGTGCTTGTCTTAGCTCATAAATTAGCCGTTATCAAGTGACAGCCTACTATCCATTTTTGTTTCATAGATCACAGCATAAAATAGCTTCAAATTATACTATCAAAATATAAATGCAATGTTATTCTTGCTCTGATAATTCATTCTGGAGAGTTTCTCTTTCTGTCTTGAGAGTTTGAATAACAATGCACTGTTGTAATTTGTTATGTCCAATGGTTATTATGTTAGGATGCCTGGTGGGGAATTGGTTAAGAAAAAGCTCAGCAGGTCTGACCCACCAGCTGCTCTACGAGAGAAACACACGGCAATCTGCTTGTGTAGATTTATAGCCGAGGGAAAACTGTGGGGCAGTTCTGCTCTGTCCTCTAGTGCTGCTGAGTCAACATCTACTGGACAATACACAGCATGGCCATAACCCAAACTGACACAGGCTTGAACCAAAAGAACGCCACAGAATTGTATAGTAGGTCTGCTCAGGCACCAATATTCCATCATTTAGTATCAGGGAATGCTGTTTCCCGGTGACTGCGTGCCCATTCTAAATTCATATGATCAATGCCTATCTGAATTGGCAAAAA
>NW_022107431.1:78376671-78377797 GCF_000313985.2 Echinops telfairi
TGGGTGCTGGAGCAGCTGTGTGGAGACCCCTGCTAGGCTGAGATGCTTATTCGTTCACTGACTCAGCTTTCCTCCTGCAGTCAGCATCATTGCCTCTGTTTTGTGAGGTGGAAGACTTTTTGGACTGGTGTTGGGTTAATGGGTTAATGTTGGACTGCGGGCTTGGGCAGCATTGGGTTGGGATGTTTTCATGATGCACACTTTCTTTACATAAAACTCTCTTATACATGAGTTCCTGTGGATTTGTTTCTCTACAGACTTTACAAACTAAGAAAATGAAGTTTAAAAAAATATGAGTCACTATTTTCCCAATTCTCCAGAGAGTATGCTTTGGAGAAAAATTCCTTCATTATACGAGGGGGTACCCCCCAAACCCTAGAAAACAGCTCAAATGGGCAAAGCTTTCATAGTACACAGTTTTCCTCGTGAGGCGAGCATCCAGCAACTGGCTCTGAGTTGACTCTGAGTTAGTGCACCCAGTGGCATCGCCTGGGAAGATTCTCTCTGGTCACAGTGAATGTTTTCATAAAAGAAGTTTCACTTCAGTCTTGTTTTTTTGGGATGACAGATTTAAAAGAACAGTGGGCAGAAAATTTTGTTTTCTGCTTGGGAAAAATGTCACAGAAACTTGTAACATTGAACAAAGCTTAAAATGATAGTGGTAGGGGAAAACCTCAAGTGTGCAAGTGGTTTTCTGGTTTCCAAAAAAGTGAAATGTCGATTGATGACAAACCTTGTCCTGGATGCTGGTCAACTTCCCAAATGAACAAAAATGCCAACAAAATGTATGCACTTCTGGTCAAAGACTGACAATGGACCACTGAAGAGATGGGAAAGTTAGCTGAACTATATTGGAACTCAGTTCAGTGAATTTTGGACCTTGGGTTCACTGGAAACATGCCGAGCTTTGAAAGAATAGCTCCGAAGTGACCCAGACTTATTTCCAAGGTCATTACTGGTAACAAGACATGGTGCTATTTTTATGACCCCAAAAGCAAACATCAATCAAGTCAGTGGAAGATGCCATCATCACCTCACCCCCCCCCAAAAGTTTTTTTAAAAAATCATTTTATTAGGGGCTCATACAACTCTTTATCACAATCCATACACACATAAATTGTGTAAA
>NW_022107431.1:78379371-78381065 GCF_000313985.2 Echinops telfairi
ACCATTTACTTTTAACTTAATAGAATTTTTTTGTATTTTAAATTTATTATACTCAAGCGCTTTTATAGAAAGATAGGATTCCATTTAAGTAGATACATTACTGTGTGCCTGAAATACATTCCAGTCAGAATATAATTCAAGGACTTGATGACAATGCTGGCTCCAAAAGAAACGGGGAGACCAGGTTGGACAAGAATGAGCTCACAGATTGCACAGCCCAATTCTGTTCCTTTGAGTGTGATATATTGTTTCAAGATGCTAAAAACCCATACTTTCTCAAAGGATATCTGTTGTGCTGGTTTTCCCATTTTCACAGAATCCTCATTATCAGACCTCTGTACTCTTTTCAAAGCACGTCAGACTCAGACCATATGCCACTGAATAATACTTATCAATTGTTTAAAATGCTCAATAAAAGAAAGATGCGCCATAAAAAGAATCATGAAAGTTAGGAAGACACTTTTTATTTTACAAAAATAATAAAATACCTCACATCTGGTACAGATGTTAGATAAAGTAAAAACATTTCCTTATAATTACCAAATGTTAATTTCTTGAAACGCATTTCTGTATGATAAACTTCATAGACTGAGGTGGAGGGAACTAACAACAAAAAAAGTTTTTCTGAACTTTATCAATACTCATTTTTCTTCCCCTCTGTTGGTCCCCTGAAGCCACCAAACGGCTATACTGCTTATATAAAAACTTATTTATACATACATGTGAATTAAGTACACAAATAAAACCTAGAAAATAAGATGTAGATACTTGCTATCTGCCATATATACACAGCATTATTCGCAATGTTTGATCTTTAGCTTGGCCTAATCTTGATGATAGCAATAGGAAAGCTGGTTTGTAGGGTGACATATGAAAAGAGCTTCCTATAACTTTCTAATTTAATTTACTATACTCCTGTTAAGAAATCCTCATGAAAGTGCTTCACATATAGTTTTGAATATACAGCTTGGATTTATATTTTGAGATTTCAGATTCCAGTACATACTTGGAGATAATTTCCATATATTATAATGCTTTTAAAGTACAGGAAAGCTGTTAAAAGGGACATTATAGAGCTTTCTAAAGTAGCACACTTTTAAACAAATAAACACTGTATTAATATGAATTAAATTTGTGAATGGTTACAAAGAGAATATAACCAAGATGAAATTTACAACTCCTTCCAGCAATATTCAACAACTCTTAGCTAAGAAATGTAACAGTGCCATACGAAATAAGTTATATCATTTATTGAATATTCAACAGTTCCAAGCACCGTTCCCAAAGTACCTTACATGTATTAATACATTTACTCTTCACAACAATCCCATAAAAGTGGGATTACTATTATCCTCCTGTATACATGAGAAGTCATTGGGTGTACAAATTATTAATATTCTGCTAACTGCAATGTTGAAGGGTTGAGTTCATCTACAGGTGCCTCAGGCATGGTGAGTTACTTCTGAGAAAATCACCATTGAAAATCCTATGAAGCATTGATCTAGTATGACACATTTGGGCACTGCAATGAGCCAAAATCAACGGCATCACAGCCGGTATGGGTTTTGTAGCTGAAGAGATGAGATGAAGGTTAAACAATCCATAACATCACATAGCTGCCAATACTACGTCCCTGGAAGCACGGCTCTCAGCCACAAATGAGAACCTCTATTTACCAATGGAATTCAAGGGAT
>NW_022107431.1:78382405-78395324 GCF_000313985.2 Echinops telfairi
AGACTCTCACCTGCACACCTATATTAACTTTTCATGAACCACTTTGAAGTACAGTGCAAATTCAAAGGAATAATTTAATAGTGTTGCTTAATTTAGATGAGCCTTCCAGGCATAGTTGGGATTTAACTATACTATATTGCTATCCCAAAGAATTCTTTTTTAGAAAAAGAAAAACAAAAAAACCTTTTCACTGTCAGTGGGATGTTTTCAGAGTAAACAGAATTTCCATTCAATAATTCAAGCACGTTTTGTTTCATGTCAGTGGTTGCAATCCCCACAATGTCCTATCACTTATCCCACATCCTCCCTGCATTTCCATTCCTTCTTTCCTAACTCTGCCTGCTCATCGCTGTCAGCCTCTGAACATCTTGTTACCTCCACAGGTATCTCTGCCATAGCGCCCTCTAGTAAGAAAGCCATTCCACATGCGGTTGCAGCTCTACCTTTTGGGAACAAGGTAGCTTTTAGAACACACCTTAGAACACAGTGGTCTAAGAACTTTAGGACAAGAAGCCCTGCAGAATTCTAATTGATCCCATTTGCTTAGGCAAAAGTGGCCGGGGCTTTTTGAGGCGCTTTTATTTTAGCTACCTGCTGGTGCAATGGGTTAAATGATGGGCTACCTGCAAGGTGGTTCAACACCACTAGCTCTTTTGTGGGAAGATGAGGCCGTCCACAGCCACAGTCTCAGAGCTGTGTATAGCAATTCTCTTCTAGCTTGTGAGTTGGAATGGACTCAAGGGCAGGGAGTTTGGTTTGGGGGTTGGACTTACTTAATATTGTAGAGAAAGAGAGTGGTAACTCTGCTGCAACTGACAAGATACATGGGGGGACTGAGGGAGAGAACAAAGTCTAATTTTCATTCAGAAGTCTTCTCTCCCTCCATAGGTGTGACATCTCACTCAATGTGTGAGTGATGAGATAGTGACTGGTCAGTCACTAACACTCAGAAGAGCCTCCCCCCTGCTTTCTACCTTTTAGTGCCACCTGGCAACTATCCAGATCCTAGAACCATTGACTCAGGCACCCGGGCCGCACTGCACATATGGTGGGAGCTCACAGACCATACTTGCTACACACTGAATGATAACACTACTCAAGCACACACTCACGCTTCTAGATGGGGTGCGTATCTTAGTTGCTTCCATTTCATCCTCTCACCCCATGTGACCCATTTCAAAATGGCTTCCGTTGACGTATGCCACTGGAATTGCTTGTTCGATTTGTCCAGGGCCTCTATGGGACATACACCTGGTGAGTGTTTCTCTGTCCCCCTCGGCCTACCACTAGCATGTGCATTCCTGTCTTTGAGAAGCTCTCTTCTACGGGGTTAGCTGTCCATGGTATGTGCCAGCTCTTCGTCTCTACGGAAGTTAATGGAAAAGTAAATTGTGCTCTCCCCAAATGTTGCTGATACATCCTAACATCTATGCTTCTGGTTAAAATCTCATTAGGGAATGGATTATTTTTGTAATCTTAATAAGAGAGTTAGTATAGGATGTGGCTTAAATTATTCTCCTTTGAGGTATAAAGGAGATTAAACAAGTATGTGTGTGTGTGGGGGAAACAGAATAGAGATAGGGGAAGAGATGTCAAGTTACATGAAAATGACAATCACAGGAGCAAAAACTCAGAAGAGACAAGGATCTTCCTTTAGAGCTGGCAGAGACATAAGAAAGATGTCCCCTGGTTCCAATGCCCTGAACTCAGACTTCTAAGCTCCTAAACAGTGAGAAAATATAATCTCTTGTAAGTTTTCTGTTATACCAGTACTAGATAATTAATATAGTCACAATGCAGTCTCCCAAGACCTATCTTGTTTCTCCACATTCTTGGCCCGAGGGTCTTAGGTGTTCACTTGGGTTTGACAGCTATTTCTGTGCTACTAATGGAGCCCTCGTGGCACTGTAGGTTAGATGTTGGGCTGTTTAACCAAAAGGTCAGCAGTTCAAGCCCACTAACCACTCCAAGGAGGAAAGATGGGGCTGCTTGTTCCCATAAAGATCTACAGTTTTGGAAACCCTCTCCAGGGTCATAACTAACTAGATGGCAGAGAGTTTTGATTTGCTATTCTACTAATATGTTCTCCTCTCTGACACACTCCGCATCGGTCACACTCCTTCCATATCCGCTTGTCTTGAGATCTTCGTTTGAACGTGGTGAACATATAGCCTAACAGATAACTTTGGGTTCTTTTTACAGCTCAAGTCTGTCTCCTTCCCTTCATTTTTCACTGTCAGCCTTCCCTATTGAAACAAATGGCACCATTATGTATCCCGATACGTCATTTACTATTGGAGAGTCACTCTTGATTCCTTTCCTCTTCTTAATTTCCATTCCTACTGATTATAGTCCAAAACATCTCTCTTCATTTCCACTGCCACCTCCTATAGGTAACCCCAAGGTCACCACCATCAATTCTAATTGACTCCTCTTTAATCCATTTGCCACTAAGCAGGCAAAAGTGATCTTCAAATGTGAATCGGGCCATGCAATTTGTCTAGCTTAAAACCGTCGCTGTCCTGGACACCCCTCCTCTCAATGTTTGTGACTTGCTTCCTTCAGGTTTTTGCTCAAAGACCACCTACCTCATTAGAGAGGCTTTCTTAATTCATATTAATGTGCCACCTTGTTTACTTCTCTCTCTTTTAAAAAAATCATTTTATTGGGGGCTTGTACAACTCAACACAATCCATATATCCATGCATTGTGTCAAGCACATTTGTACATTTGTTGCCAGCATCATTCTCAAGACATGTGCTTTCTACTTGAGCCTTTGGTATCAGCCCATTCTCACCCCCTCCCATCAACCCGTGATAATTTATAAATTATTATTTTGTCAGATCTTACACTGTCCGATGATTACTTTTCTCTTTACCCTGATTACGTTTTCCCCATAAAAATTTATTTATGTCTCTATTGTCTATCCCCCTCACTAGAATGTTGATTCCCCAAGGGCAAGAACTTTATTTTATTCATGACTGTGACCTTCTGCTTCTTAGAAAAGTATCTTATACATAGAAAGACATAGAAAAAGGCCTTGCACTATGCACTACGCTTCTCCTAGCTCACTCTGCTCCTTCCCAACGGGATCCCTCAGTTCCTTTGACACACTGTTCCTTGATCTGAAATACTGGTGGCTTCTCTCAGCATAGCTGGGTACGTTCTTCATTCTTTGGAACTCAGCTTGAATGTCAGTTCCGTACGGAGCTCTTACCTTATTATTCTACTATCAAGTAAACTCCCATTCTCTTATTTGATATCACTTCTTTTTTATTTCCTTCACAGCAACTTATAATTTGTAATATTTTATTGATTATTGTTAGTCTGTCTTCGATACTTAAGATTCTTTGACAACTGTGATCAGTTGCCTAGCACAATGCTTGGAAGTAGTGGGCACTTAATAAAAACATGTCTGTCATATGAATGAATACACATTTTAGCAAGGGTTGCCTATTGAGGTAGAGGATTATGACTTTAAAAAACCAAACAAAATAAAAACCTGAATCCTTGATATTCATGTGACAGAGCAACCAACGCTGTTGAACATGAACGGGGTACTGCTTTAATAATATGGCAGTCCCATCGTATTGCTTTCTGGGTAAAGAATAAAAGTAGAGTCTCAAGTATCTAACATTTTACTCCCAGACCGCGACTATATAAGTGAATGAGCCACTTTGTTCTGTAGATTCTTAATTGAACAGATGATAGGAGTATGGCACGGATATTATTAAAAGACAGAAGGAAGGCAGGGCAAGCTTTTTTGTGGATGAACTTCTAGAATGGTCCCAGAATAAAAGACCAGGTGAATCCCTGGAGGATGCTTACCAGTAAGAACACACTGCAGATACTGCTGTGACTGGTTGAGGGAACAAACGACTAGTTCTGAGGCTCTCTCCACAGGAGCCCTGGTGAAGCTTGGACAAGCCTGGCACTGAGCAATGCGAGGACAACAGGCAAGCCCAACAGCTGCTCGGTGAGAGAACAGAATGAGCCTGACGAAAGTGTTTTTCTTTTTAAAGGCTATCAGGCAGACTGTCCCTGCTGACGGTTTTAATGGCAACATCTACAAAACGGTCAAGGTAGAAAAGGTGAGGGCTTTTCCTTTTTAAGGCAGACAGCTACTGCCATTGCTCAGTACCTAGTAGTTACCAAGTGGAAATAACCTGGACTCATCATAAACTGCAATACCCACAGATCCTGATAATTACCTGGCTGTAAGGAGATTAAACTGAGTGCCTTCTATCGGAGAGTGAAAATCTACTTATCTGCAACACAATAGACATGCTTAGATTTGGAGTCTCTTTTTTCGGCCCATCATGGTTCTGTCAGGAGAACTGGGGGAGAATTATTGAATGAATTAAGTACTCTTATGACATCTTTTATAATATTATTCCTAAGGAGCTCAATTTCTAGAGAAAAAGGAGACAGTGAGCTGATGTCATGAGTTGTACTGGTCTTATTACATGTCTCCGCATCCAGAAATAGCTGCTCTCATAGGAAAAAAAAAAAAAGACTTATTAAAGACTGAGAGGGGCATCTGGGACAAAAGACCTTGGCAAGACTGGGGTGTTACCTTGTAGCATAAGGTGTTTAAGCTTTGAACCAGTGGATGATTACATTTCTCTCTTTGCCAACACATACAGTCTAGGAACCAAGAAGGAAAGATGGGTCTGTGCTCTCTGTAATAGCCACCTTACCCCAACCCAATGGCATCCAACAGATTCTGACTCAGTGCAACCCTCTATAGGGTTTCTGAGGTTGTACATTTTCACGTGAGCAGTTAACCTCCCTTTTGTCTGGAAGAGCAGTCGGTTGGAATACCAGTAACCAGGGAACATTTTTTTGTTTCCTTTCCTGTTACTTTACCTCTGCTGGTTTGGAGGCTTTAATATCCAAGGGATATGACAATTTACCCAGAAGCAGAAACAGCCATGTGGTCATGTGAGGCACTCATAGCACATGTAAAGTGGGAACAAGCAAAATGTGGTCAAGCATGTAGCTTGGGATGTCTTATCCTGAATAAACTGAAGCACTGCTACACAATAACAGCTTGGGGAAACTCATATGGACGCCAGTGAAATCCTTGAAGGTGTTTGCTTTGATATATATTAAGCCCACTACCCACCTACCAGTTTGTTGTTTTGTGATCATTTGCATGGACTTTATGGTGCTGGTCTTTCAAATAATGTTACAGGGTCACGCACGGTGGACAGGTTTCATCAGACTTTCCAGATTAAGATCGATTTAGATCTGGTGACCTACTTACGAAAATTAGCCAATGAAAACTCTGAGTCACCATAGAATACGGTGGGAGATAGTACTGGAAGGTCAGTCCATAGGGTTGGAAGGCACTCCAAAACAACAACAAAAAAAGTGGCCACAAGAATGAACTTGAGTATGCCAATGATCGTGAAGATGGCACAGGACCAGGTAATGTTTGCTCTGTTGTACTAGTTGCAGTTGACTCTCTGGTCACCAATAAAAATAACATATATTAAGCATAAGCTAAAATCCAACTTTTAATTCCTCGGAATGTAGTAGATGGCTCTGATGGATTATATTAGGTGTTGATTAAAGAAAAAATAGTACAGACAACAGAGAGTAGGGAAACGTATGTAATAAAAAGTAGCTGTTGGGCCCAATGGTCAAGTGCAGAATCAAATATTGTGGCCCCTATCTTCCTTGCAGCCTCTTTTTCTTGTTTTCCCTTGTGATCTCCACTACTGAATATTGCATGAGTAGGTGGACAGAAACTTTATAATTTTGTCAGCTGGATAGGAAATACTGAGATGGGATTTCAAAAGAATCAAAGAGAATAAATCAATATAATAGAGATCAAGATTTCTTAGTGCAGGATGAAGTCAATGATGAGATGTTAGGTTCTCTCCCATTTGGGATGGAATGTGTGAATTTGAAGGAGAGTTGTTTTGTGAAAATAATTTTTTTCTTTCTTTTTTTATTTAATGAGAAGGTATGTGGAGAATGGGGTCTGAATGAATTCGGGGAGAGAAAAAAACTACAGAAGCCAATGGGTGAAAATATTCCCTTTGTCTGCTTCCTTATGGAGAGTCAAGCTCTGGCCCTCTCATGTTTCTGTCTTGAACTTAAAATTTGAGAGAAAGAGCCAAAGACTCAATGATATTTTGAGATTATCGGAGAAATGTGGAATAGAGAGCCCACTGCTATGGCAGCATCTGCCCAAGAACTTTCAAAGTCAAAGAATGTGCTTAATTATGAATATTAAAGGGAATTACTTTGGGAATTTCCTGAATTCGTATCAGTAATACTCTTGAAGGTATCTTTCTATTCTGTGTATTTTACTTTTGATTATATTTGGTTAAGAAGATAAATTGATAATTCAATTTGATTTTGGCAAAGGGCCAAAGTATAAAACAGAGCACATCTCTCTGTTCTTGTCATGTTCTTCTACTTTGCCTTTACTCCCCTCACCCCTTCCTTTCGCTCCATATCCACAGACAGATCTCAAGAGCATTCAATCTGAGAAGCATTTAGATGCTGCGCCATATGACACTGCACCCTCTTCCACAGCTACCACGGTCACTCTTACTGTGCCCACTTTCCTCCTTCACATGCTCAGGTTGTCAACACCGGAGTTCACACCAGTGCACTGCTGTCCTAACACAAAATAAAAATTTGATACTATGCAACAGGCATAGTCACTGAACTATATTCCAACATTTTGGAATATAACCATGTAAAAATAAAAATGTGAAAAAGGCTATTTGAAGTTAATTATCTAGGAGTTCAAAAATGGAAATACTTACTTGGTAAGTTTTGACAAATTCAGATAGAATTTATATAGTAATCAATTGCAATACTGATTTCTGAGACAGTTATAAAATAAAGCCTCAGTTCTCTTATTCTTGAGACATGATTGGTATAACTAAATACCTGTAAATGACCTGATTTCCAGTTTTTCAGTTTTAAGAATTAAAGTCCCTAAAAATAGCAGAAATCATGCAAGTAAATTCCATAGTTTCCAATGACGTTTGGTAGTGATAGAAAATTACATAATAGAGAAGTAATTTTATAAAACAGCTGAATTATCTATAGTCCCCAGGTCTGATAGGCTAAAATGGAAAACAAACAAACAAACAAACAAAAACCCCAAAAAAACCCCCAAGATAGGGTTGTACTACAGCTGGGAAGAGCACATGCGGTTCACATTTGATGTTAATCTGAGTCACACATGTGCTAAATGTACAGTCTCCATGCACTTTCAGCAAATATCCAAATATGTGTTCAACAGATATGTACTTTGTACCTTGACTTCAAAGAGAAGCCTTCATTTGGAACACTTTTAAGAATAAGACACGAGAAAATAAGAAGGCTAAATAGATGCTGCACATAAAATACACTGTCAATATCCCACAGATATGTTTCGCAGTATTTGACAGCTAAGTGAAGATACTAGTTTGGCTTTATAACAGACATACCAATTACATCATGTAAGGAAAACCTACTTTGACAAGATTATCAAATGTTTTGAACAAAAAAGCGTCACTCTGAGGAGGGATTTGGAATACACATATAAATCACATTGGAAAAGGGGAGATAGGAGGACCTTTCTGGAAATTCAAGTCAAGATGAGGGGAGGGGAGCATGCATGCCTCCGAAAGGGCGAGCACATTTCTGTGATAGGAAAACAGGATGGAGTAACTTCCCTTCGGGAAAAAACGCTTAACAATACTTATGTAGAACCCAAGGGAAGAATATGCCTGGTACTATGTTCCCAAATGATTACTTTGACCTGGTTTCTATCTAGACTTTGGCGATTGAGGCCCTGTTCTATGGATTACTGGGACTTTAGACTCTGTTCTTTTAAATGCACACACCACACTTCAAAAGCCACAGCAGAAGGACTTGATGTGGAAACCCCACTAAGGGAACTGGGCTTTATCTCAAACTCACCTGTAGTCCTTCAACTTAAGGTGCAAACTGCCCAGTATGAAAAGAAGCAGATGACTGCTATTCCAAGGGTACAGAACTGGCAGTCATTAGACTTTGGTTTGGATCTCTTTCCTTGAGGTCCAATGAATGGTGGGCTGGGGCTACCATATACTTACTATATTAATTCCCTCCTTGCTTTATTGTGACATGTATTAATCTGGTAAGTGTGATTCTGTCACTATCAGTAAATATTATTGAAAGTTTTGTCCTATCACCAATCCTCATTGTTTAAATGGTGTCCACTCACTAAGGGCTTAATCTAAAATTCAACAATCCATGCATTACAGTCTGAAGCTGGCCTATAGATTGTATAATTTCCTTTGTTCAACTGTGTTTTAAATTCTATACCATTGGCTAAATTAGTGACACTACCAATGGAATTACCTTATGTCCCAGGGAAATGATAGATAACATAGCATAAAATGATGTCCCTAAGGTAAACCAGTCTCTATGGGGAACCAGAGACACATATAAATCACAGATATATGAATGGACTTAGGGCTTGCACATAACTGTAACCCTAATCTAGGAACAATTAGTTCTTATGGCAAGGCTCTGCTTGGTGCTCACCCTCATGAAGAGATCGCTGAAGATATGGACGGTAAAGCAAAGTGTAGCGAAGAAACTAGATGATGCCAGCTCAGAAAGTCGGATGCCTTGGGTCTTATAGGCTTATCTTTAACAAGCAGCAATCTAAGTGAGGTTTCAACTAAGTCCACATGGAAGAAGTACACCAACCTGAGTGATCTAAAGATTCTAAATAATAAAATCCAAATCCAAAGGGGGGAATGCCATCAGAGCTTAAATGGTGAACACTTGGTTTGCAGAAGGCTATGCATGACAGCATTGCAGTTCATAGCATTGCTGAAGCCCAAAATCCATCTGCAAGGTCCACATTTACATTAAGCCTTCAGTGAAATCTCTCTGACCACAGCCGAGGGATGTTATCAGCCAAGCCATGTTAACAGACAGAGAACACTGCAAAGTTGATTATGTCAGACATAGTTATGTTAAAATGTAGTATCTTAACATTTGATCTCCCTTCTGACCTACTTAAAAGTGGCTTCCGTTAAAAAGAAAAAAGTAAAGGGGAAAAACACGTGGATTAAGGCTCCAGTGAATTTTCTCTAACCTTGCTACAATGCAGAGATCCTCTTTGTATATTTCCAAATGTCCATAATGTTATCCTGTATTTTTAGTATTAATTAAAACTAAATATAGGTAAGTATGTAATTTCCATTATAACAGCATACCTGACATATATGAGAAGTGGAGGTAAAATATGCTGCTTACCTCTATTTCATCCATATTCAACCACTGTTTTGGATCTTCTTCAGTAGCCAGAAAGGCTATCAATTCTAGAGCAGTCAGACGAGTTTGACGTCTTGATGAGACAAATATCAAAACAGGTTTGGCAGGTGAATGGCTTCTAATTGCTGTTTGAAAATAAGAACATAAATCACATAACAAAATCCGAATTTCATTACGATATGGGTACATTACAAATGTTGATTACAGGTACTCTATGGAACTCACAACCTGCTGGGCAAATGAGAACGCGAGATGCTGAGTACACCTGGTATTATTTAGGTTCTACTGAGTCAGCTCCAACCCAGAGACAGCTCGTGTACACAGAAGGGAACACTATCTAATCCTCTTATGTAAACTCTGTTTTAATTCATTTAACCTTCACACAAAAAACCATCGAGGCAGGTTTTATTCTTGTGCTCATTTTATGGGTGGAGAAGCTAGGTTATTGTTGTTTAAATTCACCCAAACTCAGTGCCAGTAAGTGGAGTCTGGCTCATTTTGTTGTTAGGTGCCATCTAGTTAGTTCTGACTCACAGCCCATCTCGTTGAGGGCTACCCTTTTCTTCATTGTCCCTCTACTTTACCAAGAATGATGTCCTTCTCTCTACGGACAGTATGGCTGAAGTATGTAAGACAAAGTCTTGCCATCCTTGTCTGTAAGGAACACTCTGGCCATACTTCTTCCAAGGCAGATTTGTTTGATATTTTGACAGTCCAACGTACTTTCAGTATTATTATCCAGCACCACAATTCAAACTCATCAATTCTTGTCTGGCCTTTATTCATTCAGTGTTTAACTTCCACATGCACATGAGGTAATTGAAAATACCATGGCTTGGGTCAGGAGCACCACAGTTCTCAGAATAACTTTCCCACTTTTCAATGCTCTAAAGAGGTCTTGGGAAGCAGATTTATCCAATGCAAGAGATCTTTTGATCTCTTGACTGCTGCTTCCATGATCATTGATTCTGGATGCAAGCAAGACAACTTCAAAGTTACATTATTCTTCATATAATCCAGCCTCTCTGGTTATTTGTTCAGGATACAGATTGAACAGGTGTGGTGAGAGACTACAACCCTGCCACACACTTTTTTTGATTCCAAACCAGGCAGTATTCCCTTGTTTTGTTCGCACACCTGCCTCTTGATTCTAATGCTTAAGTTCTGAATAAGCACAGTGAAGTGTTCTGGAATTTCCATTTTCCTCAAAGCTATTATAGTTTATAATCCATACAATTGAATGTGTTGGCACTGTCAATAAAATAGTACACATCTTCCTGGTTCTCTCTGCTTTCAGCCAATATCCATCTGACATCAACAATGATATCCCTTGTTTCAAGTCCTTGTATAAATTTTGATTAAACCTCTGGCAGCTCTCAATGTATTGCTGCAATTGTGTGGATTATCTTCAGCAAAATTTAACTTGCATGTGATATGAATGATATTGTTCTGCTCAGGGGGCCTAATATTATGTAGGGCAAAAAAGATTTAATAATGTCTGCTTTATTCCTCAGTAGCTGTTCTAAGCTACTGAGGAAGGAGAAATTTAAAGGCTGAGATTCTCCATTAAGAGCTTGGGTTGAGTTTTCTATTTCTGAGTTGTGTTTCTGACATAGTTCTGCTTGTATAAGCAATGGTGTTAGAGGGCTAAGTGGTTCTAGATAGGCCAGTAGGCAGGGTAGCTGATGAAAAATCTCTAAGAAGGGAAGGCCATGAAAACTTCCTCTGTGGATGTGGATAGTGGGGGAACAGGGCACGAACCCACACATGGGGAGGGTATAGTGTATATCTCCACAGGAAAGGGAGAGAGGGACCAGATCTCAACCTGGGGTGCCAAGCCTTGAGGGGAACATACCAGCAAGAAGGAGTGAACAGAGAGGAAATGAGGTCTGGCCCCAATCGCAGCTACCTGGAACCCCTCCCCAGAAGAATGCACTATCAAAATATATAGTATCTGGGGTCTTAAAGGCTTGAAGATAAACAAGCAGTCATCTAGCTGAGAAGCAATGAAGCTCACATGGAAGAAGCACACCACTTGTGTGATCATGAGGTGTCGACGGGATCAGCTATCAGGCATCAGAAGAACCCAAACAAACTACTGATGTGAATGATGGGGGGTCGGAGTGGAAACCCAAAGCCCATCTGTAGGCAATTGGCTATCCCCTCACAGAAGGGTCACCAGGAAGTGACGAGCCAGTCAGGTCGCAGTGAAATACCAACGAAACATACTACATTCCTCTAGTTCTTTGATGCTTCCTCTCCCCCCACTATCATGACCCCAGTTCTACTTTACAAACCCGGCTAGACCAGAGCTGGTAGACTGCTACAGATAAGAGCTCTTGACACACGGGATCCAGGACAGAAAAACGGGACATCATGAGGGTAGAGTGAAGGTGGGGGGAAGAAGGGGAGAAACGGGGAACTGATCTCAATGATTGTCGTATAACCTGCCACGCAGGGGGACAAACAGAAATGTGGGTGAAGGGGGACAGCAGTTGGTTTAAGACATGAAAATAATTTATAATTTATCAAGAGTTTATGAGGGTAGGAGGGTGGGAGAGGGAGGGAAAAATGAGCTGATACCAAGGGCTCAAGTAGAAAGAAAATATTTTGAAGATGATGGCGACATATGTACAAATGTGCTGGATACAGTTATACAAATATGCTTGACACAATGGATTGTTTTAAGAGCTGTAGGAGCCCCCAATAAAATGATTTATTTTAAAATGAAAGGAAAATTTCCTCTTTTATTTGTTCTCAGTTGATGGAAAAATTCGATTTTTCTCAGTTTGTTTTGCTTCATCTAACCAGAGGCTGTAACTTAGTTAACGATAGAAACAGGTAAAATTTTACACCAATCTGTAGTTACTTTTTGAAACACCAAAGGAAAACAAATAGCATTTTCATATGGTTACATTGCTAATTTCCTAATAACGTTTAGGATACCATTGCTGCCGCTCTTCAGGACCGCCTTTGCTCTCCTGAAGTTTGCTTGTGAGATGACCAAGTCCACGTCCTTAACTTCCACACCTGTCTTATCAACCTCTTCGTCACTCTCTTCTTGTATAGTTGGAGGCTGGTGGTGTCTTGAATGCTTGAGACAGCTTCACCTTGAACTTCGAATTTCTCAGCAGCTGCTAGCTGTGCTTGCTCAGATAAATCCTTGTTCTGGCTTTTCCCCAAAGCTATGTGGGTTTCTGAAGCAGCATTCTTGTAGACATCTGACTTTGTGATGACAAAGAGGGTAATCTTAGGATTTTTGGATAGTGCCTCTCGTAACCCCTGTAACTTCCCCAAGATCCAGTTTGGAGATAGCCTTGAGTGTCTTTGCTTTACTGATTGGTTCCTCAATTTGAGCTACTGCCACCAGCTGGGCTTGTTGTGTGGTTGCCTGCATGGAATCCTGCTCTTGGATCTCTGGTACTGATTCATCACAGTAAGAATCTGTTCCAGCATCCCCTTACAGAAGGGTCTTGGGGAGGAGACAAGCCAGTCAGGGTGCGATATAGCAACGATGAAAAATACAACTTTCCTCTAGTTCCTAAATGCTTCCCTCCCCACACCCCGCCCACATATCATGATCCCAATTCTACCTTGCAAGTCTGGCTAGACCAGAGGATGTACACCGGTACAG
>NW_022107431.1:78395708-78442086 GCF_000313985.2 Echinops telfairi
AAAAAAAAAAAAGAATCTGTTCCAGATCCTGTCTCAGCCTGGGGCTACGGTAACTCCTGTTCTGTAGCAGAGTCAGTTTCTGTAGCTTCACTGGGCATTCTGTACAGGGATGGTGGAACCAAGATGGTGACAGAAAGAGAGCGCGCGAGTGAATGAGTGAGCGAGCGAGACTGTGACTGTCTATTACATAAGACCTTCTGTTTTGTAACGTGTGATATCCTTGATGTCATTCCACAGCTTGTCTGCACTTTGCTCACCAGTGTTCAATGCATGAACACCCTTCTTGAGGTGGTCTCTAACTGCTGGCGGGACAGAGTCACGGTTGTATTTGGCTCTTGTGGAGTTGTCTTAATTTTTTTCAGCTTCAACTTGAACCCGCATATGAGCTGTTTGCCGGTGGCTTTGTTTTGGCCGATTACGTTGAGCTTCTCTATCATCTCTTCCCATAGAGGAAGTCAATATGATCCCTGTGTAATTAAGTTGTTGGATAATGTACTCACAGTCACTGGGTCAGTGGTCTTGTAGAAGTCTATTACTGGTTCTATCACTGTAATATTTGGGTTTTGTGTCAACTTGACTGGGTAAGCTTTCTCCATGGTTTAGCAGTTGAGGCCTAGTACACAATATGATCAAGTCCTTGAGGGGATCTGCTCTGAGCAGCCAAGCAGTTAAAAGATTAGAATGGAGTACAATCCCTTATTCAGTTCATAGTCCTGATGAAATTAAAGGAGGTTTCTTTGGAATGTGTCCTATATCCTACCTAAATAAATACTGTGGACAGCATCTTTTTTTTTTTTGGCTGGTTCTGGCTCTGGTTCTTTGGACTTGAACTAGTGACCAACCACACTGCCTGCTAATTCTGGGAGCCATGAGTGGCCTGCAAGGTAATCTGCTGGCACTGGATTCGTTTACTCTCCAGTCCCAAAGCTGACCTTGGAATGATTTGCCTTTGCAGTCTGTAGTGTTTCTGCTGATGTTGAGGTATCCATTCGTCTCCAAAGCTATTTCAGTCAGGAGAAACTTCCAGCATAATATCTTACCCAAAGACTACAGATCAGACTAGATTTACCTGGTTCTACAACTGTGTGGGCCATTTTCTTGATATCAATTCTCTCTGGATCTCTCTTTTCTCTCTATGTATTTTTCTGGCTGTGATAAGTTACGTTTATTGTGCCAACTAAGCCCCCAGAAGAACATGTAGGTGGAGTTTAATCAGGTTGAAGTTTGACTGGAGAGAGAGAAGATCAATGGCTTTGCAAGGCCTGCCCCCTTCTTCCTTCCTTCCTGGTGATCAGACCAGTGTGAGGCTGCTTGACCTAGTTCTTTGCTTCAAACCTGTGTCACACCACTTGTGGGCTGAGCTACCCATGCATCTTGTCCTTAGAGCTTAAGTCTCCTTCGAGATCTGTTCCACCATAGTGCTCAAGTATAGGTACCTCACTTGAGCTTGAGCCTGGTGGATCCTGTCACTGTGCATTGCTTGGTTTGATATCCCATCAGGCCCTGCTTTGCTAAGCTCTAGTGCTACTAACTGTTGTTGCTCCACCCTGTTGTCTGCTGCCTTTGGCACTCTGCCTGTCTTGCCTGAGGGAAGACTCCACTGTCTACTTCTTTGATCTTGGACTGGCTGCCAAGAAAGAGTTGAAGGACTTTCAGTATATTAGCTGTTTGATGAGGAACTGGAAACACAGGGAAACCAGGGCGGATGATCCCTTCAGGACCAGTGGTGTGAGTGGCAATACTGGGAGAGTGGGTTGGAAAGAGGGAACCGATTACAAGGAACTATATGTGACCTCCTCCCTGGGGGACAGACAACAGAAAAGTGGGTGAAGGGAAACGTTGGACAGGGCAAGATATGACAAAATAATAATTTATAAATTATCAAGGGCTCATGAGGGAGGGGGGAGCGGGGAGGGAAGGGAAAAATGAGGACCTAATGCCTGGGGCTTAAGTGGAGAGGAAATGTTTTGAGAATGATGAGGGCAATGGATGTACAAATGCGCTTTACACAATTGATGTACCTATGGATTGTGATAAGAGTTGTATGAGCCCCTAATAAAATGATTAGAAAAAAAAAGTGAGTTGAACTGAGCCCTTTGTACTGCTGTGTGACTAATTAGACGTTATATTCCTTCTTGCTGTATAAAACTATTCTTTTGTATAATATATATAAATATATATTACGCAATTATATAAATATTATATATAATATAAATATACACATAACATATATATATTTATAAAATCATAAGTGTTCTGGGTTCTCAGAGAACCCTGCCAAACACTGGCTTTGCTTCTCTAGAGAGCCCTAACATAATCACCACGGCTTTATTTTCCAATTACTGATCTTGACTGTTTCCAATTTTTGAATTCCAATCACCAGTAATTATAAATGCACCTTAAGTATGTTTCATCAGTTTCAGACTGCAGAAATTGGTAATTTTCTTCGCCATTGGTTTCAGTGATTGGAGCATAAATTTGTGCAATAGTTGTATTATCTCATGTACCTTGTAGGTGTGTGTATATTATCCTGTCACTGGGAAATATTTCAATATTTCAAGAAAATCTTGAAATGCTCTTTTTGACAATGAATGTGATGTCACTCATTGATATATTTATCACTTCCCATACAGTAAACCATATAACATTCTGATTCAAAAGACTACTTCGTTTCATTTTAAGTTCACTAATGTCTAGGATACAGATCTGTATGCATTCCATTTCATTTTTGATGACTTTGAATCGTCTTAGTTTTCTACTTTCTTTATTTCAATTATTAAAGGATGTTTGCGGTTGTTTCTTTTGGAGTAATGTGTATCAGCAAATGAAGGTCATGAAAACTTTACTCCACCCATGTCAATAAAGTCAACTGTACTTTGAGAAAGCACCTCTTCCCCAGGTGTGTTTTGAGTACGTTCTGATTTGATGGGCTCATCTTCTTATACTACATCAGATGATGTTCTTCATAAGTATTTCACTGGCCAGCTTTTTTCCCCCCCAGGAGTAAATTGCCCAGGTTCTCTTTCATGGTCTGTTTCAGTCTCGAAGTCCAGATGACACCTGTCCACAATGGGTGACCCCGTGGCTTTTGAAATACTGATGGCATCGTTTCTGGCATCAGAGCAACTCTCAAATCACCACCGGATGACAAACTGACAAATGGCTGATGATAAAATGTGTTGCTTGCTTCCAATATTGTATTCAAACATTAAAAAAACATACATAGATATACATAATCTCAACAATACATATTACAAAAAATAAATTCATCTTTAATTCTTACTTTCAGATTTAAAGTATTTGAAGACTACAGTTGTAAAATGGTACTGTTTAGGTAAATCTTATTAAAGACATAATGTGAAAAATTCATATATTAGTACAATATTGGTATCATTTATATACACAACCATGAATGAATTTGTCTTTTTTTAAAACATCAACAGTTAATGGATTTTTACTGCTGTAAGAACAGGTGTGGCTAAACAGCTCACAGTAGATTTATTGTTCATTAGTGATTTTGTGCAATGCTTCTATAGAGGTGTAAATAATCTCCACTGCCAAGATTGGTCTCTAGTTCACAATCAATACTTTGCTTCTGTCACAAGGCTAATTACGGCAGTTAAAAAGTCACCTCACAACTGTCCCTTCACAATCCCCAGCAGTTCACATTAGAGAATTTATTTTGAAGGTTGTTTTTAACTGATATAATAAATATTCCTTATGCAGCCTGCGGAAAACATGTCTAATAAAGTAGGAGTGTTACTTCTGAATCTGTCCTGCTTGCCCAATTTGTTAGGAAAAACAGAAAAAAATTGTTTTAAGAAAGCACTAATAATTTTACAGCTTTGGTTAAAAATTGAGATTATTTTTACTGTGATACTTGATTAAGTTCAATTATTCTTTTGTCATTTTTCAAGCTAGTTACCACAAGACACCTTAATAATTAATATTAACAGTGATTTGACTACAAAATCACACTTTTATTCTATTGCTGTGGTTATCATCTATGAAATCCCTAATTTCTAATAGTTAATTTCACATACATTAGTAATCCTTAACAGTTAAGGTAAACAGCTTTAGATATGTGTGGAAGTTGAAGCAGTAACATCCTTAAGAGAAGGTCACATCATTGGAAATTCACTTAATTGCTACTATATAGTTAGTATGGCCAGACAAGAGCCTGACGTTTACCTTGAAACGTAGGTTTATTCATACTGGCCATGCGAGGACAATAGTGTTGACCTGGGAAGCCTTGAATGTGAACTTCCAGTGGAACTGGGCGTACAGATGGTCGGAAATTGAACAAGCCCATCTAAAAATATGGGAGAAATAATTTTCAGTTTATATATTTAAGTTTATAGAGCTATAACAACAACAAAACCCCAAACAAAAAAACAAATCCACTGCTCCAGAGCCAATTCCAACTCATATTGACCTTATAGATGGGGTTTCTGTTACTATGAATCAGTATGGGAGTTTATAGCCTCCTATTCCTGCTGTGGAGAGGCTGGTGGGCTTGAATCACTGACTTTTTGGTTAGCAGTCCAATGCTTACCCAATAGTACCTGTAGTGTGGCCAACTAAGGCACACTGTTAAATTCCCGATTCATTACTCTTCCACATACCTGCTTAATATTGAGCCAGTCAGCAAGGTCTCTGGCATTAGCCAATGCAGTCGACAGACCAACTATTCTAACAGGCTTTTCTGTGTGTGATGAGATGAAATTTGTTCGAGATACAATGACCTCTAGAACAGGACCTCTATCTTCCCCTAGGAAAGAGGAATAATGTACATTAATCATTTAACAACCCTTGATACTGGCTGCCGCAGGTATGAGAGATGGAGTTTGTAAATTGTCTTTGGATAGTGGTACCCACCGAGCAAATGGATCTCATCGATGATGAGAATAGTGACTTGCTGAACATAGCTCCTATTTTGCCAGCTTCTGCTGACTCCATCCCACTTCTCTGGTGTAGTGACAATAAGGTCAGCTTTGGCAATGGACTTCATATCAGGAGTCACATCCCCTGTTAGTTCAATAACTCTGGAGAGGAATAAAAGTCATCCTTTTAACTTTTCAGGTAACACATGACCTTGAAAGGCAAAAATACATCTTTTTTGAAATGATATTTGATATTGCTTACAAGTATCTTCTTTTCATTTTCTAAAATTTTCAGTTTATTGAGTCCAAAATATGTGATTTGAAGTCCTAAGGTATTTCTTACATAAAGGATATATAAAATCCAACACTGACACAAAGATGCAAAGGTCAATTTTTTACTTTATGGTTATAGGATTTCTGACCTGCATGAGGTTTAAAGAGTTGAACTTATACATCCCTTTTTCATATGGCAGAATAAACATCCTTCTAATTAAGGAAAGTGTTAGCTTATTAAGACAGTGAGAACCATTAATTATGGATACGATTATGTATAAGCTCATTACTTAGACTAAAATTTCCTATAGATACTTGTATGCTAATCCAAACATATGAAAGACAAGCTTGAGGTGGGAGAGGAGAGAGAGAGAAAGAGAAAAAAAAGATAAGCTAGGGAATGTACATGCCACCTCGTCTAAGCAGACCTCTGCTTTACGGAAGACGGAAAAAATAAGACATATATACTTTAAAACCTAACGCATGATAGGGAAATTCAGAGGCTTATTCCAAACTTTACATAGTCAGAATATAATTTCTATATTTTATGTTAACACTTGTAAAATAGCAAAAAAAAAAAAAAAAAAAGCCAGAGTAGTACTTCCAATGATACTGTTTAGAAAACCATTTTCCTATTTATTTTTTCTTCGATGGTATTTACTATTTGGACATATATCTGGTGCAGAGCATGTAGAAAGAGTCTCTAAAACAGCTCTATCCTCCAGACGCGCTGCTCTCACCCACGAAACAACGCAGCATATTTCCCTTACTTCTTTACATCATTTCTAGAAATCATTCATTTAGTACTTCATAAAGATCTCATTTTTATACAGTAATACAATATTTTATATTTACTGAATATTTTATAATTAGTTACTGATATCCTCTTGAACATTTAGGTTGCTTGAAATCTTTTGCCCTTGAAACAAAATTTCAATAAATAATACTAAAATAATCTTTAAAAAGCATCGTGTTCTGCAAATAACTTCCATTAAGTTTTTCAAAAATAATTTACTTGTAAAATATGTGTTAAGCTGTTTTGGAAGATATTCTGATTGATATGAAAGAAAAACAAAGCAACATAATTTTGTTTCATTTGTTGTAGGTTAAGGATATTTTTAATACTAAAATTCTAAGAAAAGAAAATTACTCATGATATGATTAAAGTGATTTGATTACTCAATCTTAAAACAATCCTGTCAATGTATTTAGAACTGGTAACCCTGTAACTCTAGTCGTGAGATTATGAAAATATTAATACAAATTTAATAGTAGTAGCACTTCAATTAATTTTATCCAAAGTGTTTATGTTTTTCATCCTTTTATACTATGTAAGGCATCTCTTTTGAACAAAACAACTTACTTTTTACCAAGTTTTTCTTCTATTCTAATCTTCCAGTCGTCCATTCGTTCACGTACAAGAGCCTTTAGGGGTGCAATATATACAGCCTAAAAAAGGGGAAAGAGGGGCAAAAAAAAATCATGAAAATAGTGACAGAATTTTGAAAATAAAAGTAGACTTGCTGAAATTTGTTAAAATATGACAGTGTAGTTTTAAAATGTATCTTTTACGACTGAAAAACTTAAGTTTCTAATTTATGGTCATAATCATTGGTTTAATTACACTATATCCCAAATAATACAGGAATTTAATACATCATAAAACTTTCCATCATAAATGCACTGATATGAACAAATTTTAAACATTTTTTTGAGAAGTGGCACAGGCATTTTCTCTGAGTATTTTATAATGAAATCATCTCCTGCCACAATGTGAACCAATTAAATAATTACACATTACATTGTGAGAAATAGTTCTAAAAAATGATTCTTGTATTATTATAACCAAAATTTACATGATCTTTGTGTAATTCTTTTATGAAGAAAGTTACTAATTATGAAGTTTCAAAGCCAAATTATTTACTTAAATTTTAATGTAGATTTTATGGGAGCACAATTAGACATTCTAAGTATTCATTCTTAAACAATAACAACAACCTCATTTTGAGTAATTGAACCTATACAAAGATTATCCACTGAAGAAACATTTTTTCCTTATGTAAAGGGTTTCAAATTTGGACTGGAGTTCCATTGTTGCATACAAGAGTGAAATTGAGCAGTAGAAACACAATACTAAGCAAGTAAAAAGAGCTACTAATTGGAAATCCCTAATAAATGAAGTTAAAACATCTTTGAAGCACAAAATATGAAGGAAAAGCACATAACTCAATACAACATCTCTGAAGGATTTCTATCCTAAAATGTGAAATACATGCAGTCACCAGGTAACAAATGATATCCATGGCTAACCATGTCTTTGGATCCATTTTCAGGTAAGCCTAACAGGTACCATACATACTCGAGTATAAGCCGAGTCCCCCCCCAGCCCCGGCACATTTTAAATGCAGTTTTTGTGGTAAAATTGGGTGCCTTGGTGGATATTGGGGTTGGCTTGTATTTGAGTATATACGGTAAATAGGGGTCGTATTTAGCTGTGTTAGTACAGGAAAAGCCCCAAAACCTTTTCAATGATTTAAAGGCTAGCACAGCAAGGGAAGGTAATGGTGATAAAAATGTGTTGTAGTAGGGCTGGTTCGGTTAATTCAAAGTGCAAGGCAAATTTACGTAACACTCAAGGGCAAGTACAATTCCGTTAATGAGGTGTTAGTAACCGGGGGACTTACTGTATTACCACAATTTAAAATCATGATTGCTCACAGTTTTACATAATTACTTATTGCATTTATAATACTGTCTAATATTCTTTAATGACCTTATGGCTATTTAGAAAAGTATGGCATTAAAACTATATCTCTATTTCCTACATATAATCATACTGTCTTTACTCCACAGGCAAATAATCTGATGCTGATTATTACATATCTGATAAATATGACTGGATTAATGATCTCACAATGAAACGGTCTATGAACTGTGGTCATCTTACAATGAATAAAGGATGTATGAAAACCTCTCTGTACATTGAACTCTAGGTAGAGCACAATACAATTTGAGGTAAAATTTCTTGTGGTGAATTTTTGTAATATGATGCAATATTGCCCCCACTGAAAAATTCACTGCCAGAGTAACAAGTCTGCTCACTGGGACATGCCGGGATATGCACAACTGGCTAGTTTATAGATTACAAAACATCTTTCTTAAATGAAGGTATGCATGTGATTTTCTTCGGACAAACCTTTGTAGCAGGGTACTTGTTGAAGACTCTGAAAATGGCCAGTTCAGCTGCAACCGTTTTCCCTGACCCAGTGGGTGCTCCCAGCAGAACATTAGAGTCCGTGTGATAGAGCGTATGAAATATCTGTGTCTGCACAGGGTTAAAGTGGGTGAATTTATACAGGGCTTCGTATTGTCTATTTCCCAAAGCTGTGACTGGTAAAGGCTGAAGATCCAGTAACTCTGAAAAATGCAACAGGTCAGACCGTCAGACCGTGACTGAAACATAGCACAGTATTAACAACACACAATGATCCTTAAGTTTTAACAAGGGGAAGATGCTAGAATATAAGCTGGTTTCTCTGTTACAGATATCCCCTGGTCCCATCATTACACTTGTAATATTGACATAAGGGATCCCTTCTGCAGCTAATTATAATACTGTATCGTTCTCTCTCAATTAGGAAAGCAACCTGAATGATAAAGTGTGTGAAGGTAAAGAGGTTATAGAACAAAAGTAAATTTATTCTGATTTCAAGAAAAACGTAGCACACTTGCAAACTTCAGTTCCGGAATGGCTGCTGCTAACGAATTACTTTTATTTGTTGCACAACTGAATAAGTCTAGCCCAGGGGACAGCAAACTGTGACTCTTGAGCCATATTTGGCTTTTTTGGAATGTACCTGTGGCTCTGAAGTAAAACTGAAAACATTTTGAAGGATATCACTTAGATAATGGTGATTTCATTTTTTGTAAAAATATATTAATGCATCTTGGGTAATTTTTAATTTGTTGTGAAGGACAGGATTGGCCCATCTGTCTCAAAAGTTTGTTGAACCCTGCTCTTGCCAATTGAAAGAGAGAGAGAGAGTTTTCTCAAATCTATTAAGAAAAACAACTACAAAATGAATTTCTGTCTTTAAACTTGTCAAAGTTAGAAGAAATGTCCTACTATAAGAGTATTATAAGTGTAAATAAAACTGAGCTGAAAACCAAACCAAAAACTCATTGGTCCAAATGAAGGCTTCTATAAAAGTAAGTGATATTGTCAAATTGAATATGTGTCTCATTTCCATCAAAGGAGACTAAGGCATGTATGAGACTGCTGAGTCTAAACGAAAGCATGTTTCCTAATCGAAGAGGTAGTAGAAGATAACATGAAGCGTAAACTTCTGAAACAGAAATATTTTTCTCTTATCCATTACCTGTCTGTGGCTGAATAGTCACTGGGGAAATTGCCTAGTTTTCAGTTCTTCTCTGTGACCATTTCCATCCAACAACAGACATTATATTGCAGAGGTTAGAAATAAAGCAACCCGACACAAAAGATCTAATTTTTACCTTTTAATGCCACCTGCATATTAGTAGTACAGTCCGAACCTCTAAGCAAGAGGCTGAGAAGGGAGTTCAAAAAGGAAAGTGAGTATTAGCTGTAGTGTCTATCCTATCTCTTACTAACTCTATCTACAATATAAGTTGGTGGATAATAAAAGCATATCCTTTGGGAAAGTGAGGTATTACTAATTAAGTATTTCCCATTTGAAATTTTTAAAGGAGGTAGAATCCAAAAGACATCACAATGGAGGGCACAGAGGTTGTTTTACAGCACACTTGGGCACAAGAAGGCATATTTTAAGTTTCTTTCAGCTTCAGAAAGAGGTTCCAAAGTGAGTTTGGTTAGAGACCTAAGTAGCCTGCCAACAGTGTGGCAGCAATGGCCCTGGGCAGTGGCAGCATTGACCTTGGTGAGGAGAGGGTTCCAATCACCACAAGCTTCATGGTGCCATGCAGGCAGGAGAAGACTTGTGAGGTGGCCACACTTTTCTCTGGAAGTATGTAGCCCCATGACAGTTCCTTAAAGAAGCAGGAATTTAGAATAATTCTGTGAAGAACCATGGGATACTAAAACATGGGAGTGAATAAGAACTGCACTCAGGACACTTGCAAGATCTGAGATTTAGTTGTTACCCATTACACAGACTGAAGGTCTACGTATTAGAAAATTAAAATTATTTGGAGAAGCAGAGGAATTTATCCTTAAGTCTCAGAGAGGAGTAAACAGCTAAGCACTTGACTACTAATCCCAACGCCTTTGCAAGACAAACAGTGATTTGCTTCTGTAAGGTCAGCGGTGCTACTATGCACACAGGTCTCCATGAGAAGTAGCAATTCAACAGCAACTAAACAACAGCCTCCATCCATCCTTAAGTACCTGACAGACCCTGACTTTCTCCCACACCCCAAAAAGCAGGAATCAGAAAACAGCTTTACTTCCGGGATCATTTCATTGAAGATGATTCTACTAATTTGAGGTTTGAGAAGAAAAATCAGTAAGATGATATGATGGTCTGCATATTCATAGTTTCAAAAGGGAGAGCATAAGAGATTCTCATCAACAAATGCACTGCAGAGTAAAAATGCTACTACTTTTCATCCTTGCTCCACTGCTATCCTTTTACCTGAAGTAACAGACAGCTACAGTACTTGCATACTTTCCATGACACATCACAACATCCTATTTTTCTGCAGCACTGAAAATCAAGTTGGGAGGAGGGAAGACTAAAATCAAATGTCAATCAACAGAACAGATTCAGTCTCATTATAGATTATAAATATTTATATATATATTGACTATTATAAACTAAGATGCTTCACTTCTGTAAAAGATGAAGATTTTGGGGGGGCTGATTTGGGCTTAAAGGGATGCCTGTATCTATTTTGAGCCAAATAAAACCTGGAAGAATGAAGCTATATTTTATATTTTTAATATCAATTGAGATGTCATTGTGGAGCATTTACTGCTTTTTAAAGTAGAGTTTGAAATCAGCTAATTAAATAAATAGATGGCCACTCAACAAAGCAGTGATTAAATGAGCATTAAAAAATAATGCTATGGCATGCTAAAATCAAGTGATATAGTAAAAAAAATGGGGAAGTGATGCTTATAGCACATATTTCAAATTTAAGTACTGAATCTTTTTATATACGTTATTCTTAGTTTCTAGATCTTCTTATATACTTTATTTTTAGTTTCTAGATTTCACACATAAGCTTATTTACCTTAAAAAATCTGGAAAATAAGATCATTTTAAGTGTGAAGATCAGTAGATAGTATAATCTCACTTTTATGTGATGAGTCTTTCAGATCACTTTGGTGAAGACATAAAAGTGCAATTATGCTAATATGCTAATTTGACAAAAATGGCAGTTTAAAGTCACATTAAGGCTGTCTTTCACTCCTCAAAAAACGAACAAGTAGTATGCTCCTTTTAAAAACAGCTCAAATACTAGAATTCAATTCTGAATTATGATTTATATTTGTTTTTGGAAAATTATATAGAAAAATGACTTCTATTTTTCTGAAATCAAGGGCCTGCTGAAATCAATATTCAAATTATAAATTTTCAATAAAACAAAATAAACTTAATGTACTGATACACTGATTAATATTCTCAGAGAATTTCTGAAATAGATTTTGATGAGGCACATTGTAAAGTACTGTGAACATTTATTAATTCATTTCATTTCAACATTTATTCATTTTTGCTTCTTTATTAAGTCAAAAGAGAAAGACATTTGTCTGGCTAAGAATCTAAAATGGATTTTGTCAGTTATAACCATGAAAACCAGTGCTACAAGGATAATGCAGATGATCATAGGCCCTCTTATACTGCTAATGTGGATGAACAGAACTATATAAAGGCTCCCGCAGCTTGTTGGACATGAACTGACTTTAGGTAGATTTGACCTGTTCTCGAGTGATATAGATAATAATGTGACTGCATAGTATTAGCACTTTTTTTTCTTGGATATAGAGGCAAATCAGAGAGTAAACAAGAAATGACTCATTTTAATTCATTTAATATACTAGAAATAAGTTGTAATAAGTATGAGGAAAATTATTAAATGACATTTATAAAAGGAAGGAGCTATAGAGAAATATAGTAATTTTATGTGAAAATAGAGACAAAAGAGAAATAACAAATTCCATGCCTGGAAGAAGTACTAGAATTGGTCTAGATTTAACGTTTTGGGGACTCAAACAAAAGTTAAGGACTATTATTAAGCTCTACATAATATAGATATATAATATAGATTTCAGAGTTTGAAGAGTCTTTTTTCAAACTACACTGACAAGTTAAGATTTTGATGTATATTTAAACAATACTAATGTCGTTGAGGCACTCACACAGTTTCAGTAGCAATTAAAACAACACATTTGGGGACTGGCTGAGTCAAGCTATCACCTCACCCGTTACCTACCTGTATGAGGAGGGTGTCTCTCGGGCAGAATCAGGTGCTGGAAGGTGATAACACACACAGACTCGGCTCCTAACCATCTATCAGACACAGCTCGGATGTAGTACTGGGAAGGCAAAGGCTCAAAAATAGGGATTGTAAATACTAGTAGTTGAGCTTCTTTACTAATGACCTAATATGAAAAAAAAAAAAGGTGAAAATGAATACGGATACTCTAGTATCAAAAAGTTTTAATTAGTCTATTATTAAAACAATGGCATTCTTCAGCAAGAGGTCCTAAAAACCAAAAGTATCGTGGATTTCTAAGCAACTGCTTTACTTAGGAAACTCACAGATGATTACATTCAGAAACTCATAAATGATTACATTCTGAAGGCAACTGATGTAACAGTAAAATTTACATTTACTTAATATTATTTTTTTTAGTTGTTTCTGACATACAAATGCAGTTTATTGATCTGTTTATGACACAGTACACAACAGGCAGAGCGTTTCACATCATGGAATTCACTTCCAACTCCTTGGAATGTTCATTTCTTTGGCTGAAAGGAGAGAGAAGCTGGGAAAGCCAGGCCACTAGAATAAGCAGGGGTGCTGGGGCATTGCTGATGTCATCCTCAGAGGGACGGGCTTGGGGCTGTTAGTCGCAAGCGCGTTTCCTAAAACTGTTAGCTGGAGATGGTGGGAGCACCGTCTAGGGCCCTGGGAACTTCTCGCACTTCAGTCGTCCCCGCCACACAGGTACAGCAGCGCTTTCTGGTAGTCGCCCTTGGTATCTTGCTGGATGTAGTAGTACAGGGATTTGCCGTACTTTCTCTTGAATTCAGATCTGATTTTCAACATGTCCACTTCACTGCGGGAGACCATGGTCCTTATCATGACCTTATCACGGGTCCCCTTGCCCTTCATGGAGTCATACAGTCGATCAGCAAAGTACAGGGGCTTGTTCTAGATACACTGGACCAGGTTCAGGAAAGCATTTTCCAAGTCTCCCTTCACTTCCTTCTTGATGCTCTCCAGCATGTCATAAGGACTGTAGTTCTTGTACCTCTCGAATACTTTCTGCAGGTGGCACATGCTCCGCTCGGTCATGATGCTGATCCACTTGGGAACATCGGTTCCTTTCCTCTTCATGCCAGCGTCGTACAGATCCCGGGCATCCTGGTCAATCAGTTCATAATCAATGACAGAGCTGTCCTCTGCTCTCCTACCCTTCGCCAGGGCGACCATCAGCTTGCGGAAGTCGCCGGATGTGTCCGACACGATGTCCTTCTCCAGGTCAGTCTTGTACATCTCCTTGTAGACTCTGTTGATCTCCTGCAGCTCCTGGTTGGTCCTGGAGCAGATCTGATCTGTATGAGGGTGTCCTCATCTGATCTGTATGAGGGTGTCCTCATCGGTTCCCAGCCCCTTCATGGAAGCTGTCAGCTCGGATGCGTCATACTGAGCAGGTGTTTTCAATAGGCCTAAAATCACCGTCTCCAGGTGGCCGGATAAGGCTGACTTCAGGGCTGATGGAAGTTCCTTTTTGATCCTTCGATGGTAGGCGAAGGCAATGTCTTGTCTCTGTTCATTGCTGCGGTTGGTCAAAATGTTGATGATGGTGACCTCATCCACACCTTTAGTCTTGATGGCTGTTTCAATGTTCAAAGCGTCCCGCTCAGCGTCGAAGTTGGTGTAGGCCTTGACGGACCCGTATGCACTTGGAGGTGCGGAGTGATCGCCCTCCAAGCTGAGCTTACACAGAATCTCGTGGACAGTAGACATCTTGAAAGAAGCTGGGCCTGGAGCCGAGAGCTGCTAGCGTCCCCAGATGCAGAGCCTTACTTAATATTATTTATAGATGCATATTATCATGTGTCGACAGGTTACTAATTTGAATCATCAGATTTTCCTAAACTTCATTCATTTAATAACTTAATTATTTTTACTATATTCAAATAAAAAAACCCATAGCTACTGCCGCCGAGTCAATTCTGACTCAGAGCAACCTGATAGAAGACTTTTGAAACAAAATTTTCATGGGAGTAGACAGTCTTATCTTTCACCTAGACCATCAATCACTATATACTTACTTATATTTTTTCTTTAAACTCTATCACTACCTTAAGTAGAAAAAAGAAGACCATTCAACTCCCATCTGTCAGCCACTGCTTAGATGTGTGCAGCTGAGTGCGCGCGCGCGCGCTCACACAAACACACACAGACACACACACACATTCTCTCTCTCTCTCACACTCACTCACTTCTCTACGGATAAATAGAAAGCTATCATGAAGACAAATGCAATGAAAATAAAACCTTGCTATGAAAATCGATTGCAGCCCATCCAAATTTGTCAGTCTGAAGCTTGCTTTCTTTTTGGTGAAAGAAAAATTACAAATAAAGCATTAAAGACATGATAGCATTAAATTGAGTCTTTCCCTTGGAATTTAGAGAAGGATTCATAAAGGAACGCCATTTTCCTTGTGCATTTTAATATTCTTTAAAATTATTTATCCCACCTGTTGTACATATTCCCCACTACACTTCAAGAAACCATGCTGCAAACTATGATAATTACACTTAATTTCTCAAGCTAAGATCACATGGAATGAATCAGTAATAACCATTTCACTTATATTTTCTTTTAGATTCAAGTAGAAACAAAATGTGTTTTAATGGCACTATAAAATTAAGGGGAATAAGGTAAAAACCAAAAAAATCATTTAAGTAGTATTTTCTCATTTGATAATAACATAATAGGATAATATTTACCTGTTTTTTCAGAACTAAAAAGTACTCAGAATGGTAAATGTGGTCATTTGTAGGGTCTTCAACCCAAATCCACCAGGGTTCTCCCACTGTCCCGTGGACCTAGAAGAGAAACGGCATCCTAACACTATGCATATCAAAACTCAAAAGGGTGACACACTGTTGTATTTATGCCCATCTCTCTCAGCCTTTCTGCCACATATTTTACAGGATATAAAATTCAACCATTTAGAGTATCCAGTTCAGTGGTTCTTACTATATATACTCAGGGAGTTGTGCAACCATCATCAGAAGCTAGTTTTAAATATTTTCATCACTCTAAAATAAATTTTCCTTACTAGTTATTACTTCCACTTCCCATTATCATTACTTCCTCCTCC
Organism: Echinops telfairi; assembly: GCF_000313985.2. Lineage (NCBI taxonomy): Eukaryota > Metazoa > Chordata > Mammalia > Afrosoricida > Tenrecidae > Echinops > Echinops telfairi. Next base: position 78,411,433 of record NW_022107431.1, read on the forward strand.
TAGGAAGCCCCAAATCACAAGTATATCTCTGTTTTCCACGAACGGAACTCAGCTTGGTATCCCAGAATACTTTTCAACTCACAGCCATCCTAATGACAATGCAGAACTGCCCCTTTGGGTTCTTGAGGTTATAAATCTTTACAAAGGAAAGCCTCTCTTTCTCCAGTGGAGTGACTGGTGGGTTTGAACTGCTGACCTTGTAGTTAGCAGTCCAGCTCATAACCCTCTATGTCACCAGAGATCCAGCATTCTCTACAGACTTGGTTTTTCTGGGTATTTCACGTAAATGGAATCATAAAATATGGGTTTTCTTTGAATGACTTATTTTATTTACCATGATATTGTCAGTATTCAACTATGTTATAGCAGTGAATTAATAGACCCTTTGTTGTTAAATTCCATTACATATACAATATTTCGATTCATTTCTAGTTCTTAAAATTTCCCCTAAACTCAGTCTTGTTCAATATTCATCTCTCCTTTGTATTCATTTCAGGCAATATTGACTCTCTTGGGATAATTTTTCATAAGGCAATCAGCTTTGGGCTTTCTCAGGACAATAGCTTGTGGGCAAGACAAGAACATGGTCAAAATAGACTGTGGAGAAGGACATATAAGTCCATCCTTTGGGCTGTGAAATGAGTGTATTTTCTACCCTCTGCCAACTATAAGCATGGAATTAGGGAAAATACTTAGGGAACTGTTCACAGTCCTAGCAGAGCAGAGGTAAAACGACCCTGGACATGGGACCATGTTATACAACAGAGAACTCAATCGTCCTTAAGGCTTGTTCATTGTGCCAGATAATACATTTCCTTGTTGCTTGAGTCAGTTTGAGTCAAATCTTCCATTTGTGCAGCTAATAGTCTCCTGTCATGGATACAATTGTGTCCTTCCAAAAAACATGTCGACTTGGCTGGGCCATGAGCCTCAATGCCTGGGGGTTATGTAATGATGTAGTGTGAGGTGTTATGTAATGATCTCCTATGATGTTATAAACCAATAAGATGATTAAAGTTAGGATGTCACACACTTAATTCTGTCACAACCTTGATGGATGTAAGGGGGTGTGATCTGCCAACAGTTTTTATCTTACAAGAGACAAAATAAGAGAGAAGCAGAGGAGGACAGGCTACCACGAAGAAAACAGAGCTTGAATTGGAGGGCACCCTTTGGACCTGGGAGCCCTCTACTGAGAAACTCCTACACCCAGGGGAAGACTCTGCCCTGGAGATCTCCCCGGAATGCCTAGCTTACAGGTGCTGAAAAGATACAAGGACTTTGCTCAGAGCCAACAAGAGAGAAAATGTTCCTCTCAATCTTGCAATATCCACGTGCAGCCAGCATTAGCGTACTGCAATTTACTTCTCCCATGGTCATGGAGAAAGTACTCTTTTTTTTTTCTAATCATTTTATTAGGGGCTCATACAACTCATCACAATCCATACATACATCAATTGTGTAAAGCGCATTTGTACATTCATTGCCCTCATTATTCTCAAAACATTTCCTCTCCACTTAAGCCCCCGGCATTAGGTCCTCATTTTTCCCCTCCCTCCCCGCTCCCCCCTCCCTCATGAGCCCTTGATAATTTATAAATTGTTATTTTGTCATATCTTGCCCTGTCTGACGTCTCCCTTCACCCACTTTTCTGTTGTCTGTCCCCCACAGGGAGGAGGTCACATATAGTTCCTTGTAATCAGTTCCCTCTTTCCAACCCACTCTCCCTCTACCCTCCCAGTATCACCACTCACACCACTGGTCCTGTAGGGATCATCCGGCCTGGATTCCCTGTATTTCCAGTTCCTATCTGTACCAGTGTACATCCTCTGGTCTAGCCAGACAAGTGATTAGGGAGTGGAGGAAAATGCAGTACAAGCTTTATAGAAGTCAAATGATTTAAAAAAAGAAAAAAGGAGAGATGGCAATCTGAGAGGCATTAAGATTTTAAAATGGTTCTGTAAGCATGGCGAATAGTGAGTTTTTGTAGGCCAATATGACAAAGTCAACAGAGATGGCAAAAGTGAGGATAACACAGGAAACATGAAAGAAGATAAAGCTAATACGGCACAGTTCCTCTGAAGTTGAATTCATCGCACTAACGTACAGTGTGGAAGTTTTATGTTTCCTAAATGCTCTGACTCACATACTTTGGATATGTTATCAAGAAAGACGAGACACTGCAGAAGGCCATCCTGCTGGGTACAGCTAGAGCATCAGTGTAAAAAAGGAGGACCCTCAGTGAGAGCACCGAGTACTACACTGGGCTCAGAGATGCAGCCCTGTTTCATTCTTTGTACATGGAACAGCTATGAGCTGAAACTGACTAGACAGCACAGAACTTAGGGGGCCTTCATTGGTTGAGATAATTATATCATACTGTATGTTTTCCTTGATGATGACAGAAAGCATTTCTATGTTTTAAATTACTTCTGAAAGTAATACAGGTTCTTTTCAAGAGGCCTTCAGGATAGAGTATAGCTGAACCTGTCCAAAGTATATTTTTGTATAGCACAGACAGAGGTATTTTCCACTTCTACCTGATCATTCCATGAGAAGTCAGGAGAGATGCTGAGGGTCACCCGGAGGACAGTTCGTGTGATGGGCTGAATGGATGCTTCCATTGTAACAGAAGGAATCTGATGGACACATTGCTTGACCTTCAGACCGATATTCACATGATGCAATATGTGACCTGCAAGGAAAATATCACATAGAAGAAATGCATACAGACACAAGAAAAGCAGTATAATCTGACTTGTAAATGGGACTGCGGCGGCGATTTTATGGCTTGTTTTTATGATTTGCCATGTAGAATAACTGACATTCTTGACCTGGCGTGTTTGAATATTTTGTAATAGTTAACTTGAATTAGCAATTCACAGCTCTGAAAACCAGTTGCAATGTTTCTTTGGCTATTACTAGGGTTCTTAAAGTTACTAAGACTTTAAGGATTGTGTTGAAATTACTAGAAACAGGTAGACTTTCCTTCTAGTTAATTTATTAATACTGTAGAGGAATATTTAGTACTTTGTAAATTAACTTATTCGAGGTCTATTTGCTTCAGTAATGAAACATAACTCACCTATTCACCCTATTCCCTGAACACATAAAATACGGTCATTCTGGCACAAAATTAACCACTTATGCATACATTTTAATAAAGGGTCAAATTCTTGAATGTAGCTATGCATGGGAGTGTCAAGGAGCAAAGTATAAAAAAGTTGTCCAATTACAAACATTTTTCCACTCTAGACACAGCAATGAGTGAAAATATACTGTATCTCAATTTACCAAAATTGCCTGTATATTTTAGTGTTTCAAAATAGCCAATTTTGAGAATGGTAAGGGCAACAAATGTGTAAGTGTGCTTTACACAATTGATGTATGTATTGTGATGAATTTGTATGAGCCCCAATAAAATGATTTTTAAAAGTTTTAAAAAGAACATTTATAAATAAATCTAAATATCTTACACTTACCCATATTTGAAACAAAAACTGCCTTCCTGAGTTTGATGAAATATTTAGATGTTTCCTCAATGCGCGTAACCTCAACTTCCCTTATTAATAACTCACAATTTTCTGTTTGGGTGTGTATAACAAAGAATAATGTGGGAGGATAGTGTCTGACCTCCTCCAGTTACACACATGGAATGGAAAATGAAAGTCCACATCAGTATCACCCAAGGCAGATTTCTATGAGGCTAAACTTAGCTCTAAACTCAAGCTCTAAACTTCCTACCAATTCTAACACCAACTGTCCTTTTCCACAGCACCCTCACTTCTGAGCGGGGTTCAATTACAGTACCCACTCAGAACTCATGGACAATGCTCCTGATTATGGGAGTGATTAAGGAAGTTAACAATAGACAACAACAACGAAATCCCTCACTGCCAAAGAGTAAATTCTGCTACCCTGTAAGATAAGAGAATTGCCCCTTAGGTTTCTAAGGGTGTAAATCTCTATGAGATTACAATGTTTCATCTTTCTACCACAGAGCACCTGGTGGGTTTGAACAGCTGATGCTGTGGTTAGCAGCCCAACTTGTAACTGACTATGCCCCCAGGGCTCCTGTGTGTATGTGTGTGTGTGTTTTTAGTAGTTAACAAATTTTAAATGATGAAGAGATGGTCATTCATACAGGACAGCCTCTTCAGAACCTCTTCACAGCAGGCAGGCCTCTCTCTAGTCTTTGGCCTCTCAAGCTTGTTTGCCTGTGCCCTGCTCAAACAATGGTGTAAAGCTGTGCCAGTGCAGCCAAGAAGTGCCGAAAGGGCACACCATTTCCCCATAAACCTCTGCCTAAAGGTGCTCACTTCTAGCTCCCCCAGTAAGTGTCTGGAGGCACATCACTCCACATGCCAACTTCCCTTGGGAAAGCACTCAGCTTTATCATCTCTGGGATGGGAAGTCCACCGTGCTCTGGTTCCTGCTTCTGCTGCTGGCACTCCTAGGGTGTTAAAGCTATCTCCTGGATTAAGGAGGTTCAGTGTGCAATGGTCTTGGGAGTCCAAAGAATCACTCCAGGCTCTTCTCTCCTGGTTGTAGGGAGATACCCACTTTCCTGCATCTAACATGGCTCATTTATACCCAGTCAGATGGCAATCCCAATTAGTCCTGTTAACGATCACTCACAACCGAATCCTTTCAGTGTCTTCCCCTACCTTCTCTTACCCAGACCTATCAAGATTAGGCTGTTTGATGGCAGTAACAGAGACAACGGGCTAGAAAAGTCATATTCATTAGCAAGGGGTGTGAGAAGGACGTTAGTGTTTTTCTTCTTCTGCATCGGCAAAAATAAAAAACAGACTTCAGATTCCCTTCATATCGTGAGACCTTTTCCCAACAGGAATCTACCCCTCATTTCTCATCAGCTTGGCAATTATATATTCAACGGGTTATATATTTAGTTAGTGAAACATTAGGCTATATGAGATTGTTTTTATATTAGCTTGTGTTATGTTAAACACGCAGAATACCAAATGCAGTGTACACACTGATACTAACTAGGTTTACAGATGTATATATGTGTTAAGGATGAAGTTCCTTTAGACATTTTGTAGATATGCAGAGATTAATGTTCACCTTTTCTTTTACTATAATATTCCTTATATACATAATAAAAGGTTTTGAAATGAATTAAATATTAAAACAATTGTGAATCAATTTCATTCAGTAATTGCTCATGTATCTATTTTTATCTGTAAAATAGTCAAATAAGGGCTAGACATCTAAACTCCATTTTAATAGCTAATTGGAGCAACTGCATAAAATCTGGAGATATCTATGGATGGGTTAGATAAATCAAAAGAAACATCATTTAAAAGGATAAAAATGTATTTTAAGTAATGTGAACATTCTTAATATTTTTATATCCAGTGAATATTTTATTTCCATAGTGCAATAAATACTTTGAATATATTCTTACCTATTTCATCCTTTCTCATGTCTTTCAGCTTATCCACACTAAGATTTTTTTCTTCTAATCTTGTAAGAATATGTGGTGGTAAGACTGAAAATTGTCTCAAAGGGCTAGCCCAACCCCAAAGCCTCTTGTCGATAACTTTACTGAGATTCAGGAGCCTGTAGGTCATGGTAGGCCAACGTTTCCTCAGAGCAATTTCAAAAAGGGCACGGACAATTCTACCTGCATTCTGAAGAATAAGAAAGGGAAATTGGTAGTTACGTCCACTGTGCTTTTAAACTTGCTAGTACATTTATAATTCAGCCTCAGTTTCAAAAGAAATGTAAGTCACGCATCATCCTTTAATTTGGGGGGCAACGTTTATTTTCACATGACTTTCATTATCCTTATTGACTCTTTGTATGAATAATAACATCTTTTATACATGGATACTACCATTTCATTCTCCAAGAGTAGCAATACTGTAGTTCCAAATTCTTAGGAAGTTCCACTCTTATACTCTCTAAATGGAATCAAGCAGGAAGGCAGGGGATATGCGTGCAGAAAAGGCTGTTGAGACCACCTAGAACGTAAGCATTGAGGATGGTCCTGGGCAGACAGCCCGGTGATTCAATGTAAGCAGCTATTTCCAGGTGATATAAGAAAGATTTGGGGACACAGGGGGAAAATTTAATAAGAGAAGGATGACAAAGGAAGCTCTGATGAGCGCACTACCCATATTATTGGGGCCCACAAACTTTGGTTTGCAATGACTCCAGGATTTTATCCATGAAGACGGTAGTTTCAAGTTTTGTTGGTGTCATTCAGAACTGGCTTCGAATCGATATGCTGACACCAAGCATCAATTTATTTTTATTTTTTTAATTAGAGTCAAGTCATACTGAATGGGTGATAGGAGACATACTTATAAGCTAAAAAGATTTATTTATATTTTCAACAAATTGAGGGATGCAACAAAGCCTCCAAATACTTTTTTTTGCTTTAAATATTCATTGCTTTTTTAAAAAAATGCAAGACATAAACTTTGCCATTAAAATATAAAATCAGTTACTCCTTAAATAACAAGAATTAAAAATACTTGGTATATTAAGATCTTTATAATGAAAACAACAGTAATATCAGACAATAGTCAAAATAACCATCAAATCACATCCCAAGCCTGATTTAATACTCCAGACTATATAAAAGATGAGCAAAGTCAACAAAATCCGTTTTAAGACACAAAGGCAAACTGGTGGCACATCACAATTTAGTACATTCACAATGCTCAGAATGACCTAATTCTCTGATTCCCTGAAATAAAGAATAGGAAATAGAAAGGAAGTAAAAGTCTTACTTGTGCAACATATGCAGAATCTGATATCAGAGAGAAACTGTCCATTTCCCCTCGGCTGATGTACGTTTGAAGTAGGATGTTGATTTTCCCGTAACTGTTCTCTACACCACCAGGGGCTGACAGTTCACAGAAATTGTTCAATAAGGCATCTAACTCCTCAATTTCTTCTTCTCTCACCTGGAAAAATCAACGTTTTTATAGGAATATTTGGGTAGATTTATAAAAAGTCTTTCATATTTACATTAAACTACATCCAAGCTTTTAAAAGTTTCAATTTACTGTAACTGAACATTTTCCTTTTATATAGCTGAATAATAGTATTTTTTACTTTGAGCTAATAAAGTACAATATGAAAAGTATCTTGTCTCATACAATCATATTTTATTATTCATCATCAATATTAAAGCTGCCATTGACATACAAAAATTTGATATACCACAAAAATTAAATCCCTGACCTCACCATCCTTCAACTGATGAGATTTCATTTTTTATTTGACCAGAGTAAAACCTCTGCCCAAATGGATTAGGGCAAACTTGAATTATCTTCAAATGCATTCATTACAGTGATATATTTTTATATGGTATAACATATTCATATTTGAAAGTTGTGAAGTACTGTAATTCAGAGTATTAAAGTTTTTACTGTTAATCAGATTAAATAACTGATACAGAAATATTCACATCTAAGTTTGAATAATGCATGTCTTTTATATTTTCTTCAGTGAACCTCATATTGCAAATAAAACACAATGTATACACTATTATTTCCTGAAAGTCTCATTACTGTACAACACATTTACATTATATATGACTTGGAAAAAAAGCATGATGTAACACATGACAGCATCTAATTTAGGAGAGTGGATACTGCTGATTAAGAACATACATCTATACTGCATCAAGAATAACAATAACTTATGAGCTTTTATATATACATCAAAGTATATGTGTTACACGTATTGACGCTTCAAAATAAATCTTACCTTGATTTGATCAAATTCTTCAGCTTTAGACACTATGGCAAAGATATCGCCTTCTGTTTTGTGAGCATCAAAGAGTTCATTAAAAGTCTACAAATAAGTGTTATATTTTATTAAAATAGTTCAGTATAATACTGGAAATTAAAAACATGACTATAAATCATAAATTCTTAAAGAGCCTTTTATCCCTAGACAATAATAATTTACAATAACATCTGTAGCATTCCAAAAGGTTACTTCAAAAACATCATCAAATGTATCATAGTAAGACTAAAAAGGAGTCAGCTAGGAAAGACTTTAGAAGGGAAAGGAGGGAAGTAAAACCAACATTAGAGATCTGCACAAATGTTCATCATAACATGTTGGTCTTTGCTAATTTTCAGCATATGGGAAATATGTACCACTCACCATCCCTGCACTGGTCATGGAGTTCCTATCCTAAGTGCTACAAATGGATGAACTGTTCGGCTATTCTAAAAACTGGAGGTTCGAGCCCACAAGAGGTGCCTTGGAAGAAAGGTTTGGCAATGCATTTCAAAACAATTCAGTCACTGAAAACCCAGGTGGCTCTCATGAGTTTCAGTCAACTACCCAGCACCTACTTTTACTGGTTCAGGTTATTTATATTATGTAAAAATTGGAAGCAAAACTTAAAATGCATAAGCTGAGGATCCTGGCAAATCTATCACAGTATTAGTAGCAAAGGTATGTAGAAAGTTAGAATATCGGCTATTATGACAAACAAGCAATAACCAATATCTAAGAAAGCCAATGCTAAAGAAAGAATAGGATTAGCTAGATGGAAACTAGACAAAACTAGTTTGGCAGTAAACATACTACCAATTGGACTGATAAGGTTAATCTGGGGTGACAGAAAAAGTGAAGGGCTAGGAAAAATGTGATGGGCTGATAAATCACCCAATGAAAGTTGTTAAATAAAATATTTTAAAAGGCAATGCAAAACCCTAGAACACTGTACAAAGCTTCTTTGGTGAGTAATGGGAGAGAGTTTATAAGGACAGAAAGATGTTTTCTGACACCCATTAACCACCATGTCGGAATCGACCCAGTGACATTGAGTTGGTTAACCCCCGTGCTGTTGCTGCTGTTCTTCGTGGATTCAGCTCCTGGCTGCAGAGTTTGTTACAGAGTACAACTGCCCTGGAGGGTTTTAATCTGGATGGAAGTTGATCTGCAGGCCTTTTCTTCTGTGGCACAACTGGGTACCACTTGCAGTTAGCAGCCAAGTGCAAAGGTTTTTTAAAATAAACCATTGCCTAATTATGTCAATTCTGACTCTTAAAGAACCTATATAGGGTTTCTGATGCTGTACATCATTATAGGAGCGGACAGTCTCATTTTTCTCCTTTGGAGAAGCTGGTGGGTTTGAACCATCATCCTTGATGATAGAAGTCCAATGCTTACCTGACAGCACCAATAGAACTTCAAAGGATATAAATTAATAATAATAATAATCCAGATGATCCTGACCACAGCGAGCCTGGTGGTGTAGTGGGTTAGGAAATGGGCTGCTAAGCAGATCGGCAGTTTGAACCCAGAGAGAGATGAGACCTTGGGCTTCTGTAATGATGGACGGCCTCAGAACCCACCGAGGCAGCTCTACTCTGTCCTGTAGGGGCACTGTGTGACAATGAAGGACCTAAACCACATGCTCAAAACCTATGTTCACAGGGGTCAAGGGATTTGTATTTCTGAAAAAAATTCATTTTTAATAAATTCTATTTAAAAATATTTCTATAACGTCATTTTGTCTTATTAAATAATTCAAGGCTAAAATCCATCTTAACACATTTCCTACCTTACCCATGTGTCTTCAAATTAAAAATGTCTACTCATAGGAAAGATTCTTGAGTATTTATATATTTATATATATATATGCATATGTATAAATGTGTGTGAACTTACAGGAATACATGCATGTACTTTATAAAATGTAATTATAGTGGCATACCATCTTACACATAGAACTACATTCAAAGACAACAGGAGAGGCTAAATTGTGCAGTCAAATTTCCTTGCAAATCTCTTCAATTGCCGATATATGACAACCAGGCTGACTTAATAATTGTATTACTCCTTCTAGCACTTAGTCAGTCAGTGTTTCTCTACAAATTGAAATTAAGTCCTAACTGTTTAGTCAAGAAAGTCACTTAAAATTATCCAGGTACTTATTCCACAGGCTCACGAACATGCTTTCACCATTTCAGACTTGGTGTATCTACTGATTGCGATGTACCCCTCAAGCAGTATGGCAACAGGGTTCTTAAAATAGTTACGTGCTGCTCAATATCTGTTCGGGCAATGTTTCATTACCTATACATCTATGGTCTCAGGAGGTTTCTTTCATTCTTTTTAAGGGAAAGAAGTTCTCCTCTTGTTAAAAATTCTGCTCTTGCTGTTCAGGTGGGAGGTGTAGTGGGGGAGCCTGGGTACGCTGCTACTTGTCTGCTTGCTGCCTCTCTCCCAACTCCTGTGACTGCCCTCAGCCTGTGCTGCCGCCACAGCCATCCATTCCTTCAGCTCTGCCAGAAGCAGAGGTGGCAAGGGTAGGGGCTCCTATAAACTTTTCATGTCGTGTTCACACCATGTCCACAGCGCATAGCATTCTAGTTCACAGAATATACAGTGGATATAAGTAACATACAGCTATCCTTAAAATCTTGTTTCCCTTTACTGCGTGTGTGCTGTTGACTCATGGAAGTTAAGTGCACTGTTGAATGCATTGATTTTAATATTTTGCATTAATAATGTATGTTGAGGGCCAGGAAGTCTTTGCTTCTAATAACGAGCACGTTATTTAATTTGATCAACTCTGCACAATACCTCAATGGTGTTGTATTTAATATAATAGTGGCTGGCGGTTCTACCCAAATCAGTAGAAGAAAAATATCCAGTTCGCTCCTCAAAACGAATCATACGAGCTTTGTCTAATTTTCGTCCAACTTCAATGACCAACTGTTCTCGATGTTTTTCTAATGCTGGGTCCATCTACAGGGGGAACAAAAAACACTTAAATATCTTTTTATAGAGAATTATCATTTGCAACCATAAATTTTTATGGTAATTGAAATTTTTGTTGAGGTGATACTTAAGATGGGCTAATTTTTAATCATAGTATTTAAAGAAGTATATTTTATAAACTAAGGAGATACCATAATAAAGAAGCTTTAAAAGTTAATTAAAATTACTAGTCTATATGTTATCTTCAGGTATCTGTAAGATTTTCTAATCTAAAATGTTTATATGGTCATAACTTCTAAGATTTCAGAACTCAGATATAAGAATAAAGTGAAAACAACAATCGTCTTCTCTCTCCCACATTAAATAGATTCCCCTCCCATCAAGTTGATTCCAACTCATAGTGTTCTTACAGGCAGAAGAGCACTCTTTAGAGTTTCTGAGACTGTAAATCTTCCTTTAGCACTGATGGGTTTGAACATAAGATAGTAACACACATTCTAGTCAGTATGATGTCTTTGTGTGTTCACATATACACCTGCACCTGTATCCATGTATGTGTCTATCTTTGTGTACGCACATCAAATACTGAAGGTCAAGCTCTGCTGCATTGGTAAGAAAGTGAACTGTGATCTTTAAAAAGGGAGAGAGTTAAAAAATACTTCAGAAACAAGTGATGTATGCCCTCATTGTCTGTACTTCAATTTTCATAGCAGTTTAATCAGGCACAAACCACTGCAACATTAAATTTAAAAGCCAGAAAAAAACGAGACAACAAAGAGTAGCTCTAGAAAATAAGACAGATTCAAAAGGCTTAAATTTTGGTATAAGTGATATACTACATACGTCAGGCTCATGTGAAAACAGTTTATCAATCCTCTATCATTAAACCATACAGATATGTTTAAACCATTAAACCATAAACCACTTGTCCTATGTTAGTTAATTTGTATTGTGTAGCTACACATAAATATTGAGTGCCAAAATGAAAACAGAAGAGCTGAAAGAACTAAAAATTCTCTGACTACCCAGGCAGCTAAACCATGTAATTCGGAAGGAAAAAAATCACTTTGTATAATACACGTTCCCGACACGATCGATGAAGACAAAATGGGTGCATAAGCAAAATATAGTGAAGAAAGCCGATGGACAAATGTGCTTAACACAATGGATTATGTATGGACTGTGATAAGAGCTGTAAGAGCCCCCCAAAGTGATTAAAAAATTAAAAAAATATATTGGATGGAAATTTTTACAAAAATGGCTTCTGATCTTAGAACTTTGAAACAATTGATGTGTTTATTTTGTTCCAAGATTTGAATTGACTTATGAAGAGATGTTGTATTTTTTCTCTCTTCAGAATGTTTTCATAGTGTTAGTATTTAGACAAAGCCCATATATGAAATGAGATAGCTAGTGCCACATTCTTTAAAATGTATAAATACACCGGTTTTCATGAACCTATATTTCATAATGGAAAAAAAAAAGCCTTTGGCCAATATAACACAAGATCCATTTGAAGATTTGTCAGATGTTTCAATGAGAAGACAGAGAGTTGAATCCTATTTAGACTAAATCTAAGAATAAAAATCCAGTGGTTTCAGATTACCAGCTTTAAAAGTACCTGTTGCTACTACTTTCCAGACCCTCCCCCTCCACCCTCTCCTAAGTCTTCAGCTTCAATTCCCATAGTCAAATTACAGGAAAAGAGACACACACACACTTACATACAGAGAGGCACCTGCTCTGATACCACACGAATATATAATGAATTTGCAGTAAATGGAGAACTATAACTTTACTTATTTTGACACTAGTGATTATCTATGATGATGGTGAAATAATGTTTCCATTAGCTAACTATTGGATTTTATCTGTAATTAGGAAGTAATCAGTGCATAAAACAGGTCTAAACAGAAGATCTGAGAATCTGAGCCACGTGGACCACACAACTGTAGAGCGCATGAGAAGCGCTGCTACCCCAGCATCTGATTTTTAGTCTGTGTGCACCTACTGATCCTTGCCCACAGACTGGTAAAGGCTCATTAAAGCTAGCGTTTATTTAGGAATCGGATTTTGAGGGACTGCTTAAGTAGGACAGGCTGAATATAAAATACACTATCACTAGCAAAGGTCTTCTAGTTATCCTAGGCATAATTTCTCAGGAAAAAGGCGGGGCTCTCTACTCCAGTAAGTAGTTCCAGCCTTGGAAACTCATGGAGGGAGCTCTACCCTGTCCTATTGGGTTGCTATGAGTTGGCATCGACTCAAGGACAGAGAGTTTGCTTTTTGGAGAATTTCTCTTAAAAATCAAAAACAAGAAAAATCAACAACTAAATGTATTATAGTCTTAAAAGTCACAGTAAAATAGTGAATGCAAATATACTTGAATACTAAATTAATAACAATATGAACATTTACTTATTATGTTATAAATAATAAATTATTTTATTAAATAAACCAAATTAATCACAGAGAACGAATGTAATTTTCCTTGGCATTAAAAAAAATTAAGGTTCTTTATTTTTATTTCCAGGTATATAATTCTTCACAGATGGAGCAAGAGGAACAAATAACTATCCTCTCATATCATGAAAGAATTATAGAACTAAACAGAAAGTTTAGAGGTTTTTTTTTTAAGTTTTCTACCTGATAAGCCTTGTGACTGATGCCATATACTAGTGGATTTGCTCTCATCCGCACATAAAGATATGTATAACTTATCCACTTCACTGCTTCTTCCACATTAGTAACTGTTCCTAGAGCAATCTGCAAAACAAAAAAATAGCAAAAATTAAAGTAATGCATTAAAATTGAACATAAACATCACATCAAAAGTCTATTTTGTCAAAAGTGATAAAAATCAATCCTTCTATTTTTAATTAGGAAGATAGGTATGACAATTAGATACTTTACAATTAGTTAAAAATTAACCCTGCCTCATTTAGTTGAGAACAGAACACTACAATGCTACCTTCCCAAACTGAACTTACTCAGTATGATGACAGTGAATATACCTTACTTTGATTATTTCCCACAAATGTTAATTCTACACAGCGAATAGGGCAGTTTTTTTTCCCCTTCTTTTTTGGGTTTCATTTTGTTTTGGTTGCATTTTATGTGATCACGCTACTGAAAATATTAATAGAATTGTGTCAAGTCAAAACAATATTAACTGTATTATCACTCTTGATAGTGGCTTGGTGTATTATTAATACCACCACAGATGATATTAGCTTTTACCTGTCAGGATACCTATTTGAAGGACTGATGGTATAAATATACAACATGAATGCAACAAAAAACTCACTAATTTATGTAGAAAAATGAAGTCAATTTTATTGGTACTTAAGCATGTTAATTATATATAATACTTGTAAAATGTCATACACTAAGAGCAGATGTTACTTTAGTTTGAACAGGTAAATGTAAAATAACTCTTGAAAAAGAAGGTATTTATACATTTTTAATTATATTAAATATTGGATAATTATTTGGATTACATTCTTAAAGGAAATAAAAAAATAATGTACCATTTTTTTTGTACCATTTTAAAAATAGCTTTTTAACTATTAATTTAATGGAATAAAATAATTTAAAAACAGAATAGCAATAGTAAAGGAATTATTATATAATGATTTTAAGACAGAATTATAATGAAAGGTTTCAGATGTATTTCTGTAGCTAATGAATCTCTAGTCATTTTTCTTTTAGCAATGAATATAGGTGTTAAAATATCATACTTTTTTAGAAACCTCTGCCTGCAAATTTTTTTCTAACTTCTTAATTTAATAACAGGAGGAGACATAATCTTTTTTCTATCTAATTATATTTTAGGAGAAAAATAACCCTCTCATTTTAGTACAGGATATCAAAGTAAATGAAAACTTTTATGTTTTCTTTAATGTTTATATTCTGCTCAATTGACTGTGAAGTAAATATGTAGACACTTATCTGTCCTTAGTTGAATATAAGATATAGAAATGTATAAATCTCATTCCACCACTATAACACATTATTTGTCATTATGTAGAGCAGGGTGTCAAACTCAATTAAAATGTGGGCCATTTGGCGCAACAGGCAAGATTCACGTGGGCCACTTCACATTTACAAATTTTGTTAAATTTATATTTTGAAGTGAGGATTTATGTTTACATTACATGTCACTGAGAGTGGCAGACATATCACTTCCAAATGTTGCCGGAACTGAGTCAACGTGTTTATACAAGTCCACAGGCCCCCCGGAAAAGGCCCTGGGCCACGAGTATACTCATCTTCAGTAGTGAAAGGGTTAACGAGGGAATTGTGTGTAAGGTGTTGCCTCATCTCCCCTAAGCGCTATTTTCTTCATAACAAGTTTTTCTATTTTCATTTTATTTCAGAGCATCATGGGCGACAAAAAATTGCCTCGGGAGCCACATGCGGCCCGCGGGGCTCCAGTTTAACACCCCTGATAATAGAGAAATGACCAAAAGTTAAGAAAATGAGAGAGCAGATTTTATTTCCTTTAAAATTAACACTTACTTATTTAAAATGACTCTAAACCACCCACCCACAGCATAGGTAAATACATCAACAGATAACAATCCTTTAAGGCTTCCCATAAAATGAAAGTAGCATGAACAAAACTGAGCAAATGAGGGCATTGTGCTACAATATTTAAACATTTACAATTAGGGCATCAGTTAAATATTTTCTAGAATGCTTGGGTAAAGGAGAGTACTTTGATGATAAAGCTACAAAATGGAAACTCTCTCATTTGTGATTCTATTATTTGACAGCCAAATTTGTGTTAACTCTTTATGACCTGTATTTTAAAATACCACATCTCTCTTACAGGAGAAAAATTTAACAAAGGGAAACAAAAGGCTGATCTTTTCCAAATTGATTCAGTAAATTAACAGCTATTAATTATAAGAGTTAAGGAAAGGAATAAGACAGAATAAAATAATGCGAGTCCTCTAAATGTTCATCAATAGAAGGAGGTTACCTTCACCCTCCAAAAGTGTAAATTCATAAAGTTATATCATATTGAGAGGATAACCCTCAAATGCCACCTAGTGACAAAAATAAAATTTATTTGTAAATATTTGCTGTCATCTAGTGGCTACCAGCGGAAGCTGGAATATGAAAATGGAAGACCAAAGGACTGGCGTGGTCAAACTGTGGTGTTCTACTTTAAATTATGGTGTACTTTATGGTGTTGGCAAATAATATCAAATGTGCCTTGCACTGCCAGAAGAACCATTAAATTTGTGGTGGAAGAAGTACAGCCAGAATAATCCTTAGAATCGAGGATGGTGAGACTTTGTCTCCCACACTCTGGCCATATTTTCAGAAGTGACCAGTCCCTGGAAAAGGGCATCCACATGCTTGGTAAAATACAAGGTCAATAAAAAGGGGGAAGACCTTGGTAGAGTAACTGCAACTATGGATCATATATAACAAGTTTAAAGAAGGTGCAGGATTGGTAAGTGTTTTGTTCTGTTGTTAAATGTCAGAAATGACTTCATGGCACATACAACAGGTACTTTTTATGAAACAAAGATTTTCCACAGTTATTTCTCTGAAATATATTCATTCACTGCAATAATCATTTTCTAAATCAATAGCGAGACTGTACCACGCAGAGCACAATAGACATGGTAACAATGCATGGTCCCCGGTCTCAAGAAATTCTCTATCTAATGGAGGGGGAAGAAGTGTAGACACTTTAAACATGGTGTTAGGAAGACAATACCATCCAAAGAGTTTAACATCCAATAAGAATTTTAGCATGCTTTAAAGAAAGATCTAACTGCTAAAACTTATAAATGTGGTATTAATGTACAATTATATAGTTCAGTAAAACTCTACTCTGTTGAGCAAAAGAAGGGGGAAAAAGTCACCAAATCTGGTCATTTAGATACAAGATTCAAAGTATCACTTCATATCTAATTTACCTATCTAAACTTTAGTCTTTAAGGTTATCTTAATTGCTTGTTTTACACTAATTGAACCCATATAAAAAAGTATATAGAATAATGCATATGTATAATAATTTTATGCACATATGCATATATAAACCTTTAGGGAGATTTTACCTATATCTATCTGTGTATATATTTTTATGGAAATTACAGATATATATAACTTTATTGACTATCAGAGAGCTTCAAATAACTCATGGAAAAATGGAGTGAAAAGACAGTGGAATTCTCCCACCAACTTTATGAACCCCCCCCTCATATAAGACATAAAAATTAAATATATTGCCATTCCTTTATTAATTAAACTACAAAGTGACGACTACTGACAGTAAGTATGTAAATAAAAGTCTATCAGGTAACAATAGTGAAGTTATCATTTATGAACTACTAATTTGGCACAGATGTTAATTTTCACAGTAATTCAGTGAAATTCTCCCTATTTTGTATATGGAAAAACAGATTTTAAAAGTTAAATCAGCAGAGTAATAATAACCTCTCTGGGGCAGACAAAGGACCTGCGCTAGAAGGAATAACTAGAGCTGGTATGGTTGGGCACACTGAACCAACCAAACCCAAACTCACTACCACTGCGTCAATATTGGTTTACAGTGGCCCCCTGGGGGTTTCTGAGACCCAACTGTTTATGGGAGTAGAAAGCCCAGTCTTTCTCCCATGGAGCTGCTCATGGTTTTGAACTGCTGCCATGTGGATCACAGCTCAGTGCATAAGCAGTACACCACCAGTTCTCCTTGTCAGACTGAAGAGGCCTTACAGAGGAGTTTGGATTATCTTGGAAGAACTCCACATAAAGAAGACATATAAGGTTGTAGAAAGAATATAGCTTAAAAGTCTGCATGGCTGGAGAGTTGACACAGAGTAAATGCTACTATCTGCTGAGTACATTGACACGGGGTTGTCATGGACCAGACTTGCCTTCACCGCAATTGAGAGAGAGAGAGAGAGAGAGAGAGAAAAACTTCCTTCCTTGTAAAATTAGCATTATGAAGCCTGTCCTATTAAGTGTCATTCTGCAAAGAGGCCTCAACATGGTTGCATTCAAATTATTGTTGAATATAATCATATCTATGGTTCTTTTAAACTAATGGTCAGAATTGACATACACGCCATCTAAATTATGAATAGGGCAATACTTCTAATCTTAACATGACCTTTATACCAATCACTACCATCTACCATGCAATGTTGGGGAGTTCAAAGATTTAAAATATATTAATGTGAGAACACAGTATACATTCATTTTATAAACCAATTTTGCCATGATTTCCACAAATTATCAAACTTTATTTCATATCATTAAACAACAATGCAAGGGAGTTTGTTTCCTTAATAAAAAATTTACTTTCAAAGGAAAATATTGCAATAGACCAAAATATAAGGAAATGTTAGCAACGTCTATAACGCATAATACAATGGGGCTTCAGAAGTTTCACAGAAAAATGGAGTAAAAAAATCATGGAATTTCTCCACAAAATTTTTGAAGCCTTCTATTAGCTACAAATTTCAAGGTATAGCTCTCATTATTTGAATATGATTATGATACTAAATAGAATTATGCACATAGCTATTTGACATTTCTGAAATGACATGCCTAATAAGCTCCTGATGAATATGAGATGAACCCATGGATCACAATTTATTTTTAATTTCTCACATCTTGATCAAAACGTTTCACTGAGGGCATTTTATAGTCCCCAAGAAAAATAATCTTCTGAACCAGTATTTTACTCACTTTGTGTCTTATGCAAAATAATACCACTACTTCATGTTTACTTTACTCCTGACAAAAAAAGTGGTCCAAGACATTAGTTCTATGGTTCCTAAGATATAATCTTCCTTGATATACTTCTCTAGAAAAACTGTAACCAAAATCCTTGTTATCAGAGAAATTATTGCTCCAACTTTGGAAACGGGTTTTTTCTTGGTATTAGATGAAGAAAAATGCTAACTATTAATGTAGCAGAATGTATACTCATCTTTAAGCTAGCATCTTCTAGATTGGGTAACAGAAATCTAGGCTATAATTAAAAGACTAGGTTTGGAGTACACCAGATCTGAGTTTAAAGACTATATTGCATAAAGATGTTCAATAAGCATAGACAATAAAAACTTACCATATATACTCGAGTATAAGCCGGCCCAAATATCAGCCGAGGCACCTAATTTTACCACAAAAACTGCTTTAAAAATGTGCTGAAAAACTCGGTTTATACACGAGCATATATGGTAAATAACGGCATGAGCAGGAAGAAACCTGAAGTGTGAAACTAGCAGAGTAACCTTGGAAAAGTTTTCTCTCTCTCTCTCAGTCTAACAATTTCTACTTAGGAGGAATACTGAGAGGATGAAAAAATACACAAGAAGTCTCCAGCTCAAGATATTTCAGGTCTTCAGTCCAATGAAATTGTTGTTACTTCACATTTTATTCTATCATAGACGTTATTGATCCAAGACCTAGTATTTTTAAAAATTGTGATTATATATGTATATATAAAACAGTTGATGTTACGTGTACAATTTAGTATCATTAGTTATATTCAGAATAGCGTGCAACCACGATGAAACATACAATTTTCCTCTAGTTCCTAAATGCTTCCTCCCCACCCACTATCATGATACGAATTCTACCTTGCAAGTCTGGCTAGACCAGAGGATGTACACTGGTACAGATAGGAACTGGAAACACAGGGAATCCAGGGCGGATGATCCCTTCAGGACCAGTGGTGTGAGTGGCGATACTGGGAGGGTTGAGGGAGAGTGGGTTGGAAAGAGGGAACCGATTACAAGGATCTGTGTGACCTCCTCCCTGGGGGACAGAAAACAAAAGTTGTTGAAGGGAGATGTTGGACAGGGGAGGATACGACAACATAAACAATTTATAAATTATCAAGGGCTCATGAGGGAGCGGGTAAGGGTGAGGGAGGGGAAAAATGAGGACCTGCTGCTGGGGGCTTAAGTGGAGAGCAAATGTTTTGAGAATGATGAGGGCAATGAATGTACAAATGTGCTTTACACAATGGATGTATGTATGGATTGTGATGAGTCATATGAGCCCCTAATAAAACGATAAAAAGAATAGTGTGCAACCATGAACATTTTTTCCAAAATCATTTTATCACTTCACACAGAAGTTCTATACCCATTAAGCAGTAACTCCCCATGTACCCCTTCCTCTACTATCTCGAATCAATGGCCTATTCTAGATTTTTTGTCTAAGTGGGACCATACAATATTTGTACTTCTGTACCTGTGTTATTGCACTTAGCACAATGTTTGCATTAAAAGCTTTTAATGGCTGAAAACGTCATTCCTTTCTCTCGTTAGGTGCTGTGCAGTTGGTTCTGACTCAGTGACCCTGTACACAACAGAAAGGTGCCTGGGCCCGCACCTTTCTCCCCTTTGTTGCTACACTGGAGCCCATCAGTGCAGCATTGTGCCGATCCAACTTTTCAAAGGCCTATTTCTTTTTCAATGCCCCTCTACCTTCAGGGACTGGTTGGTGTCTCCTGAAGATGTCCAAAGTATGTGACAGAGTCTCATCACCCTTGCTGCTACAGTGTATTCTGGCTGTGCTTCGCCCAAGGCAGACTGTTTGTTTTTTGGCAGTCCATGTTACTTTGAATCTTCTCTGCCAGCACCATAATTCAAATGCATCAGAGGAGGAAGCCAATGACCATAAGGAGGCTGCTGGGCAGTGCTCAGGCCCCTCACTGAGCTGCAGCACATGGGACAGTTCAAGAGTCCTCTTGCCCCACCATCAGCTCATTCCTTTTATTACCGCAATACTATTCCATTGTACACATATACCACTTGGATTATTCATTGAGTCTTTCCACGTTTCGTGTACTTACGTTAATAGAGGAATCCAGTGTCCCATGTGCCGCTTCTAACTTCCCACCAGACTTTCCAAACAGAGCTTTCAGAACCCAGATCATGTTTAAGCTCCTGCATACCATTTCCTGATACTTGATGCAAAAAGTACTTTTTCTTTTCTCTACATTTTGGCAGTTATTTTGGTGTCTTCAGTTGAACTTATTATTTTCTTTCTAACATCATCGTACCGTATTTGGGTGACTTTTTCTCCCTGTGTGAACTACATGCTTCTTAACAGAAGGGATGACATATGTTTTTTGCCCTCCAAAGAAATTTATAATTGAAATGTCATTTTAGAACGTAAGTGAAACTTCTACAAGCTGTTTAGAAGTACCTGATTTAAGACTTGCTTGTGATAAATAACATTTAACTAGATTTCATTTATTTCATATTTAACACAATGTCACTTCACTGTACATATGAATAATGTTGACATGTAAAACGTGTTCTTAGACATCTATTTACCACAATAAAAATAATCTGAGTCAATGACAAAGGTGAAAAAGGGTACAAAGCAGAATCATGTTGCATACCCAAGCAATGATTCCAAGTGTCGCTGACAGCCTGGAGGACTGATGGATCATACATACTCCAGGCTCTAGGGTTCTAAGATCAAAAGAACTAGATATTTCTTAGCTACCAGTGATGATTGCCCTGAAAAGGTACCTGCAGATACAGTTGGAAGACGTGGATCAAGTGGGAGAGAAATATGGAAACAAATCACCACCCCTAAGGGGGATGAACAACAGAAACGTGGATGAAGGGAGACAGTGGATGGTGTTACATATGTAAATAATAATTTATCATTTATTAAGAGTTCATGAGGGTGGGAGGGTGGGGAAAAAGAGAAGCTGATACCAAGGGCTCAAGTAGAAAGAAAGTGTTTTGAAAATGATGATGGCAACATATGTACAAATGTGCATGATACAATAATGTATGGATTGTTTTAAGAGCCCCCAGTAAAATGATTTATTAAGAAAAAAAAAACAACCCCAAACCAAAGTAACAACCATGTTTACTGGTCTGATAGAGACTTGTGGAAGTCCCCATGAGGGGAAGGCCTAGAGATATCAAGCAAGGCTGGAACTGACCTCACTGCTGTGGCTGACTTATAAGGTGAACAATAGGACCAACGAGGTGTGTGTTCATTAGAACAATCAACCACTAAAAAGGCAAATTTTGTCCAGGGACAAAGCTCAGGCTGCAGGCAGGGAAAGAGAAATAGTAAACACAGGGAGGCAAGGGCAGAGAACTGACTTTCTGGGGGGGCTTCCAATCAATGCCCCAAATGTGTATGAATTCTTGAATGGAAAACCAACTTGCTCTGTAACCCTTCACCCACAGAGCATTTGTAAGGCATGAAAATGAGGAAACTCTAAATTGTAAGCTATTTATCCTCATTACCAATTAAGACTTTAACAGTTAGTTTCCAGAGTTTGGTATTTATATTTTGATATAAAATGCACAAAATCAAACACACATAGGTGAAATAAATTGTCATACTCTACCTCAATTTAAACAATCATTTTATATAACAAAGTTAATTAAATGACCTAATGAAGATAAAAGCACTTTATAAGACATATTAAAAACTTTGTAATATAAGTCAAATGCTAATTGTTGTTACTGGTCCTTTTGTTGCCTTTCTTTGCTTTATTTCTAGTTAGAATTCTGACCTCCAATAAAACCTCACAGTTTAAAAGTATAGTCTCTTGGTAATGCTCTTGTCAGTTACAATCACATTCTATACTTCGCAAAATTAAACATTACTATTCAGTCTATTTTATTTCACAACTACGTATGGTATAAGACGTATTCCTAAATACAACAAAGTAGCAAAATACTCACCCTTGTTTTATTTGGGTCACTTTTACATAGTTGATAATTCTATTCCAACCTTTACCTGCTAGATCTTACCTCTGCATTTAGGTTATCTGCGAGGCTTTCTAGAAACTGGCTTTCAATTGGGTTTTGTTGAGTGAGTAAAGTGAGGTAATGGCTTAGCTTATCATGTGTTGTGATTATAATTCCTTCCCCAAATTTGTCAAATTGTGGTCTTCCAGCTCGGCCAAATATCTGCATGACATCTAAAATCCCAAGGTCAACAAAGGATCCTCTTTTTGCGGCATATATCTGTGTTCCCTACACGAGGAAAAATTAATACAAATTAACATAAACACAGACAGATATCATCTTGATGAGCCAAATACTGAAATTAGGCAAATAAGACAAGAACTCAAAAGTGTATTCTAACTAATCCTTTCCTCATCTATGATATAGTTAAACGGTCTCAATATAAACTAGATTCTTATTGGAGAAAATAATTCTGGGCTTATATAAGTAGTAACATTCATAATCAACGAAACAGGAACATCAGAATATTTTTCTAGGTGAATCAATCCACAGGTTTAAGATACAAGCAAATCCATGTGCAAAGGATGGTAAGCTCTTACCTTAATAATAACAGCATGAGCAGGAAGATTGACACCCCAGGCTAAGGTAGCTGTACAGACTAGGACTTTGATATGCCCATTAGAAAACAAATTTTCAACTAAATTTCTGTCCTGCCGAAGCATTCCTGCATGGTGAATACTAAAACCATCTGGGAATAATTCTCGTACTTGCTTATTTCTTGACTTTTGTACCTAGTAGAGATAGTAACAAAACAGAGAGAAAGTAATTATCACGTTGAATTAACCTAAACTATTAGCAATGCTGTTGAGTGAGTTATTCAAGAAAGAATAAAATTTATAAACACCTTCAGATATTACTAAACCTACATATATTATGCTTTATACAAATAATTTTTGAAATTACATATATCTCAGTGGCTCCGAACTCATTCAGAATAAAGATCAGATTCCTTATAATGCAAAGCCATGTAAAACTCAATGTCGCCCCCTAACCTCACTTATGCACACCAAGCAGAAAGGGTCTGTTTTTTCTCTAAGTCACTTTATTGCTGACTCCATCTCAGGGTCTTTATAGCTTCTGTTCCTGACTACCTCCTTTACAGGAACACGGTTTATACCCTTACTGTCTGCTTGTTTCTGCTCAACTGTCCTTTATTAGAGGCCGCCTCTCAACATGCCCACCCCCCACCCCCGCTGCCCCCATTCTCGCTCTTCCTTAGGCCAACTTGCAGGTTGTGATTATAAATTAAAGTAAGATTAGTCACCATGGTAGTATTTTCCAGATGATCAGGTAGCTTATGACCAGAAGGTTGTATTTAACCCGATGGTTTCTGTCAGGACAGGGAAAAGGGGCAAGAGAGAGGAAAGCACTGGCAAGGCGGTGATTACAATGTTATAAGATGAATCTTGAAAAACAGAAGCAGTAACATGCAGGAAGTCAGTTGTAGGATGTAGACGAGAAAAACTGAATGTGTTTTGAGGAGCAATTGAAACCTGGGTACGTTAAGATTGGCAATTAACATGCAATTATTATCCTTTAACTATTCTGAAATATCTCTTGTCCCTTTTCAACCAAGTCAACTCAATGTCTTTGTGGCTATCTTCTTTGCCCTAACTTCTATTTAGATCCTTCTAGTATATCTTCGTATTTAGAATCTCTTTTTTTCTCCTCTGTTAATCCATATCCATAAGATTCTTTAAGCTTTCTCAATTTAAGACTACATTCCTGTACTTTGTGATGCCTTTCTAGTTAGATGTATTTCGTACAATATCATAAGCTATAATTTACTTTATCAATGCTTCACACAAACATACATTATTTGGTTTATCATGCAGTGCTTTCCTATACATGGATTTTTAAAACCAATAACCGTCATGACAATCATTTTTATCCAGTCATTCAAACCATTATTCAACAAACTTTCCAAAAGAACATCCCACTGTATGCCGAATCAAGGATTGCAGTCCTTTAGGACCACACGCCTGGCATCACAATGGTACAGCCTGAACGTTTTACCTTCCCTGTGATAAAAAGGAGAGCAGCGCCTGACAGCCAGGAGCTGGTCTGCAACTAACTACCACATGGGCCTTGGTGTCGCTAGGAGCTAAGGCTAGCACTCGCAGCTCCATCTCCGTAAACTCCTGTTGGGTGTGAACAACCACACTGTCATTAGACCAGGCTCTGTGATCAGAGGGGGAAAGACAAAAACAGGTCCACTTTGTCATTGTGTGCGAACCAAAATAAGACACGAACATTGTCCAAACTACAAAAATGACCACACATCCCCTATGCTGGCTAAGGAGTATCTGCTTTTTCTTCACCAATTACAGTTTTTGCCTGATACTATTACTCTCCCCCGTGAGATAAGACTTAAGATCAAAATCTTAGTCATTCTCACTTCATGACAACCTCCAAACTAAAGCAACGTCTTGTTTCTTTGAACCCTGCAAAAAAAAAGAATCATGTAATATAAGCCTTGATCTCATATAAGTACTTTCTAATATCCTCTTCTGAGATTCTCCAAAACTCCCCATGGTATGTACTGGTCCTCATTGCAAGGAGTTCATAAACCCAATGGGTTTTTCACTGATAAGTGTTTCTGGTGAATTTTGATAGGATGACTTGTCTTAGATCTTTGACTTTACATCTGGCCTAAGCATACAACTTCACATTAGAGTCTTCTTTGGTCCTATATGCAGCCAAGGAGCTATAAATCATTGATGACATCACCAAATGGGGGGATTTCTATAAAAAATATAAACACACACACACACACACACACTGTTATGGAGTCAATTCTGACTCCTGGCAACCCTATAGGGCAGGGTAAGACTGCTGCTGTGGGTTTCAGAGACTTTAACTCTTTACAGGAGTAGAAAGCCTCATCTTTCTCCTGTGGAGGAGCTGGTGGTTAGCAGTCCAGCCCTTTGCCACCAGGGATCCTACTTTAATATAAAAGTAGTGTTTATATAGTCAAAACTTCTGTTTGGGCATTATGGCACATGTTTACTTGCTAATGTTCTCAACACTGCATTCTCCCTATTTAATAGTGTCTTTTAGAACATTTCCCATGAGTCTTACGTAAAGGAAACCATACTGGCAGCGAGTGGGGGTTCAAGGAGGACGTCTGATGGCTCAGTGGTTCAAGGTCTTGACTGATAACCAAACACTTAGTGGTTCAAACCCACAGGAAGTCCAGAGAAGAAAAGTATAGCCATCTGCTGCCTCCATATTGAATTGCAGCCCTGGATACTCTATAGGGCATCTACTCTGCCCTGTAGGGTCACTAGGAGTCAGAATTGAATCTAAGACTATGGGTTACTTGGAGTTTTGGGAGACTGAGGTTCTAGTCCAGACTTACCCATATTAATTATATCTAGGGTCACTTCAAATTTAATGTTAATTATAATTAAAAATTGATCCAAGAAAATAGCACACCACGAAACTGTCTTCAATTATATACTGAAGGTAGACACATTAATAAACCACACCATCTAGTGGCCAGACAGGTAAATAGCAACTTACACATTTTTGAACCTTTTAGAGTCCAAAAAACAAAAACATTTATTCATAAAAAAGACTACCGTCTTCAAGTTTCAAGTGTGTGAGGGATAACATCCTTATCCTGTTTTTGTGCAGTGTGTTTGGTCTGTTAGAAATCATTCGGCACTCTATACACTTGATTAAATATGCTAGAGGTATATGGCTCCAGCAGTTTTCTTTTCAGACAAGCACTATTTTCACTGCCAATCTTCTTAGTTTTTTTTTCACCCATCATTAATTTGGTTGCTCTTATATGGACCATTTCATCACTGCTAAAATGTTGCACAAGGTTCAAGGTCAAAAACAAGTTCAAATGTTGCACAAAGTTCAAGGTAAAAAAAAAGTGTGCCAACATTAAAATATGGTAGGCCCCAGTGGCACTTTTTATGAGGGGAAACAGGATAAAAGCTCAACTTTTATTGTTAGCAAGTTTGGATCTCTCGTTATATTTTAAAGCACAAAGCTGCTTTTTTATGCTTTCTCAATTTAACACTAAATTCCTTTGTGATGTCTTACTTCTTCGATCATGTATTTAGTACAAGATAACATTATAATCTACTTTATATGGATTTCACCTAATCAATCACTGGTCATTTAGGGAGTATCTTTGGGGAAAAGCTTCTTTCTTGTGGTGTATCTGCCAAGATAGACCAGAGTTCTTTCAGAGGCAAGGGTAGGAAGATAAGAAATGTTTTATCTACTGCATTTTGTCTCTAACATTAAGGAGCGGAGACTCAGACCTAACAGAGAACACTAAAAACCATTGTCTGGAGGAGGTACTCTATATAAGCATATGGCTGGAGTGCTGTTTCTTTCGGTGCAGCCTTCTCCCCGTGGACTTCCAGTGGATTATTCTGGTGTGAAGGCCCAGGTGAGGTAGCTGTGGGTGGTTCTGACTTTTGCACCGATGACACAGTAAGTAGAACACAGGGCTTATTTAACCATGAGCATAATACGCTCAAGAAGCAGACAGCACCTCCCACTAACTGAGTGCATCCTTCTCGACTCTAAGAGGTACCAGGGGCCCCTTCTTTCTTGCCTCTGTTTTCCTTTTATAAATTCAAACCAATTCCAGCAGGTACTGGAAATAACAATGATCTAAAAAATGTCTAGGCTGTTTTTTGCCTTCACTATATTTTAATCTGAATGAGTCGTTTGTTGTCTGACATAGCTCACAGTGCAAATAAACTGAAATCCTGAGGAATTAAGACTCAGGGATCTGTGGCTTTATAAATGTTATTTTCAAAAATCATGATAGAATAAATTTGGCTACTTTTACCCTGTTGGTGCACAGTTCTCTGAACTTTAACACAAATACACATTTGTGAACCGCCACCATAGTCACGTTACAGAATCTTTCCTTAGCCTCCAAAACTGGTCTTGTGTTCTCCCCACCCAAAAATACCCTCAAAAATCACAGATCTGTTTTTCATCCCTACAGTTTTGTCACTTCAAGGATGTTGTATCAGTTGAATCAGACAATATATAAACTTTTGAGACTAGTTTCTTTTATTCCGTGCAATGCCTTTGAGATTCACCTAGTTTGTTTTTTTTTTTTTGGGGGGGGGCGTGTATTAATATTTCTCAATCTCTCTGTTTTTAATTGCTATGTTGTTTTCCATGGTATGGATGAGTATATTACAGTTGATCGTTCATACCCATTATAAGGCATTGCTTGGTTCCCAGTTTTGGGCAATTGTCAATAGTCTCTATGAACATTTATGTAAACATGGGGGAATCTAGAGCAGATGCCCAAAGTGAGATTGTTGGGTTATATAACCAACATATGTTTAACTTTATTAAAAATTGCCAAAGCACTTTCCAGAGTGGCCATACCATTTTTCATTCTCATCAGGAGTAGAGAGTAATTCTAGTTCCTTCCCATACTTGCTAGCATTTGCTATTGTTATTTTTTAATTTCAGCTATTATATAAGGTATAGGGTGACATTTCCTGGTAATTTTAATCTCAGTTCTTCTTCTTCATGTGCTTGGATGTTTAATTCTAATCTGGTCCACACTAAAGTTTAAGTTCCACAGTACCTGAGAGAAAAATACTGTCCATGTACAGTACAACTATATATAATTGGAGCTTGAGATGACTTAGAGTTAAGTAATGTCATAGTCATTGAATAATCATTTACATCCTTCAGTAGCATTTAAGAAATTTACAAAGCACAATAGTGACTAAGACAAGGAAAAACGAGTAGCGTGAAGAACTAACTGTCATTTAACTAAGAAACAACACTGGGCTCACACATAAGAACAACTGTGAGGAGGGTGCAGGACTGGGCGGTGCTGTACATAGGGTGCCTATGAGTTGGAACTGACTTGCTAACAACCTAACAGCAGCAGCAGCAACAACAGGCTGCTAAGTGGAAGGTATGCAGTTCAAAACCACCAACATCTTTGGGAGAAAGACAAAGAGTTCTATTCCTCTAAAAAGTTCGTCTCAGAAGCCTACCAGGGCAGTCCCACCCCACCGATAGGGTCACTATGAGTCAGAATTGACTCAGCACCAGAGCATGAAATCTATCTGTGGGTATGGACTGCGTAATCTTGAGACTGGTAAGGAAGACAGGCCCCCGCGAGAACACTCCATTTCTTTCTACAAACTGTGTTTGTTATGTTACTATGTGGACAAAAGTGAACGTGGGAAAGTGCAGAGTACATTATGGTTAATTTGTGTTTGTATGCTCAGACGTGGCAAAGTGCCTTCTACACTGCTGGGACTTAAGACACATTTTCTGCCTGGATGAATCCAAGATCAGCTAGTTTTATCAGAGAAGCCTTTACAAAAAAATGTGAAATGTGGGTCTAGAAAGAAAAGTTGGATCTTGTCACAAGAGAGAGGCTATTTGAGGCAGTACAATAAGAATGGTGAAAAACGGCAGCATGTCTGGAAGGCACTGCACTCAAGAAGTGTACGGCAAATGGAAGGACATTGTGGGGCAGTGAATTATTTGGTATGGCTCTTCTATCCAGTCTTTGTTAATCCCACCAAATAACTGGGTGGAAACTTAGAAATAGGGTGGAGGCAACTCTAACATAGTGACTGGATGATTTTGCTGTCCTGCTGGATATAAAATGAGCGAACTCAGAAGCAGGAACGGGGGTTCTCGCTCTCACCTCCAGTGATAAAGATGAGCCATAGTGAAATTCCCACAGACTGCTGTTGTTCGGTTCCAATTCTTAGAGACGACTAACACTTAGACACGACTACTACAAACCAATCTGGTTTGCAAGTACGGCAAGGCTTTGATGTGGGGGTAAAGTTGTTTGCTCCTTTGGACCGGCACCTTCCATGCTTCATGGCCTGTGGGAGAACGCTGACTGCCCAGCCTTGGGAGCTAATGCAGCAGCTGCTGGCCTGTCTCTCCACCTAAGATAACGGACACTTGCCCCTTGTCCCCTGACTAAAGCTGCGGAAGGCTGCAGTCTGCAAACTTACCAGTTACTTCCCATTCCCAACCTCATCTTCTCCTCCCATCTGTGAACAAGTTGGTTGAAGTGTTAATGTTCCTTTGTCAACGTTCAAAGACTCCTGTACGGTCCCATTATATGTAAAACTGTCACGTGTTATAGGCTGTGTGCAGGGAATGTATTTAAACCCAAAGTCCAAGAGCCCTCGAATGTCTATACTGCAGGGACCTGCATGTATATAAGTTTCTTCCTGTGTAGTGTACCATCTTGAACTATATATAATGTAAAACAAGAGCCATCTCTACATTATCTTATACTTCGTCATATATTCTTTGGACATGTTGTCAGGAGAGACCAGTCCCTGGAGGACATCATACCCAGTTTCTGCTATTTGTTCAAGTTGTTGGTTTAAATAAATTTTGGGTTGTTCTCTTTTAATGTAGGTATTGTCATAGATTTCTCTCTCATTACCTTTTCTGAGTCCAAAACATGTTGAGCTATTTTGTTTTCATTTTTGCATTATTTAGAAATGTAAAATTTTAACTTTTGCTTTCTATGATTCAATAATTTTTTAGTAGTATACTATTTAATTTCCATGTATTTATTCTAGTTTCATTCGTCAGAAAAATGCTTTATAATTTCCACTTAAGCTTTTTGAGACTTGTTTTGTGGCCTAGCATATGTATGTTAGAGAAAACACGTGTTGTTCACGGTTCGATGGCTGCAAGACGCATTCTACATATGTCCATGAAGTCTATTTGGCTTATCGTTTAAGTTCTCAATTCCTTTAGAAACTTTTA
This sequence comes from Echinops telfairi, assembly GCF_000313985.2. NCBI lineage: Eukaryota > Metazoa > Chordata > Mammalia > Afrosoricida > Tenrecidae > Echinops > Echinops telfairi. Next base: position 78,441,696 of record NW_022107431.1, read on the forward strand.
ATAATTGAAAGGAGCCCTGATGGTGTAGGGAGTTACATCTTGGGCTGCTAACTGCAAGGTGAGCAGTTTGAATCTAGAGAAAGATAAGGTTTTCTGCTCTAACAAAGTTTATAACCTTGCAAACCCAAGGGAGCAGTTATTTGGACTTATAAGGTAGCATCAAAGAACAAAAAAACTGTATCATTGTAAATGAGGGTGAGTGCAGAATGAAGACTCAAAGCCCATCAGTAGGCAACTGGACACCCCCTTACAGAAGGGTTGTGGGGAGGAGATGAGCCAGTCAGGGTGCAGGAGAGCAACAATGAAACATATAACTTTCCTCTAGTTCTTAAATGTTTCTTACCAGCCCCCCTCACAACTATCATGATCCCAATTCTACCTTACAAATCTG
>NW_022107431.1:78442517-78456883 GCF_000313985.2 Echinops telfairi
TTAAAAAAAAAAAAAAGGTAGCTGGAAGTCAGAGTTGACTGTATGGTAGTGGGTTTTGTTTGGAGTTTAGTCCATGCTTGAAAGTGGTGTGTTGACCCCTGCCACTACTGTAGCCTTTACTATTTATTCTTTATATTAGTCAGGTATTTGCTTTATTTTGGTGCATTGCCGCTGGGGGCATAACTCAATGACATTAAATTGATTCCTGGTTCATGGTGACCATGGAGGATGGAGTACAATTGCCTTTGTGGGATTCTGAGATTTTGCCACCAGGACTCCTTGGGAGCATATATAAATGTTATGCCTATTTCCTGGATTGTTCTTTGACTAATATGAAATGCCTTTATCTCTTATAATAGATTTTGATTTAAAGTCAATTTTAGTTGCTGTCAGAATGGTTATTTCTCTTCTTTAAAAAAAGTTTTATTCAATATCTTTTCTTAAAACAAGAAAACATTTTATTTGACGTTAATAAAGATATATCAGTCTATAGTTCAGTCACATCAAGCAATATTGTACAATGGCTGGCACAATCAGTTTCAAAACATTCTTTTTTTCTTGAACTCCTTGATATAAGCTCCCTTTTATCCCCCCCACCCCCACTGTACCCCCCAGAAACCCTTATTCTACTTGCTGTCCCTATAGGTTCATCCACCCTGGGTTTCACTTACTGAAAAACAGAAAAATATGTAACAAAAATTCAAGAGGGTGAACCCTAATGACTTAACACAGCTGAGATAACCCCCCATATGAACAAACAAAAAAGCCTAGAAAATGTTGAAAACTAGATCAGGCCTAGTTGCAATTAACTATTTTTCTCTATCTCTTTATTTTCCATATGTTTGCGTCGCGTTGTTTAAGATCAGTTTTTTTTCTTTTTTTTTTAAGATTATTTTCTTGCGGGGCTCTTATAGCTCTTATGAAAATCCATACATCAACTGTATCAAGCATATTTATAAATAAATTGCCATCATTATTTTCTAAACATTTACATTCTATTTGAGCTCGTTATCTTCTCCTCTTTATAGCCTCCCTCCCCACTCCCATCCTCATGACCCCTTGATAAATTATTATTATTTTCATATCTTACAGCAACCTCTGTCTCCCATCACCCAAGGTTCCTGCCCCTCTGCTTCCCCCACCTTCCCCCTACTCTCCTGATATCAATATTCCCATTTCTGTTCCTAGGGGCTTATCTGACCTGGATTCCGTGTTGTGAGCTCTTATCAGTACCTGTGTACATGCTCTGGTCTAGCCCACAATGAAAGGCAGGACTGGGGTCATGATAATGGGCAGTGAGGAACCTCAAGGATCCAGAGGAATATTGTGTTTCATCGGTGCTATACTTTTCTCTGGTTGACTCATCCATTCCTTACGACGCTTCTGTGAGGGGATGTCCCATTGTCTACAGATGGGCTTTCAGTCTCTCAACAATATGGTTTGTTGTTTGTTTGTTTGCTGTTTGGGGTCTTCAAATGTTACCTGACACTGTCGACACCTCATGATTGCATAGACTAGTGTGCTTCTTCCATGTGGGCTTGTTGCTTCTCTGCTAGATGGCCGCTTGTTTAAGTTCAAGCCTTTAAGACCCCAGATGCTATATCTTTTGATAGCCGGGCACCATCAGCTTTCTTCACCACATTTGCTTGTGCACCCATTTTGTCTTCGGCGATCATGCCAGAAAGGTGAGCATCACAGAATGCCAGGTTATTAGAACAAAGTGTTTTTGCATTGAGGGAGGGTTTTAGCCAGACACCCAAAGTCCATCCACTTCCTCAATGTATTGCCATATAAATATATGTACCTATGCCAATACCTCTATTTTTATGAACTAATATGTTTACATAAGTGCTCACCTATGTTTGTACCTCTATCCATAGCTTTGCTTCCTAGATCTTTCCTGTGTCCTTTTACCTTTCTCCTTTCCCACCATCACATTCACCCTTCTTCTGTCTCCTAGTAATTCCTCTCAGCTAGATTGCTGTTGCTGCAACATCCCCAGGATCTCTAAATCCTCCGCTTGTTGATATTAATTCCCTAGTTGTTCCTCTACGGTGTTGTTTGCTCACCACTCCCTGCCCTGCCTCCTCCCTTTTCCCTAAGTCCCTCTGGAACCTTCCATCTCATTGCTTTCTGTTCGCGCTTACTTCCCATGCCTATCTTACATAGGTAGGCAAGCCAACAATAACAGAGACAATATAAAGAGAACACACAAAAAAAAAATGGAATAAAAAGAGTATTAAAAGGAATAGGAAAACATATTTAAAGAAAAGTAATAATAACTAGCAAAAAATTTGAAAAAGCAGAGTTAATTTCAGGTCTGTCCACTGACCTTTAAGACTATCTCCCCACTGATCCTGGGAACTGCCCCTTCTAGCCTAAAGTTTATTTTGGGGGCTCCTCGGGGGCTTTGAGGCTTTGCTCTGTTCCCGTTGCTAATCTGTTGTATTCCCTTCTTGGTTCACCCCACTGTGGGAATTTAGACTGGATTCACTCCACACCGTTTGTCCCCAGTATTGTCCTCTGTAGCGGTATGCTCCAGCGAGGGGTCACCATGTCTCAAGCTGTTGTCGGCCCTAAGTCCTCTCCGTGCCTTAGCGGCTATGTGTAGGGACATCGTCCTTAGGGCTTGGTGTGCCGAGATGGGGTCTAGACCCTCATTCTCTCTTTTTCCTTCTTGGTTTGCTTCCATGTGGATGTGGCTGGCCAGCCCCTCTCCCCAACCTGTAGGTTTAATCCTCTGGAGCACATACTCCTAGGGAGGGGGTCAGTTTAGCACTTTTGGGGCCGGCCCTGGAGCCTATTCTATTCATGAGTTGTTCCATGTAGCTACATTGCCCTCAAGGTTTGGTGCTCCGTGTTGGGGTCTGCAAGCACACTCCTGATTCTCCGAGATGGCCATGATGGCAACAGCCAGGTCCACAGAGAGCAGGAGGAGGAGAGGAGAGTGCCTCTCTATTTCTGACCAAGGCCTACATATACTTATAGACAACAAAAGAATAGATCACGTTTTATTATGATTATTTTAATTCAATCTGCCTTCTGACTTTTATGTAGGACATTTAGACCCTTCATATTTAATATTATTCCTGAAAATTAAATATCTACACCACTCATTTTGCTATCTGTTTGTGTTTTGCAACTGTTTTTTCTATTCTGAATTTTGTTATTGTATATATTTAGCTGCTTTCTCTGGATGTGCTTTATTGTTAACTTTCCTTTTTTCTTCAGATTGTTCCCTCTTGGTGATTTCTTAGTGTTTACCAAGTATGCTATAATACACAATTGCAACAGTATTAAACATATGAGCAAAACTTCACATGCAACATTAAAATAACTCTATACCTGAAATACTCCTCCTCCTCCACCATGACAGTTTATAACCTATAGTTCATAAGTTTACTTCTTAATTGTTTCTTACAAACTTAATGTTGTATTGGTAGGACTGAATTAGAGTTTATTCCCCCAGAATGTCATATACTTGGGTCCTTATGACAGTGTGATGTGATGCACTTTGAAGATCTCTCTCTTAACTTTTATTTCCCCCCACTGTGTACCAAAAGGAAGGAGCCCTGTGGGTGATGTCAGGTAAGCATTTCAAATGCACCAGCTGGCCCTGTGGAGGAAATATGAAGCTATGCCTGCCATGAAGATTTGGAGCAGGTTGCTTTGAGTCCGCAGACTCAATGGCAGTGAGTTTGGTTGTGTGTGTGTGTGTGTGGTTTTTCTTCTTTTAGTTTAAAAACAATCGAACGTTCGTTCCATTCCATTTGGAGTGCTCCTGTGCCCAATACTTGCAGAGCGGCTCTAGTGGTGGCAAACAGTTTGATATTCCCCTCATCTTCATATGAGAACTCCGCTGATGAACAATTTCTGGTTGGAAAGAGTTTCTTTCAGTATGTTATATGTGCTGCTCTATTTTCTTTGGTCAGTAGAGTTTCTGCTGAGAAATTCATAGTGGTGGGTTTCTTGATACTCCACCTTGTTTTGCTCACGCTGCTTTCAAAATTCTTTCCTGGTGTTCTTTTCAATAATTGTATTAGGATATGGCATGGAGTTGACCTTTAGGACATTTTTAAAAATAGAGATTAATGTAGCTTCCTATATTCACTGGCTTGATTTTCTGTTCAGGTCTCAAAAATTCTCTGATTTTATCTTGGAAAATAGTTTCTACACCTTTATTGTCATAGTGTCCTGGCATTAAAATAATCATAATATTAGATTTCTTAATGATCACATTTCTTTTTGGATTTGTTTGATCTCCTGTGTTTTCTTTGTACTTGATAAGCTGTTATGTTTCTTCCATTTCATCATCCATCTACTAGACTCTCTTGTTGAGTGCTTCTCTCCCTCTTTCAAATTCAGTTGTAGCAGTTCTGTGTATGTATGCTCCTTGATGTCTTAATTTCCACATTGAGTCTCTAATTTTGTCCTCCATTTTTTTCCTTGATCTCCACTCGCTTGTATTTTGTATGCTCTTTACTTTCTTTAAACATATTTGACATTCTAGTCAGAAAGTGATCAATTACTAAAACAAAACTGCCCTCCTCCTCCCTTGGAGAAATTTCCTCTTCATGCCTTGCTTTAGACTGGTCTGTCACTTGCAATTTTGTAGGTTTTACTATTTTCTGTTGAACATGGACAAACCATCTTGCTGGGTTTTTTTTTCTTATTTACATTTTGTATTTTCTCTCTCTCGCTTTGTGGGAAAATGTTCTAACTGAATAGCCTGGTTCCACAGAAATCGAGCACTCATTGCAAAGTGCAAGGTCAGAGCCTGCACCTCCAAGACGTTCTGCAGCACAAAGAGCAGAGCCCATCTCCGCAGACTCACCGTACTGGGCATCCCAGGGGCAAGGCTACACAGTCTCATTGGGTAGCTTTGAGCCATGATTGACTCAAAGGCTTTGCATTTTCTCCTGATAACCAATAGGGAACATTCTTATTCTTCAGGTTTTTTGGGTTTTGCATTTTCAGTGTGGATTTACAAAGTTCTAGCTGCTTGATTACTAGAATTCAATATCCATGTATAGGAGGGGCTCAGCTGTTTACAGACACTGATACAAGCGATGGAGCTAAACTTTCCTAAGGTGAAGCAGGGGTGGGGACTCTTTATGTCTTTATGCCATGGAAATGCCTGCACAGCCTGTGCCACGCAATCAATCTGCAGCATTCCCCTACCCTGCTGCCCTTCATAGTCTTAATGCCCATCTATCTTGGGGGCTTCAGTTAGATTCAGGAGTACTCTCTTGAAGCCACTGCTGCTTTTAAACCCCTCCCAAATGTAAGGCCTCTCAAGGGCCACTTTGTGCTGCCTTTAAAAAGGCACGCACACACACCGGGTGACAGCTTCCTCTTGTGAGTTTACTGTTTGGGATGTTACTCAGCACCATCCCCAAACTGCTGCCAAGTGCAAGTGCTAATGTTCGGCAGATGGGCTTTCCCAGTTTCTGTGATATCCCCATTCCTGCGCAACACCCCCCTCCCACCCACCCGCCACTTCTGGACTTAGCCCAACTGTCTAACACCTGAGCTGCCATTTGGAGTTCTGAGATCTCAGTCTATACTTGTTTTTATTTGTTGGTCAATGAATTCCCAGCTAGGGAAGTAAGTGGCAGCCTCCACTCACTTTGCCATCTTGTTTTGCTTTCTCTTCTCTGTAATTTTTCTCATTATAAAAACTCTTGTAGTAAAAATCTTAATATATATTAAGTTTTTCTTCTAATATTTCCTGGTAAAGAGGCTTAAGCTTAAGATTTTTAGGTTAAAGGGCCTGAAAAAGTCGGCGTTTAAAATATATTACCAAAAGGATTGTTAAAAGATTAAACTGATAATTGCCACAGGATAGAATTGAGTGTGTCAGATCCTCAAATCATTTTCAGAAGCCATTATCATCATTGTTAGTTGCTGAAGATTTACGGAGCTTATTAACTAATATTTTTTTATCTAATAGTACATTTTCTTCCAAAGTATATTTACCAATTATATTTTTTTGTTCACTAACTTATTGGAAAGGTCAATGTTTGCTTTATTCTTAATAAGAATACATCTAAAAATGTAGGTATTAAATAGTGGCAGCAGGTTGATTCCGACTAACTCCCCAACAGGGCAGAGAACTGTGCCTGTGGGTTCCAAGGTTGTCAATCTTTACAGGAGCAGACAGCTCATTTTCCTCCTAAAGAGTGGCTGGTGGATTTAAACTACTGCTGTTGCAGTTAGCAACCCAACTTTAGCCACCAGGGCTCTACTGCCATTTCATAAATGATGAAACTGTGGCCTGCGGTTGTTCAAGAGGCACTGTTAGAGGTCTTTATCAAAACAAAAACCCAGGCTTATCTGGCTCCAAAGTCTTAAATCTACACGAGCTTGTTCCATCTGAAAACAGAGAAGGCATACTTCCAAAGACCCAATTAAATCCTCTATTTTCTTTCTTTGTCTTTGCTTTGAAAGGTTTAATAAATTTTGACATCCCTCCTGTGATCGCAACATAAATGCTATATTAGAATGATGATATTAGCTTCCAAAAGGAAAAGAGATTGATAATGTGGGGATGTGAAAAGAATAAATGTTGAGAGGATGACATTTTGCCTAAATTTAAAATAAAAACTAAGAGAAACGAGAGTACTAAGCACTCTGTTCCTGTCTTAGGTTAACAGATAATCATCTAAGCCAGGAAAGGGAAATTCTCATTTTAATGGGACAGGAGGACACTGCAAGGCTGCCAGAGCAGAAATGATAGAAAGCTATCCACCTATCCACAGTAGGTTTAAAAGTACTTATAGCAAACCCAGCTTTTATCGACTTCAGAAATGCTACAGCTGGATCTGTGAAAACAACACGGAGACGGTTGGTGGCTCTAGATAATAAAAAGTCATAAAAATGACACTTTTAAGTAGCTTGAAGGTACATATTATTATTGGATTTGTCTCAGTGTTCTAATTTGTTCAATAGATATTTCCAATAAGTACATCATGAGGGATGTTGTATGATATGCCATGTCTACTAACAGAAGACCTAAATTCTACTCCTATATGCTCAAAATTTAGCCCACATCAGCACTCATATCAGAGAAATATTGCACAGGGTGGAAGGGAATACTGATCTCAGTACTAGAATATTTTAAGTCTGTAACATATTTTGTCCCTAAAGCAAAGGTGATTTATTTGACTGAGATTGTGCGTGAACATAATTTGAAGATACATCCATATATATACATACACACACACACACACACATATATATACATACATACATATACACTCATACATATACATAAACCTTCATTTAACTTAAGCTTTTATCATAATAGGAAACAATGGCTTCAATAAAAAATAAAAACTGAGTTCTAAAGGACGTATCTGTTTCTATCAATACATTAATACACCAGACCTAAACCAAACTTACTGCCATCAAGTTGATTCTAATTCACAATGACCCTGTGACAGTACAATGCCCCTGTGGGTTTCCAAGGCTGTAAATCTTTATGGGACTAGAAAGCCTACTCTTGGAGAGGCTGGTGGTTTTGAACTGCTGACCTTGTGGCTTGCAGCAAATGTGTAAGCTATTACATCACCAGGGCATAGTAATACAGGCTGTCATTATTCTCTGAGGTATGTTCTGTGTTACAGAAAAACGTGGTTCTTGAGACAGTAATCTTTGGAGGAGAAAGAATAAGGGCATTATTATAAGATGCACGGTCCTGGTAGCATAGTGGATTAGGAACTGTATTGTTAACTAAAAGTTATCTGCCAACCATACTGCATGAGAAAAATGTGGCAGTCTGCTTCTGCTAAGATTCACAGCCTCCAAAATTCTAGGGAGCAGTTCTGCTCTGTCCTTCAGAGTTACTCTGTGTTGGTTTATCCATATTGCTCATGATCTTCAAATTTCATTTATTGGGATATATTTTCTAAAAATAAGAATCCTATGATATATGTACAGTTTTATCATTATTCAGCCTGTTTCCTAAAGAATCACACATTACTCTTATTTGTTCTTCACCGTAACACACTAGAGCAGCCGTTATTTACTTCAATACTGTTCCCATTCACTGACCAGAAATTAAGGTTCAGAAATATTTACGTACCTCAGGCTCCTGGGTTTCTACAGAAATAAGCTTTTAAAAATGTGGCCTCTTGCTTTGGACCGCATTTGAAAACGCTGAGATGCCCGCCTGCCTTGGGGAGAACACTAAGCTACATCTCTTAGCTCAAGCCACTGCTGGAGTACTTTCCTTTCCATTCTTAACACTTCAGGAAATAGTTAGGAAACACAGGTGGAGTTTCCACTGATGGCGACTAACAGTAAATACAGGGACAGTTAGAAGAGTTTTAGAGAATGATTACTACCAATTGGAGAGAAATATGATACCTGGAAAAGGCACAGAAATAACGTCTGTATACTTTCCCACAAACGTACCACAAACATACACAGAAGAGGTGCATCTCCTTAATGAAGTTTTATTTATTAGCTATGTAAATAAAGTTATATTGCATTCAGTAAAACTGCAACCAAATACATTAAGATCTGTACTTCATGAGTCAAGAATTCAGATGAGTACATTAAACACTTAGGGGTAAAGTACCACTGTGATACCATAGGAATTTAGCAGTATTTCAATTAACAAGAGTCATGAGGCTAAATTCCTATGTGCCAGACAACACATTTACCTTCTAATTTAATTTTAATGTTTTGAGCATTTAATTTCCCATTTTTCAAACACATAGGAGGGAGAATCTATTACTATCACGGTAATAGCTTTCTTAGGGTTGCTAGAATGTTAATACCATTTAAGTTCATATGGGATTTCAAGAAATAAGAAAAATATATGACCAGCACTAGACAAATAATTTTAAATTCTGAAATTTCAAGAACACATTCAGAGAGATACTTTTTCATTAAAAAATAATTTCCAGTATGAAAAGGTACACAATAAAAATATCTAAGAGGAATATGACAGGGCAGAACAAATGCTCTTCCCCTAAAAAGAAACGAACAACAAAAATTTACAAAGACTCAGTGGCTTGGTCCTTGAGAAAAGCTTGGGAGTTTGGCCTGTCTGCTTTCGAACACACAGCTGAATTTTCCAAGACTGCACTGCATATTCCTTGGGACTCTCTGGGAATATTATGTATTATTGATGAGTTTTAGTTTTCCAATCAGTAAAATGAGATTAAGAATCTTTAAAAGAAGAATAGTTGTGCACATTAAATGGAATATGAAATGGAAAACATCTTTAACAATGTCTGTATTAGAGGACAAATGGGGGAAAAAAGCAATTTGAGGGCTGCTACGACCAGCCCTGGTGGTGCTGTTGGGTGGCACTGGACTGCTAATTAACTACAAGGTCGGTGGTTCAAAGCCATTGCTGCTCCATGGGACAAAGAGAAGGTCGTCTGCTTCTGTAAAGATTTAAAGTATCAGAAAACTGTATAGTGTTGCTTCGAGTTGGTATCGATTCAATGACAGTGGGTTTGGATTTTTTTTAAAAAATCATTTTCTTGGGAGCTCACATAACTCTGTTCAAAATACATCCATCCGTCCATTGCGTCAAGCACATTTGTACATTTGTTGCCATCATCATTTTCTTTTCTTTTTTTTAATCATTTTATTAGGGGCTCATACAACTCTAATCACAATCCATACATACATACATCAATTGTGTAAAGCACATTTGTACATTTATTACCCATTTTTTTCCCTTTTGTTATCTGCCCTATGAAGGGCCAGACATATAACGGTGAATAAGACAATGTTATTCAAAAATCTGTGCTTAATGAATGTTTATGTAAGTCATTCATACTACTAAAAGTCCAATATTTATAGTTCTATCAGGATGAAAATCAAATGTAGTAAAAATACAGTAGCTGAAATAATTATTACTGGGGGGCACAGAAAGGGAAGGTGGGGGTAACAGGCAGTCAACACAAAGGAGTACCCCAAAAAACCAAGAAACGAACTCACTGCCATCAAGTTGATTCCAACTCGTGATGACCTTAAAGGACAGGGCAGAATTGTTCTTGTGGGTTTCTGAGACTGTAACTCTTTACAGGAGAAGCCCTCCTCTTTACACTACAGGGTGGCTGGTGATGTGAAATTCCTGACCTTGAGGTTAGCGGCCCGATGCATAACCACTACACCAAAAGAACTCCTGGTCCAATGAGTACAAGACGGAGGAAAATGTGCGGAAGGTGGTTGTGGTGAGCAGTGCATAACCTTTTTAATATTACTGAACAAGTGAATTGTATGATGTGTTAATCAGAGCTCAATAAAACTAACTGAAAAGAAAAAATAACTAAAAATACCAGACTAGTGTAGTAAAGATGATTAGGGATTTCAAGTTTTCCCACTTAGTGAAACTTTTTATTTTCCCATACTATTTCTTTCTCAGCATAATGATCTATGGGTGTTGTCTTCGGTGAATGAAGAAGAGGGAAATGTTTTGTCACACACACATATATTTATAATATATTTACCATAATAAGGTCTTCGTGAGGTTCCTATAAACTTTAGAAAATTTCATGCTATATTTGACTTAACTGAAACGTGCCGTTTCAAGAAATAATAGTACATGTATAGTTCATAGGACTCTAAAGACTGAATGTAACGTTGTCTAGAACTTGGTAACACTCTATATATGCTAAACATATTATTGTTAACAATGGAAATAAAAACAAAAATAATAAAAATGTACTACTTAAGGTAGCAGTGGCTGTTGGAATTTAGAGGTGTTAAGTAGCAAGAAATCCACAAGGTGGCTCTCAAAGCTTGGCTTTGAAATTTAACAGCATTGCTTTACATTTCCGGACTTGTAACTGGTCTATAAAACTTAGGTTTTCAAGAACCCTCAATAAGTTCATGATTAGTAAGTAGCTGGGAGAACATGGAGCTGTGCACCAAATGTCACATCAAAGAAAATTTTATAAAATGAAGACAATAAAGACATTTTGGAGTTCTAATGTGAAAGTGACTTGATATTTAAAACAACTAACATTAGCTTATCACAATCGAAATCTAAAACATCAGCCTCAGTAACAACATTCTAAGTTGCAGTGGGAATTTAATGCATTCTATTAAGACAGTAAACGTCGAAGCACAGAATCAGCCAGACGTATTTAGCATTACATCAGTAAAATGTATACATATGAGTATAATGTATACACATGTTTCTGTTACATAAAATACTTTTGGAGGTACAATATTATACCCATAAATTATTTTTTCTTTAAATCTGAAAGCTTATTTTCAAAGCTTTAAATTAAGGATCACCAATTTTTCTCTGGCAAAGTTCAGATAGCAAATACTTTATACTTTGTAGATCTTGCGGTCTAGTTACATGGTGGTAAGTGCCTGGAAGCCAATATATACCTTCTAGCAGACAAACTTAAATCTGTAACAGGGGCCCGTTACGAAATCATTAGGTTAAGATGACATCAAGATGATAACATTCCTGGAAGTGGGAGATTAGGGATCTTCCACACACAAACATCTGGGACATCTGATACATCTGTGCGGTCTCTCTTTGGGCCTTGCTGTCATTGATCCCTACCTGTTTTTCTGCGTGTCCATATTCAGGTCCTTGAGCAGACAAAAAGAAGGGAATCTGGCCACTATTTTTTGCTCTTTCTATTAGAGACATTGCTGTTCTTACAGTGGCATTGCGAGCATGTACAAACACCATCACCTAAAAGAAAGAAAATCAATCTACTTACTATTCGATATTCAAATTCATTAATTGAAAACCATACTCGTCTGGAAATCACTATATAGAAATATGTTTTAGCGGTTTAAAACAAAGCCCTCAGTTTACGTGTTCTCCAAGTTTTCCTTAAGTCAGAACAAAGTACAAAAAATACAAATAAAAGACAAGTTTGAGAAAATACAGTATGTGGCTTTATTCACTACTAGACAACTTTTGAAACAAGTGAAAAATCAGAACTGAACTAAGTATTCTATAAGCTTTACAGATAAATGTTTGCATTTCTCTTTTAACGGCTGACATGCATACTAATATTTTATGAGGCCAGAGTATTAAAAAAAGACAAACAAACAGGGTACTTGCTTTCCATGGAAAATTACTACATCAAATGAAATTTCCAGAATCATAAAGATGTTTATGGAAATCTAAAAAATAAAGAATATTCCTTTTTAGACATTGATGTCTACGAGCAAGCATTTATAATGTGTTTTGAGATCTGCTGGAAATGAAATGCTATTATATAAGTATTTGAAATAAGATACATCTTTTCTTCAGTAGACCTTCAACATTGACTGCAGAAATCTCAATAGGAGAGTGTCTATCTGGATGTTTTCTCAAGGAGAAGTGGACAGATGCACTTTCTGGGAATTTTACGAGGGAGAATGCAGATGTAACGGAAGAGAATCCAAGGGGGGAAGAGTTGGCAGTCTGCAGCTACAGCATATTCCGTGCCTACAACCTCTCCCCTATCATGCTTCTTTTTTTTTATGATACTTTCTTTTTTGCTTCCACCTTTCCCAGTCACCTTAACCCCTCACTTCCCAAAGGGCCATTCCAAGCCCATGATGTGTATGAGATGATTTCAACTCACAGAGATCATATGGAACATGGTAGAACTGTCCCCAAAGTTTTCAAGGCTGTAATATTTAAAGAAACAGAGTGCCACCTTTCACCCATGGAGACGCTGGTAGTTTTGGTTAGTAGCTGGTGTGCTTAACCACTACATCAAAGGGCTCTTTAACCTGTCATGAGCATGCTTTTTGCTTCTCTTCTACTTTGATAAGACTTTTCGCATTACTGGAAGGCATGATGGATCAAAAAGCATTTCTGAAATTTTGCTCTAAAATTATCAAGCTTACACATATATTTGGGAACATATGTTACACTAGACCCTGGGGTGGGACTATGTGGGGCATACTTGTTATTCTGGACCATGGGGTAAAATTATGTGGGGCACAATGTTCCCACTGCATCAAGGGGGTGGGTAGGATTATGCCCCTACAGACTCTGATGCCTTGACAGGTTCATACGATTTAGGGCTCCTGAGAATGCAGTAATTGCATGAACATGGAATTATCATGAGAAACTGAAATGTAGTTGAGTCAATTCCTATTTATAAAAGCAACTTCAAAATAACACACAGGAACTTGGAAATATACTAGACAATGTTGGCCTCAGTTTAAAAATAAAAATCCCAGAGTCCTATTTAAAAAAAAAAAAATCACACCTCTGGGATGAACTACCTCGTTCAATGCCCTGTACAAACCATTTTTTCCATTGTAAACAGTTATTCCACTCTTCTCTTGATGACTGCATTCCCCATCATCAGTGGGACAGCAGCTGCTTATAAAAACCCCACAGGAGTGAAAAATAGGTGGGTGCTCTGTGTCTCAAGGGGTGTGAATGGGTTAAAGAGCTATTCACTAGTTTGAAAAAAAAAAAACCAATTTTATTTTTCATATGAACTGATTTTCTCAATTTTTATATACAGTAGTGTGAATAAAATTATCTTTTAAAAATCAATCTTACACATATAAGCTAAAGAACAGGCCTTTTACTTATTATGGACGATTTAGAAAAAAGTATCCTCAGCCTCAGCTTTCAACCAAACAGCAAATTCTAAACCTCTCTGGAGTCAGGATGGCATGACACTTAGGCTTCAGCAACTTGGAGGTCTTAAGTCTAACCTCTGTTCTCATTTTAATGATCTCTTTCTGCAGGGTAAGCAAGCGCTTTGGTGTTACTTTATGCTACACATTAAAGAAGATATGCAGGCAATTATTTCTACTCAGGGTATTAAACTGACAGGACTCATGGGAGCCCCTATTCATAACAGAGGTGGATATCTTGAGGATTCATAAGAATGAAAAGGGAAGGATGGATAGGATCTGACAGAAAGAAGAGGGAGACAGAGAGGGGGTCAAGAGCACACGTTATGCATTTAACAAACAGTAATCTTATGTCTATATACTTGTCAAAGAAAATGCTCTACATATGGAATGCTGACTAAAATTCACAAAAGAACAAACAAAATCTTATATAACAATCACTCAAGAGACTGAATTAACTATTTCGTTGATATTTTTTAAGGCATATTGAAAAGTACAGAAGGAAAGATGAATTTCAGAAGACCAGAAATTCCTTGGTGAAAAATTTCTAAAGCATGGCCTTTATTTTTTTTAAGAGAAAGCACCAAATCAGGTAGAGAAATGAAACATACGCTAGTGAGCCATCAAGGGCATAGAACTGGAGGTCTCACACACTGTCATAGCTCTAATCTGTTTGCAGATACTAACGTGATTTGAAAGGAAACGATCATACAAATATTTTCTTTCATGGAAATCGAGTTACCATACAACTCAGCAAGCCCCCTACTGGGCATACACCC
>NW_022107431.1:78459594-78511665 GCF_000313985.2 Echinops telfairi
GAAAAAGAATACAGACTTCAGTATGAGTAACACCTCACCATCAAGGAAACAAAAATGCCCCAACCGGACTTATAAGCAGCAGCATGATAAGTGAAGAAAAGAGGGACATTGTCAAGGATTTCATTTTACTTGGATCCACAATCAATGCTCATGGAAGCAGAAGTCAAAACACACAAAAAACAAACAAGTATTGTATAGGCTGCAAAAGATCTCTTTAAAATGTTAGAAGCAGCGATGTCACTTTAACGAGTAAGGTATACATTTTCCACGCTGTGGTGTTTTCAATTGCCTCATATGCATGGAAAACTGGAAAGTGAATAAAGGAGACTGAAGACCAATGGACACAGCTCAATGCTGGTGCTCGCCAAGCACAGGGAGCACAGTCAGATTACTACTTAGAAGCAAGGATGCTAAGACTGTGTCTCACAACCTCGGACTCCGCACATGTTATCAGGAGGAACCAGCTCCAGAGGAGGACATCGTGCGTGGTAAAGTAGAGAGTGTCAGGGAAAAAGAGGAAGATGAATGGGATGGATTGACCCAGTGGCTGCAATCATGGGAATAATTTAGGATGGCCCAGGGCAGGGCAGTGTTTCCTTCTGTTGCCTGCAGGGTTGCTATGAGTAAACAGGGCTGCCAAGACCTGGAGCTAACAGTACCTAACGACAACTAGTTTTTCTGGGGAAACACCTTTCCTTTCTAGGACATCATTAGGAGACGGTCAAAAACGGCTCACTGTGACATCTTCATTTCAGATATAAGCTCTTTAATACTGTTTGATAGAAAATTCTGCTAAGCATAATGCTAAGCAGCACCCTCACTAGTTTGGAATCTGTTGAATTTTACCATGTTTCATGCAAAAGGGAGGCACATTTCGACTGTTAGTTTCTTTTTAAAAGGCATATTTCTCATATAAAAAAATTCTGTTATAGAAAAAGCTCACAGACTTCACATTAAGCTTTAAGGAATCCTTATTACAATGGCATTATTATCACTATTAATTTATTTATTCATTAATTAAAATGTATATAAGCATGCCATCACTTGCAACCTCTGAGAAAAAGAAACAAGGTCCCGTCCCTTTATCTACTGTGATAGACCACATAACCCCCCTAACACTATTTTATTTGATAAATATCTACTAAATTGCAATTCAATAAATTACTTGATATGGTTCGTATAACCATACTCTCTCTGATTCCCACACAATTGGCTTGTTAGGCACCACTGAGTCTGTTCCAACTTGACCTCTTGCACAACACAATCAAGTATTCCTCAGTCCTGGACTAACCTCATCATTTTTATTTTTTGAGTTCTTTGTTACAGTCACTGTGTCAATGCATAAGTCATTGGTTGGGACTGTGAGCATAAAGTGCTTATGGTCTACCTAGGGAATTGGACAATTTGTTGCTAATGCAAAGAATAGTATAGAACTTGAAATGGTTTAAGGTAAGTGTCAATTTGGATAGGTCATGATTTGCAATGACTTAGCAGTTATGTAATTATGTAATTTGGCAATGTGCCTCTATGAGAAAGAGGTCCCATTTGGGAGTGAGTTTTCTTTTACCTTAATGAGTCACCATTTTAGTAGAAAATATAACTCAAGTTATCACACATATCTAAGTTACCACCTTTCACTGCCTTGAACCGCCTTGCTCAAGGGGAATTTCCTTGATGGTACAGTCTGCATCCAACATACATGAATGGTTTGGCAGCTTTCTCTCTTGTTCTGGTTCCTACATCGAATTCATCATCATCTGACCACCAGTTCTTGGAACATGAGAGCCAGCATTGCGTCATATGACCTGACAATATGAGTTGGTCAGTCCCTGCCATCACATGAGGGGAGCCTCAAATTGATGCCTGATCCACAGATCGAGAACTTGTGGGAGTAATTTCCTTGGGGAATTGTGAGTTCTATGAGACGTTACAGGGCAGTATGGAACACAAAACCAGAAAGGAAAAGACCGAGGAAAGGGGCCGTGAGTGACATAGGAGCAGACGGAGTGGTATAGTAGTTTAGTAAATTTGGACATCTGGGACATCTTTAACTTGTACCTTTTAAAACCCAGCTTTGTGTTGATCCTTTTAAAATAAGTTATTTATGTATAAATATATGTATAGATATAATATACTATATAAGAAGTAATATGAAAGTGGACAGGGCATGGTCCCTTAGCTGAAATAAATGTATAAGAAGTAGATAAAACTGTATATATATAATTTAGGCAACTGAACCAAAGGGAAGAGATGTGGATAATGTAGGTTATCCAACTCAGAGGATGAATCAAGTAGGTTTTATCTATTTATTCATCCTAAGTATTTATGGAGTAGTACCTGCTATGTGTACTGAACTAAGCATCAGAGATATAATGATAAGTATGTTTCTAGATTCCAAATTGGGATACAGTTCTTATAGAGAATAAAAGTCACTTTGAAACTAAAATTTACCTGGCTGTAGAAGACGTGAGATGGCTAGATGAGATGGAAGAGACCAGTAAGTAATTTAATATTTTTAGTGGGTTAGCAAGTACATATGGTTCTTTACAAAAATGTTTCACATTAAAACTCATGGATCACTTCATCAGAAGCATTGCCCAGTGCTTGTTAAAATACAAACTGCAGGAATCATTTAAAACCAATAGAGCAAAAATGTCTAGAGGTAACAACTGAATAACAACTACTGATATGACCATAGTCCTGCTGCATGAAATTAGTTAATAATTACCACTAACATGAAATCATGTTTCTTTCCTAAATAGACATTTCAAGCTAAAAATAAGTAAAACCGCCACTACCATGACATGCTAAAACATAACAAAGGAACAACTTTAGTAACCTACTCTTTTACCTATGCATTTGAAACATCAAAAAAAATAGGACATTTTATATACATAGTATAGGCCTAAAGTAATTTTTTCAGATGGACTATGATTTTGTTAGGAACTACATTCTTATTTATAATTCAAATGCCACATAACAGAGAACATACAGAAAAATAAAATATGACTAAATCTTCATTAATTACTTCATTATGATTTATCACTATTTTGCAAATTACATTCTACCACAGACAATAGAAATATTAGTTACAACTTAAAGTAGCAATTTCTTTTTATTAAAAGATTTATCATGTCTTGTTTGGTAAAGTAAATTCTCTTTCTTAATATGAATTTTCTGTCTTGAGGCTCCAATAAGAAGTTATTACAAGATTCTGGGTCTCTATAAACATACTTGATTTTATGGTTTGTTAATTTGGCTAATTAATTTAAATATACTCATGTGAAAATTATAACTAGCAAAGAAGATAGCACTGCTTCATTTGCCAAAATAGCTCCAAATTAATCTTAGAAGTACTGTTTGTAACTGAATAGCAGTTAGATGGACATGTGTCATTAAAAAACAAGTTTAAGAGAGTAGATTTAACTAAGCAGTGCTGACAAATTTTGATTGTTTAATAAAACTGTTCATACTTTCTCTTAAGGTTTGTTTGGTTAAATACTCCTTTACACCAATTTACATGATTTATGTATATATTTAAAAATATTTTAAATATATTTAAACAAGCAATTTAACAAGCCATTTAAGTTTTTAAATGTATAGTAGAATCATCCCTAAACTAGGAAAGAATGTGTTTGAATTTGAGTATTGTCCCTGTTATTTAATTTGGCAAAGAAAGCGTTCTTTATATGAGATGGTGATTAAAATAATAAAAGGCTAAATTCAGTAATCATTTAAAAACTGGAATGTTTCCATAACTGATATTCTTTCAAGATCTATCAGATGAAGCACAGATAATTTTTTAAAAGACCAGAAACTCTACTTTGAAATTGTATTAAATAGCAGTGTATTTTAGAACAAATTATTTAATTGTCTTAATTCTAATTTCTCCCAGAAAAGTTACTGTGTCATAAGCATGGAGCTTATGGGTGATAAGGTAAGGGAAAATCTCGAATTTAGCAAATTTTAGAGTATATCAAAATCACCTGGACAGCTTGTTAAAGTCACAAACGGTTGCTGCTTTGCAGTTTTGCCTTCACAGTCCAGGGCTAAGACTACAAAGTGCATCTCTAAAAACTACCCTGACTACCTGGGTGGCTCAAAGGGCTAAACACACAACTCCGAACAGAGAAGTTGTCAGCAGGATCCCGCTTAGACAGAGGCACGTGGTAGACAGGCCAGGCTTCCAAATGACCACGGTCCTGAAAACCCCACGTGGTCGTTCCTCTCGGAACACACAGGGTCACCAACCTG
This sequence comes from Echinops telfairi, assembly GCF_000313985.2. Classification (NCBI taxonomy): domain Eukaryota; kingdom Metazoa; phylum Chordata; class Mammalia; order Afrosoricida; family Tenrecidae; genus Echinops; species Echinops telfairi. Next base: position 78,463,849 of record NW_022107431.1, read on the forward strand.
AATTGTCTCTAGAGCAACTAGCACTAAGGAGATGCTGACTTCTTGCCCAGAAATTGTGAGAACATGTGTCATGCAGTAGTTCCTAATAATGAAGTATTATAGTATATTTTGTGAGACATCACACAAAATACTTTAAATCACTTACCTTTTAGCAACCATTTTAAGAGGAATTATGGTCCACCCAGGGAATTGGGCAATTTGTTGTTAATGCAAAGAACAGTACAGAACTTGAAGGCTATGTGCCCATTTGACTAGGTCACAATCTGCAATGACGTGGCAGGTAATTATGTAATTTGGCAATGTGAATGTATGTAGGTGTGTGTGTATGTGTATTTATTGAGACCTTTTAGGTTTGAAAACAGGAGGAAGGCAAGTAAACGGTTAAATGTAAAATTTTGAATCAAAGCCTCTTTCTTACAATTTCTGCTAAGGGCAAGGAGTCAGCATATTCGTGCTAGCTGCTCTAGAGACAATTCAAGTTGGTGACCCGAAGTGTTCTGAGAGGAACTACCTTTAGGTATTTCATTTCAGAACACAAAAATATATCTGAAAAAGAAGGCAGTGGAGAGAAGTCCCTTAGAAAAAGGCTGCTGAGATATGTATTTTATATTATCCGGCATTGGCTCTCACATTGAGGGCTAGAGAATGAAGTTTTAGGTTGGGAAGCTGGCTTGCCCCAGTATTTATATTTTTGCTCTAACAAACATAGTCATTTACTCTCTTGCTCTCAAGGCTTCTCATCTTTCTTAAGCCGCATCTTCAAGAGAATTAAGCTTTAATAACCTAAAACAAAGTCTTGATTTTAAAAGTGTGGGGCCCAAGGATCAGCACATTAGCATCAACATCAGTGTAAGCATCACTTGGGAACTTGTTAGAACTACCAGCCCCCTAATTACCAGACCCCACCCCAGAACTGAGTCAGAAACTCACTCATGGTGAGGCCTGGCAATTTATTTTAACAAGATCTGCAGGTGATTCTGAAGCGTTGAAGTTTGAGAACCTTTGTATATTGCATTGTATATTTTAAAAAAAGAAAAAGCTGCTCTTCTATGAATTTAGTATAATTCTTAATTGACCAGAGAAAATGGTCTAATCTTCAGTCCTACCTCACAGAACTGAGGTGAGATAATACAAATAAAATAGTGCCTGAGACAGTCAGTGACCAATAAGTGTTAACAGTTCTTTGAAAGCAGTTCTTTGCAATCATCTCCTCCTGATGATTCAATTTTTGACTAAATGATAAATCCACATGGTGTAAAATGAACATATTTACTGAGTAAAAAGACTCCCTGCTACATTCCTACTACTATGGCCTGCAACTCTAGTAATTAGTGTGCTTCTTGTGTACCCTGAGAGAGCGAGAGAGAGAGAGAGAGAGAGAGAGAGAGAGAGAGAGAGAGCACACGAGAGAGAGCGCGTGTGTGTGTGTGTGTGTGTGTGTGTCTGTGTGTGTGTGTATGAAAGGACTTAAAAAGTCCTTGGAAAATTCTATTTTCTACAAATTTTCTGAAGCCCCTCCATTTATGCAAATATACCCTGGTAATTTTAATGCCTCTGTTCCTGTACAGTAGTGTACTATTTTGTTCTGTTTTCTTCACTGAATCACACACATTGAAAATCTTTCCACATCAGTGCAATTGTCTTATTCATTGTCTCAACCCACCCCCCACCCCACCCCCACAAAACCCAACAACCTCGCAACTGTGATCTGGTCAATTCCAACTCATTGTGTGACCTTGCAAGTCAGGCTAGAGCTGCCTCTAGGCCCCCAGCACTCCTTATTTGTTGCCTACTCTTGTGTCATATTCCATCTCATGGAAACACCGTGATTTACTCACACACACTGTTGTGTGGACTTTTACATTGTTTCTAATCTTTTTTAATCAAAAGCTATGATATAATTGTGTACATTACATGCTTGTGAACATACTTGTAGGAAAATTTACTAGATCAAGTACATATGAAATATTCTTTGAATTCTATCCGCATTACGAACCTTTTGCCCATATCCTTGTATGTACGGTTTCATTTATTCCATATGAACTCGCTGATGCTTTTCATTCAGGTCTTCGCCCACTGACAATGGAGTTCCATTCCTTAGACGTTGCCATAGGTTGGTTCTGGCACAGTCAAATTCCCCTTTTTATTTTTGCTTTCATTGTCTTTTATTTGTAAATGTTTTATTGTGAGTTAGGTGAAGTTTACAAAGCATATCATATCATCAGTTTTACATTCAACTCATCCATTGTTATCCCTGAAATGCAACATCATTTATTCCACTTCTTCTCTGTTTTATTCCAATCCTCCTTCCCTAACCTTCTGAACTTTGCTATTGAGTATATGCTGCCCTGTTGATCTTGAATGAGTGATTGAGGATGACTAAGGACCATAGTTTTGGAAATGGCATTCATTTTCTCTCTCACTGCCATTGAGTTATTGTTGACTCGTAGCTTCTGTGGGGCTCTGAGACTGAAACTGTTTATGGGAGTAGAAAGCCCAGTCTCTCTCCCTCGGAGCTGCTGTGGGTGGTTTTCAATGGAGGATCATGCAGATTGCAGTCCAAAGCGTAACCACCATACCACCAGGGCTCCTATGAGTGCCACTAGTCTGTATCACTTGTCTTTTAAAAATGATCAGTATCTCTATAAATCTGACTTTTGGAGTTGGAAATGTTACATATAAACTTACAGGTATGTTTTAATAATCCATAAAATACGGATTATAAAAATTTACTGTGATGATGAAACACAGTTGGGCAGTAAGTAGTGGTTTGTAGAGTAGATTTTTATTGGGGATGGGGATAGCATTTCTGCTCAGAACATTTAAAGACTTGTTTGTATGGTTTTAAAAAAATTTTTCTTAATATACTTCAAGATACCTTCTCACTACTTCCAGAATATGCCTATGTTTTCAAGCAACAGAAGCTTTTGATTTAGTTTAGAAAATCCACTAATCCTTTCACTGTCAAATATTTGATACCTTCTCTCCTTCTATTACCTCGTTATTTATTCTTCTTCTGTATTTCTTTCCTTTTTAAAATCCATCACGTCCTGTTCTGTCAATTCACCTTCCTCATGATCTATGCGTTGTTTCACATCAGTGTTAAATTCTAAATTCAGTATGTCTTACCATATGGAGGATTTTCCCACAGATCTTTTCCATCAGATTACCCTGATCAAATGCTTATAGCATGTTCACATCACTCAGTTTTAATATTTCAGAGAGCCTGCATGTACCATCCTGTAACTTCCTCCCAATATAGTGTTTCAGCTTGCTATACAGCAGTGTTTGGAACAAAGAATTGAACATCATAATCTGAAGATGGCACCATCAGCAAATTATGCACTTCAATACTGCATATAAACATAAAACCAAACTCACTGCCACCGAGAGGATTCCAATGAGCAATCTTGTAGGACAGAGTCAAACTGCCCCCACAGGTTTCCAAGACTGCAAAATTTTACAGGAGAAGAAAGCTGCATCTTATTACTAATGATAAGCTGTATGAAACAAAAACAGAAATGGACAGTCATAGGTGCAGTTCATATATATATATATATATGAACTCATATATATATATGAGATAGTTTATTGTGCCAGCCTGGGCGATAAACACAAGTGGGATTAACTGAAGGGCAGAGAGATAAATGCCTTGGTGAGCCTGGTCTTTCTTGTCTCTCGCTCTTTCATCAGACCAGTGTGCGGCTGCCTTGCTTGTTCTGTGCCTCAATTTAAAGGCTACACTACCCGTGGGACACCTAGCCTGTGCACTGTGTCGCTGTAAGTTGAGGTCCCTTTAAGACATCTCTGGAGCTGGGGACTGGCGGTTGGTGACCTGGCTGACAGTTGGTGACCTGCCTTGTGATTGGCTCCTGTGCTGGCATAGCCTAGCTCTCTCTATAAATAGAGAAAGATCTGGCAGCAGACTAGACTTGAAGGACTGCTAGTCTCTCACAACTCTCTCTCACAGGAGTGAGTTGCACTGAGCCATTTGTAGTGCTTTATAATTTAACTGTTTCTTTCTTGTATTATATATTTATCTGTACATGATTTAACAGTTCATTTCTTGTTATATATCTAATTATCTTTATAAATAAATATATTAAATTATCAGCAATTTGGTTTTATCTCTCTAGAGAACCCTGTCTAACACATTTTGATACTAGGAATGGGGTAGATGTACTTTCTATTATTTGTTTTTCCTTATTACTTGAAATACAACCTGTACTTTTGCGACAGTAATAGGTGGCTATAAAAACTCAGATACTAGTAAGGCAAATATTTGGTCTTGGTTTATGCTTCTCTTCCTGAATTTGTTTTTGAGACATGTTTCAGTAGAGAAATAGTTAATTTTTCTTTATTTATATCTGTCAACATTATTCTCTGCAATTCATAAACTAGGAAATGAAAATATGCCATGAACATATTAGTTAATATCACTAGCACTGACTGGTACTAGAAAACCAAATATAGGCCCAGAGGTCAATGCTGCTGTCACAAATACCATTACACATATAGATTATAGTCATCTATAATATATGCCTAAGAGAAAAAAAAAACAGCAAAAATAACAATTTGCATAATATTATCCTGAGTGTCTTTGTCACCCATCAAAATTAATTATCTCAGAGAATAAAAGTAGGACAAGGTAAGGTGAGTAGATAATTGCTTTTTTGGGTATATGTGTATAGTCTTACTCATCAAAACAAACCTTTAACAGTTTTATAATCTAAAAATTACATTGGAAAGAAAAAGTAATCAGTCACTGCAATGAGGAATAAAGTTATGCTAGCACATCTGAAATGGAACACAAGTAACAATGTATTGCTTCTAAGGTTCCAATTCATGTCCATACACAAGTTTATGCCAACGTGCCCTCAGTGAGTGGCTACAATAACGTTCTCTCAGCTATATACTTGTCTTAGTCTACTCCAGGTGTTTATTTTTAAAAGATGCCTAACCAAAATTATGGCTTCTGAGAGGTTCTGCTAGGCCAATTCAATTCAAGCCAGAGAACCCTGGTGAAAAGGCTATGACACCAGGTTATTTTTTATTCCAAAGGGATAATCTTGTGAGATTCTCTCTCAAGAGAAAATAAGTCTCAGGATAATCAGCAGGGCTTATTATGAAGAATTTTAAAGAAAACTGAAAATTGCATTGGGAAGAAAATGCCAGGTTAAGTCATACCACAGAATTTTTTTCCATTATGACAAGACACCTGGCTCATTCTTCAAGGGTAGCAAGTTTCATCTTCCAAGAACATTCTGGCTTTGTTTCCTCCAAGACAGATACTATTATAATAGCAGATATGATGTAACTATTTCATTGCTAAGAGATTTATAGTGTTAAGAAAAAAATCTAAGGAATTCATGTTTATTGAACAAAGCATTTATTAGGGAGATGGTGCTATTTTTGGTCTAAGTGGGAAATGTACCTTGTTTTAGTTTATCTGGAAGTGCTATAAGAAGAGAAATTGCCTAGCTGAAGGAAATAAACTGTATTTGAAGAGAAAGAGGTTCAAGAATATTGAAAAGTAAATCCATATGGAAATTATTAGAGATTTAAGGCAGAAATGAACATATGGACAAAAGAACAGTAACATCTGGAAAAACAAAATACAAGCTCATGATAAATTAGATATGCACTAAGAAAAACAGAAATTCATTCTAGGCTCAGAAAAGCAATTATTGGAAAAACAATTTCATATTAGAGAACTATTCTTAAATCAACAGTTTAAGGGAAGAGAACCTCATCATAAAAAGGAACATGGATTTTTCCTTTTTAAAATCCACATCACATGGTGATACAGTTTTAAGGAAGTGAACATAGGAAAAAGGAGACAAAATAGATTAAAAATGCTCAAAAGATTATATTTGAATTAAATGAATTAATAAGGGGACATATAGGTAAAACAAGTTAAAGAGAAAAGTTATTAAAAGCAAAACAAAAATAAAAACTCTGTTCTTTTAAGAAAAGAGAAGATGAGCAATAAAGCTTTGAGAGAACTAGCCCTCGAAGAAAGTTAGTATGAGTAAGGCAGATTTTAAAATAGGGGTTTTGATTTAAAGATTTTAAATTAAAGCTTGGGAGACCTGGTAGTGTAATGGTTATGTGTTGGGCTGAGGTAGTCGGCAGTTTGAGGTCACTAGCGTAGCTCTATGGAAGAAAGACTGGGCTTTACCCTCCCGTTAATTAACAGTGTCGGGAACCCTCAGGAGCTGGCACTGGCTTGATGGCAGTGAGCTTGGTTTTAGAAGATACGAACTCCCTGAAAACTCTATGTCGTTCATAAAATGTCACGAGAGCAAACATACAAAACGAACCATCACAGCTACATCGGAAAGATGGGGGTTGTGTTATTATTTAAATAAGAAAGCTTTCTCCGGTTCCTCCAGATATAAGCAGTGTTCTATTTTGGGTCATGCAGAGCCAAAGAATTCCTATACACTTCTTCTAAGCATGTCTCACTGCCTCCCTTTTAATATTACCTATTTTATGCATAGCTCCTCTGCTTGGCTGCAATCATCCAACACTTTTATGAAAGGCATTGGGCAAGTCCAACACTGGACCTGTGTCATAACTAGTTATTTTAGTGGAGGATTACAGTTCACAAAACTGCCATTCATTAAATATGCAATTTATGAAGGAATTATAAAAAAATAAAAATTAAAAAGCATAATCTAGATATTAATTAGGGTCCTATAAAAGCTAGCAAAGAGCTTGACTTAAAGGTCATGATTTTCACGTGTCTTCATCCTCCTCCTGTTGGTGTCTTCTCTTTTCCAGCTGCTCCTACCTCTCTGCGTCTGTCTGCTTCTAAGTGTATGCTTAATCTTTCCACCAACCCCTGTGGAAACTCTACAACTGTCCTTATCCACTCTCTCCAGAGAAACTGTGTCGTTCTCACAGCGCTTGGCTCACACTTCTGCCTTATGAGCTCACAAGAGGTCTCTCTACTGCTACTAATAATTACTATGAATAATAATGAAAACCATCATTTGTATTTATTGAGTGCTTATTATGTGTTAAACCTAGTAGTACATGTTTTACATATAATCACCCTCTTAGTACAATACAATGTAGTTGGTAATTTCTTTTAGAGTTTTAAAAATGAGAAAAGTGAATCTCAAGAGTTTAAGGGACTTTGAACGTCAGAATTAGTCTCAGATTTGACAGCCTAAGGCCGATTCACTTTCATCAAGCTATATTTGGCCACGGAATAAGGAGGGCAGGTTTACACCTAATTGTAGAGTTACCTTGTCATATCCTATTCTATTCCATTTTATTTTAATCATTCAATGGGCACTCAGTAAATGATCACTGAAATTCTCACATTAAAGATAGCTTTCACATGACACTTATTTTTTCTAACAAGATATTTGAAAATAAATGCTTATGAACTGCAACAGAGTGCTGGCTATTTTTTATTGCCACCTTTATTAATATGTGGAATATAAAGCTAATCTCCAATTAAGAAATTTGATATTTAATTTTGTTAGTTTCATTTAAATAAGCAAATTGCTTCTGAAAGTCCTTGGATACTGCTGTTGTTCGGGGCCATCACATCAGTTCCATCTCATAGCATCCCCATGCACAACAGAGCAAAACAAATCTTCACAGGTATTATGATGAACTCCTTGCAGCTCCTGTGTCAGATAATCCACCTCCTTGAAGGTGTTCCTTTCTTTGACCTACTTTACCAAGCATGATGTCCTTTTCCTCATACTCGTCTCTCCTGATAACACGCCCAAAGTACATGATGAAGTCCTGTCATCCTTGCTACAAAGGAGCATTCTGGCAGTACTCCGTCCAAGTGAGATTGTTTGTTCTATTGGCAATCAAAGGTTACATTCAATATGTAACCATAATTTAATACATCAATTCTTCTTAGGTCTTCCTTATTCAAAGCCCAACTTTCATAGGTTTATAAGGTGATTGAAAATAACAACATTTGGGCCAGGAACACATTAGTCTTCAAAATTACATCCTTGCTCTTTAAAGGAGTCTGTGCAGCAGATTTAGCCAATGCATCCTTAGATCTCTTGCCTGCTGCTTCCATGAACATTAACTGTGGATCTAAGCAAGATGAAATCCTGGACAACTTCAATCTTTTCATCCTTTATCATTATATTAGCCCAGTTATGAAGAGTTTTGTTTTCTTTACATTGAGTTGTGTAATCCATACTGAAGATTGCAATCCTTGATCTTCATCAGCATGTGCTTCAAGTCCTTCTCGTTTTCAGCAAGCCAGGTTATGTCATCTATTGATGGTTGTTATTGAAGGTTGTTAACATGCCTTCCTTAAATCCTCATGCAGAGTTCTTATTCATATACCATAGTCCTATTTATTTACCAGATTATTTGCTCAGCATGCAGACTGAACAAGTACGGTGAGAGGATATAGCCCTGATTCCGATTTTTCCTGAATTTCAACCATGCAGTATTCCCTTGCTTTGCTAGAATGACTACTTCTTTATCCATGTAAACATTCTGCATGAGAAGTATTCTGAATTCCCAGTCTTCTCAATGTTATACATACTTTGCTATGGATATTTAACAGTCAAATACCTTGGCAAAGTCAGTAAACCACCAGTAATCATCTTTCTCATATTCTGCTTTCAGCCAAGATCCATCTGAGGTCAGTAGTTAGATCCCTTGTTCCACAACCTCTTCTGATTCTGGCTTGACTTTATAAGAGCTCCTTGGGGATGTATTGCTGCACTTTTTGTTGAATGATCTTCAGCAAAATTTTACTTGCATGTGATATTAATCATATTGTTCTATAACTTGTGCATCCTGTTGGATCACCTTTCTTTGGAATCAGTACAAATAAGGATCTCTTGCAGTCAGGTGGTCAGGTAGCTATCTTCCAAATTTCTTGGCACAGATAGTGCTTCCAATGCTTATCAAGGTGCACACAATACTGCCAGTGCTTTATCAGCTGTTGAAAACTTCTATTGGTATTCCATCATTTCCTGGACCCTTGATTCTTGCTAATGTTTTCAGTGCTACTTGCACGTCTTCCTTCAGTTTCATTGGTTCTTGATCATATGCTACCTCCTGAAATAACTGACGGGTACAGTGACTGTGTGCGCTTCTTTCATCATTTGATGCTTCCTTCATGATTCAATATTTTGACCATTGTCTTTCAATATTGCTACTCAAGGCATCATTTTTTTCTTCAGTGTTTTCAGTTTAAGATATGATAAACATGCTCTTCAGTTTTGTTTAAACTCTAGGATTTTGCATAATTAATTATAATACTTTACTTTGTTTTCTTCAGCTGCCCTTTTAAGTTTCTTTTCTTTTAAAAATTATTTTATTGGGTGCTCTTACAGATATTATAAGAACCCATAATTCAATTAGGTCAAGCATAATTGTACAATTGCTGCCACCATAATTTTTAAAACATTTTATTTCTTTTTGAACTCTTTGATATGAGCTCCCTTTATCCCCTCCCCCACCCTCTACCCCAGGAACCATTATTACACTGTATATTATTATTTGCTGTATCGTAACACCATCCGATGTATGTGTTCACCTACACTTCTGTTATATGTTCCCCTTGAGTGGGGCTACACTGTCATTGCTATGGGTTCCCACTGCCCCCACCCCCTTTTTCCACCCCCTCCGGGAATCATTGCTCCCATTACTATTTTCTGAATGGTTCACATATCTTGGATTTCATGCATTGAACGTTCTTAATTATACAAATGAACATACACAGGTCTAACAAGATTAATGAGGTAAAACTAAGACCATAATTGTAAGGGGGGGGGGAAATATTAAAGAACTAGAGGATAGTTAAGTATTTCATCAGTTATACAGCACCCTGGATATATCATCCCTTCCGTGTGACCTTTCTGTGACAGACTGTCCAATTATTTTACAGGTGGGTTTTGCATCTCCACTTTGTCTATGCTTCTTCAGTTTGATTGCTTGTTTTTGAACTTCTGATACCTATTCTGATTGACATCTCATGATCACACTGGCTGGTACGTTTCTTCCATGTAAGCTTTGTTGATTCCCTGCTAGATGGCCACTTGTTTAACTTCAAGCCTTTAAGATCCCAGGCACTATATCTTTTATTAGTCGGGTACCATCAGCTTTATTCACCACAGTTGCTTAAGCCCCCATTTTGTCTTCAGTGACCATGTACGGAAGGTGAGTATCATACATTGCCATGTTAATAGAACACATTGTTCTTGTATTGAGGTAAGATTTAAGTAGAGGCCCCAAATCTATCTGCTTCTTTATTGTATTACATATATATTATGTCAGGCAAGGTTCTCTAGAGCAGTGGTTCTCAACCTGTGGGTCACCACCCCTTTGCGGGTCGAATGACCCTTTCACAGGGGTCACTCGACCCTTGCACAAGGTCACCCGATTCATAACAGTAGCAAAATTACAGTTATGAAGTAGCCATAAAAATAATTTTATGGCAGGGTCACCACAACATGAGGAACTATATTAGAGTCACAGCATTAGGAAGGTTGAAAACCACTGCACTAGAGAAACAAAACCAGGGCACTTATGATTATGTGTATATAAGAGGATAGGTTTATACAGCAAGAAGGAGTACAACAGCTAATTAGTCCACACAGCAGTACAGAGGGCTCAGTTCAACAAACTTTTCTGGAACAATTAATATGCTGGAAGTCCTTCAACTCACATGTGGGCTGCCAGGCCAGACAGCAGAGTCCTCCCTTGGGCAATGCAGGCAGAGTCTGTCTACAGGCAGCAAACAGGAGGGTGGGTCAGCAACAGTCAGTAGCTTGGACACTCAGTGAAGCAGGCCCGGATGGGATATCAAATTCAAGCAATGTAAGGCAACAGGATCCACCAGTTTCAAGCTCAAGCGATGTGTGCACCAGCAGTGTGTCGAAGTAGGTCTCGATGGAGCCTCAAGCTCTAGCTACACAATCCATGACACAATCCACAAGTTGGCTTGGCGCACAGGTGGTGTAGCCTACAGGTTAAGAACTAGCTCAAGTAGCAGCACACTAGTCTGATCACCAGAGAGCAAGAGACTGGGGCAGACCTTGCAGAGCCATTTCTCTGCCCTCCAATCAAACTATAACCTGATTAATCCCACATGCTCCTCCTACTGGTCAGGTTGGCACAATAACCTAACCCTCTCTCTCTCTCTCTCTCTCACACACACACACACACACACACAAATGCATCTTTATATATTCACATATATACATACCTATATTTATACCTATACATAACTTTTTTTTTAATTTTTTTTTATTGGGGCTCATACAATTCATCACAATACATAGATTAATTGTGTAAAGCACATCTATACATTTGTTGCCCTCATCATTCCCAAAATTCGCTAGCCTCTAATTTTCCGTTTTTCCCCCCCTCCCTTCCTCCTCCCCTTTCCCCCATGCACCCCTAATAATTTATAAATTATTATTGTATCTTATATTACACTGTCCGGCGTCTCCCTTCACTCACCCCTCCGCTGCCCGTCCCCCAGAGAGGAGGCCACACGTAGCTCCCTGTGATCCATTCCCCCCTACTACATCCCCTTTCCCTCCTGGTATCGCCACTGTCACCCCTGGTCCTGAGAGGTTCCTCTGTCCTAGATTCCCTGCGTTCCCAATTCCCGTCTGTACCGCTGTGCATCATCTAGTCCAACTAGGTCTGCAAGGCAAAATTGGGGTCCTGGTAGTTGGGGGGAAGAAGCGTTCAAGAACCAGAGGAAAGTTGTGGGCTTCGTCATTGCTATACTGGACCCTAAGTGACTCGTCTCCCCACTACCCCTCTGCAAGGTATGTCAGGTTGTCTAGAGATGGGCATTGGGTCTCCATCATACGGCCCCCTCATTGACAAGGATATGATTCCCCCTCCCCACCTTTGGTGTTTAAAGGCTGGTCCCTTTGGCCCTTCATGATCACACATGTTGGTGTGCTGCTTCCATGTGGGCTTTGTTGCTTCTGGGCTAGATGGCCGCTTGTTTACTTTCAAGCCTTTAAGTCCCCAGACGCTATAGATCTCGATAGCCGGGCACCGAGATCTATAGCGTCTGGGGACTTAAAGGCTTGAAAACCTATATATAACTTTTTACTTTCTTTTTCTTTCCTCCTGCCCCACTATCATGTTTACTCATCATTCACCCCTCAGTAATTCCCCACATATACATTTGAATTGATCAAACACAACCAGGAACGCTACACCCTTCTCACCATCAAGTTTAGATCCCTTGCTATGCCCGTCTGTTGTTACTGGCTCATTGCTCCCCCTCACTCCTCTCCTCTTCTCTCACGCCTCCCTGGAACCATCGGTCCTGTTCCTATCTCCTTGGGATTGCTTATCCTGCTTATCGTATAGACTACAAATTGAAATTTCTTTTAGTACATCATTTCTTATATGTGCTTTAGTTACTCTAACATCAAGAGCAAGATTAAGTCACTTCTAATAGCCACTTTGCTCTTTGCTTTCTATTTTTTGTATTTTTAATGACCTCTTGCTTTCTACATGTTTGAGGCTCTTGATTTCATTCCACGGCTGGTCAGGTCTCCTATCATTAGTGTTTATTGAGTTAAATCTATATGTTAAATAGTTTCATAGGCATATACTTCATGGAGTAATGCAATCATCACCACATGCTTGAGATGTTCTAAAAATTCAAGTAAGACATACTCCAGATCATGATTTGGATCTACTGAACTTACTTTAATTTTCTTCAACTTGACCTTACATATGAGTACAGTAAGCTCCTGTGAATTCCACAGTAATCTCCTGGCCTCATTTTAGCTGTTGATAATGAGGTTCTCTAGCATTTCTTCCCTCATATACAGTCAATTTGATTCCCATGAATTTCATCTGGCAAAGTTTGTGTGTATAATCACTGTTTACTTGGTTGAAAAGTGGTATTTGCAATGAAGAAATCATCGGTCTTACAAAATTCTATCATGAGCTCGCCAAGTTTTTCTATCACCAAGGTCATCCTTTTCAATTACCATTGCAGTTATTTCTTCTGATTTGGAGTTGTGCCCTACCAGCAAATTAAGATCCCCAAAGCTTCACTCCATCCACGTCATGATGGTTGACACCACTTTTAGAAGGCCATTCTTCCCCTTTATTTCCAACTTTTGCATTGCAGTCATCAATAATTATCAATAACTTCATTATTAGCATTAATGGTTGTCTTATTAACTAGATTTCCTTGTGTGTGTATAGATATTATTCTACCAGAGACAGCACTGTACTCAAGATAATCTTGAAATGCTGCTTTTGACTATGAGTATGACACCACTCCTCTAGGATTTGTCATTCCTGGCAGAGTAAACCATGATTGCCCAACACTGTTATCAGTCCACTTCAGCTCACTAATGCTGAGCACATTGACCTTTATGCATTTCACTTTTGACTACTTCCAATTTTCTTAGGTTCATACTTTATATTTCATATTCTGGTTATAAATGGAGGTTTGCAGTTGTTTCTTCTCATGTTGAATCATGCTCCATCAGCAACTGAAAGTCCTGCAAGCTTTATTCCATCCATGTCATTATGATTGACTCTATCTTTAAAAAATAGTTCTTCATTTTGGGTGTCTTCTGACTTGAGGGTTCATCTTCCAGCAATATAGCTGACAATGTCGTGCTGTTATTCATGACAAGTTCAGTGGCTAATTCTTCACAAGTGGACAACCTACTCCTTGATAGTCTGTTCTTAGTCTGGGTGCTCTGGTTTTACCTGTTCATCTTGGGTGACCCTGCTAGTACTTGAGATACTGGTGACATGGCTGCTAATAGCACAGAAACATGCAAGCTACCACAGTAGACAGGCAAAGTGACAATACTCTGATATTAGTATATGTTAAGGAGCAACCAATTGTATTGGGGTTCATTCTAACTCCAGCGGCCTTATGTGTACAAAACAGTAACTGCATTCCACAAGCACATCATCAGTCCTGTCTTCTGAGACATCTCTGGGTAGGTTAAAACTGCCAATCTTTTGGGGTTTGTTTCTCCCCCTCCATGTACATATATTGTTAATAAATATCTTTTAGGTTTTCTAATATATATGGTGTAATTGTTTTAATGTAGCAGAGTTAAAGCTCCAACAACTCAAAACAATCCTTTACCAAAAGCTATGCTTCACATTCAGAGCAGTACCCTAAATATATGTCAGTAATGCTAACCTGAATCTATTTATCACTTAAAAGCCTCAGTGTCTTGAGAACTGCAGGTTCTCAGCATGAGCATCCAGAGCTGGCTCTGGACTGCCGGGTGCACATCTAATTACACAGCTTGGAGCCGTGCAACCACTTCTCTCAACTCCAGATTACTTTTCTTGGCTCATTTGCATAATTTAACGCATGAAGCCTAGTCCGTGAACTATACAGTCAGTATCTAAAATGGTAACATAGACCAAATTAACCCTATTGTTTATATTTTCATTGTATTTCTGATAAATGTTTACCCAAATTTTTAAAGAAAAACAAACACTCTTCAGTAATTTTGTTGGGTGCCAGGGATGTTTGCTAATAAATGTTTTAAATTTAACCTCGTTAGCCCTATTTTTAGTAATAATATTTTTACTGAAATAATCTGAATGTACTGATGCAAAATTTTCTTTTGTTAAAAAAAGGGAAGAATACTTTGTTTACTGATATATAGCAGTTCCCTGCTATTTTGGTTAATAAACTTGATTAATTAGAGTCACTGTAATATACATAGCTCTGATCTAGAAATTATCTTTGAATTCAGTCTAGACTAACCGCCACCCAACCCACCAAAAAACCTGTTAGAATAATTAATGCTGTATGGTGTTGTCCTCTTAAATCACAATTTGAACCCTGAGATGGCACTGAAGCACACCCATACCCACACATTTTACACACGTAACACTACATACTTCAGAGCACATCTTACAAACAGCACAGCACTAGGCGCCCCCAGTGGCACAACTGGTAAGCATTTGGCTGCTAAGTGAAGAGTTGGCGATCTGACCCACCCAGCTGGAGCTGCACAGGAGGAAGACTTGGTAATCCGTTTACCTAAAGATTACAACCAAGGAAACCCTGTGGGGCACTGCTATCCCATCACAGGGGGCCGCTGTGAGTCAAAATTGATTGGATGGCACACAAATCAAGGAGATATTTAGTGCATTCAATTCTTTGTAAAAATACTATGACATGAATACAGTTTTCAAAATTACTGCTTGTAAAAACTCGAACATGGCATGTATGGCAGATTAGCTGTGTTTCAGTGACAGACTCCTTCTCTTTGATGCTAGAGACCTAAATTCGAATTCTAGCTGATGGGCCTCAGCAAGCAATCGCCTGCCTCTGACTGAGGGTTTTCTGTTTCTATGATGCCGAGCATTTTCAGTAAGCTTTGCAAACTGAGAGAGAAGAAGAAAAGCTCAGTGGTTTACTTCAGAAAAAAATCAAAGAAAACCCTATCGATCCCAACACTGCAATCTAAAGTTGTACCCAAGGTTGCCATGATTCAGAGGCCAATTCAAAGGCAGCTAAAAACATGAACAAGAGATAAAAGCTGTATTTTTAAATTATTTTAATGTGTTATATATTTGATTCAATTTTATAACATATAAATAAAAGAAAAATAATCAAGAATATGAACTTGTTTATAATTTCACAAGCATTAAATGTCATACAGTTTTAAACAAACTATACAGCCATCTCATCTGTTTTCTTTTTGTGCTATGCATATTATATGCACATGTGCATATTTACATGGGTGCATTACATGGGAAAGATACAGTGGCACTTTTCTCAGATGCTAGTCTAATCTATAAAATATATAGATTTATTTTGAATGTTACCAGTATTTTAAAATCAAGTAAAACTCTAAATCATGACTGAGCATTTATAAAATAAGGCAAGCTTATCTGTATTTCAATTTTATCTGTAAAATACAGATAATAGTATCTGCCTTACAAGATTGTGGTAGGGACAGTAAACAATCGTGACCATGTACTAACAGGAAGATGGGCACATAGAAGACTGTCCTTTCAGTGCGAAGGGACTCTGGTGGCACCGTGGTGAAGCAGTTAGCTGCTGACCGAAAGATGGGATTGATCCACCGCCTCTACATGGGAAAGTGATGTCAGTCAGTTCCTGTAAGCATTTACAGCTTTGAAGGCCTGATGGAGCAGTTCTATTCCATCCTATAAGGTTGTGTGGAGTTGGAACTGGCTCGAATTCGATGGCAATGGGCTTTATTTTTTCAAAGAGGTCAGGACAGGAAAGTTGCACAGAGGAATTTTCCCCCATCACAACAGTGCACCTACTTATTCTTCAAGGACTGTCTATCTTAGGAGACTTAAATTGGGTAGCCTAACCCCTTCCAACCGCCTGTCCTACTTTTGTCCCTTCAGGCATCTTTTTGTTCCTCAAATTCAAAGCACATTTCAAAGGAACGCTACTTGAGTTCCTTCAGGATGCCCAAACTGCCATTGTGATGTGGTGTAAATTGAAAAGTGCAGAATTCTTCAAGGAAGCCTTAGGATATTGAAATACCACTTTCAGAAATGCACAGGCCTTGATGGAGGATATGCTGGGAAAACAATCCCTTCACATTTTGATTTCTATGATTTTGTAGTAATGCTTACTTTTGTATAATGGCAGATATTAAATGTTAAAAAAGTTTTAGGACCTCAAGGATCATATACCTTTCTCAAAGGATGTCATTTCATTACCCTTTAAAGAAAAATATTTTGTAGATACATGTTTTGTTGCTAATAGAATGCATGCTGAATCTTGATAAATATGTGCAACATACAGGCTCAATGAGTTCTCCTGGTAGAATAGGTGGGATTAAGCATGGGAGAAATAATCATTTGAACATTGCCTAATCCCAAACACCATACCTTCTTAATGACATAAACAAAACAGCAAATATATTTACAAGTCTCATCGCCCAGAAACAAATGCTTTACACGATCACACCAGAATGTTACCACCACATACAAGAACCTCTCAATACAACAATATAGTCATCAATAAAACTTCCTTCTGTTTTATACGGTTACACAAACCCCTGCCCTAATGCCAGTGAGGGCTTTCTAATAGTGTAAAAAAGCCTCCCCAAAGACTCCGGAGGTGGAAAGTGTAAGTGGTACTTACATAGACCATGTGTTGTGAAAGAGTTCAACTCTATCTCTGAACAATATTTAGTTAGTAGAACCTTCTCATGCATACTGCTGATGATTTCCTTAGGCCTTACAACTTTCCTTTGTAACTTATATATTTATTCTCAAGTTGTCTAAGGTATAAATAAAGCAAAACTCAAGCCACTAGAAAAGACAAGTGAAATGATAGGTTCCAAACTAAGTGCTGCAATTTATTTCATGTTATGTCTTTGCGCATGTTTTTTATTCCAATTTTAATTTTTATTTGAAAAGAACCATATTAGATAGCTTATACACCTGTCAGACGGGAGCAGTTTTAGGTTCCTCACCCTAAGTGCCAACCTTTCTTTGCAAACTGCATACCATCAAGTGCAACTTTTCTTAGGGTGGGCACATGATTTAAACTTAAGTTTCCTTGCCTGTAAATGAGGAGCTGGACTAAACCAACTTCATCATGCTTCCACAGGCTCAATGACAAAATGCATATAACTACCTACGCAAACTTGTCTTTAGAATACTTTACATTTGAAATAAAATGATTCAGGCGCTGAACAAGTGATGATAAAAATGCAAGACTTAAGAAGTACAACCTACAAATCGCTTTTGGAGCTAAAAGATATTGAATTTTTCCACAAACTTTTTGAAGTTTCTTGGTACCTATCAGTAGAATTTTCAGCAAAAATTCAAATTTTTTGGATGAAATTTTCATTTCCAGATATGTATTTATGACTATTTGTGGAAGGTTTTCTCTATGTAATAAGTAATGTGTAAAATGTATGCCACACCCTTAACTGTATTCATACTTGAAACTTTTATCCAAATCAACACACTGAAGGGTCAGTGGAGTCAGCAGACAATAAATGAAGAAGGCCCACAACACAGATTAAGTAGTGGGAAAGCATTCCCTCTCTTCTGCTGGCTCAGCTTTAATGTGCAGTTGGTATAGTATTTTTAGCATTTTTCAGTCTGTCTTATCATATACATAAGCACTGGATTACATACCTCATTACAGGAAGAAAGAAGTTACAGTGGCTGTGAGGAAAAGATTTTTAAAAAAGATTAAAAAGCAAACAGATTTTTGAAAACTTCTAGGCCAGTGGTTCTCATCCTTCCTAATGCCATGACCCTTTAATACAGTTCCTCATGTTGTGGTGACCCCCAACCATAAATTATGCTTGTTGCTACTTCATCACTGTAATTTTGCTACTGTTATGAATAGTCATGTAAATATCTGATATGCAGGATCTATTTTCATTGTTACAAACTGAACATAATGAGAGCATCGTGATTCATCACAAAAACAATATGTAATTATCTATTGTGAAATATTTGTTTTTAATGACAAATAAATGAAATTTTGTCTGGAAGCATGGTGTAGCATGGGTAACAGTCTTTACACCGGGTACTCGTATGTGGGCGTATCTGCATGTGGGCGGACCCGCCTGGAGATGGATAGAGTGGTGTCTTGGTTCCTAAGACCATCGGAAATATGTGTTTTCCGATGGTCTCAGATGACCCGAGAAAGGGTTGTTTGACCCCCACAGGGGTCGGCGGCCCACAGGTTGAAAACTGCTGTTCTAGGTAATTGCATTCACCTAGTATGCCCCTTAGTATTAAACCTGGGATTACAGGCTATAAGGGAAAACTGCTAGTTTGCTTGGTCCAATGTATGTATGTATAACAAAGTGGAAGACCAAATTCCATCTTTACAAGAAAGACTAAATTATTTTCCATGGTACAAAACATTTGTGCTAAGGAAACCTTATGAGAGTAAGAGGAACCCCAGTGGCTGAGTGAGCTATGAGTGGGGTTGGTGACCGCAAGGTCAGCTGGTTGAAAACACGAGCCATGCGACAGGAGAAAGATGAGGCTTTCTCATCTCATAGAGATTTACAGCATAGGAAACTCACAAGGGCATAAACGGTGTCCTACAGAGTTGTTATGAGTTAGAACTGACTCGATGGCAGTGAGGTTGTTTTGTTTTGTTTTTCGGTAAGGAGAGTAAGATGGGTGTCTTACTGAAAACTTGTCTGCAGTCATTCATTGATGGCAAAGGCATGTTTAAATTTGTTTTGTTTGGAATAAACTTGTGCACATATAACCTGGAACCTGAGTAGCAATCTACTTTGACTTCAAACTCCAACTTACTGTTAAGTTGGATTCTGTTGATTAAGTCGATTCTGACTCATAAGGACACGACAGGGCAGAGTAGACAGGCCATTGTGGCGTTTTGAGGCTGGTTACACACTGGGATGTGAATCTGCATGGTTGGTCATTTGAAACCAGCCAGTTCCTCAGGAGAAAGACTGGGCTTTCTACTCTCATCAACAGTTACGGTCCTGAAAGCCCAAAGGAGGTTGCTACGAGTCAGCACTGAATCAATGGCAGTGAGGTTAGAGTTTGAGAAATCTTTAAGGGAGCAGAAAATCTCATCTTTTCTCTTGAAAACTGGCTGGTAAATTTGACCTACTGACCTTGTGGTTAGTAGCCCAACTTGAAACCCATTATTAGGCCACCCAAATGCCTTATTTTGACTTATTCTGTTATCACTGGCCCCCAAATTACTGCTTGTCTCGGTTTCAAGTATGCATATTTTGCTCTCAAAATATTGAAATGGCTGTTATGATGAAAATTAGATTATCTGGTTAAGTTAGTTATGGTAAGACTCACCTATAACAGAAGCATTTAGAGGGTGTGTTGAGGTTCCTAATTCTATTCCAAGTTCTTTATCATGGAATCCTCATGTCTGTCCACTAAACAACATTCCCATAGTCCCTTTGAAGAAAGCATTGAGACTCCTGACAAACAGGATTAAGGTTCTAATAAGTGCATGGTCCAGGTTTTCAACAAATAACATTGGTTGTTAAAGGCAACACCTTACTTTCTTTTGTTCCTGACAAAGGAACGGTGTTAGTCTGAGGGCAGTTCTTACCTTAAAGCAAAACAAACAAACAAAAATAGACGGAGCTCTAACAAGCCATTCTTAGTATTCTAAAACTACATAAGTCTAGTAACTTATTTTTAAGTTTAGCTCTGCATAAAACATATGTACTATTAACTTAAAAGAATTCATATGACAAACATAGATGCAAGCAACAATCTTAAATATATTTTGAAACCCCTGGTACGGCAGGATCAAGGGGAACGTAACAAAGAGGAAGTGCTGAAATCCTGGTGGGGACTGAGCATGATAGTGGGACAGGAGGAGAATCAAGGGAAATAGAGGAAAGAGCTGGGAGGCAAAGGGTATTTATAGAGCTCTAGCTAAAGACATGTACATATACAAATATATTATATGAGGATGGGGAAATAGATCTATGAGCCTACATTTATAGGTTTAGTATTAAGGTAGCAGAAGGACATTGGGCCTCCACTCAAGTACTCCCTCAACACAAGAATACTTTCTTCTAGTAAATTGGCATTCTATGATGCTCACCTTCCCGACACAACCGCTGAAGACAAAGCGGGTGAATAAGCAAATGTGGTGAAGAAAGCTGATGGTGCCCGGCTATAAAAGATACAGCGTCTGGGGTCTTAAAAGCTTGAAGGTAAACAAGCGGCCATCTAGCTCAGAAGCAATAAAGCCCACATGGAACAACATATCAACCTGTGTGATCACGGGGTGTCGAAGGGATCACTGAAGACAAATGGGTGCATAAGCAAATGTGGTGAAGAAAGCTGATGGTGCCCGGCTATCAAAAAGTATAGCGTCTGGGGTGTTAAAGGCTTGAAGGTAATCAAGCGGCCATCAAGCTCAGAAGCAACAAGGCCCACATGGAAGAAGCACCCCAGCCTATGCAACCACGAGGTGTCGAAGGGATCAGGTGTAAGGCATCATCAGAACAAAAAATCTTACCATAGTGAATGATGGGGGGAGTGCGGAGTGGAGATCCAAAGCCCATTAGTAGGCCACTGGAGATCCCCTTGCAGAGGGGTCTGGGGAGGAGATGAGCCAGTCAGGGTGAAGTTGTAAGGATCAATTTAATCATGAAGGAAAAAGATAAACACAGGAATTCTAAAATTCTAAACCCCCTGATTCTGACTTTGTCAACTGAAAACCAAGCCAAACCTGTTGCTATAGAGTTGACTCTGACAAGTGATGACCCATGTGTGGCAGAGTAAAATTATGCTACATGAGTTTTCAATGGCTAACTGTTTTACTGAACCACCAACCTTGCAGTTAGCACAACACTTAATCACGGGCACCACTCAAGGACCCTATGCTGTGTTGGAGATATTCTCAAATATGACTGAAAATTGACTGATGTCATTCAAACTACTGTGACCCTTCCCAGTTAGACCCCATAGTCCAGACATGGCTCCACTTAATTCAGCAAAAAATGTGTGCTCAGAATCACTGTGAAGATGGCGCGGGATCCGGCAGTGTTTCCTGCTGCTGTACCTGGGGTTGCTATGAGCTGGCTCCAACCTGATGGCACTCAACAACAATAATATACTAAAAGTAGGGAAGGTTCAATGAAGAATGCCTCTTCACTAATTTTTACTATCACATCCAGAAAAAAATAGTTTACTGACCTCTAAGGAGTCCAAACAGCACTGATATTTGTTACTGACAACCCCAAAATAGTAACATCTATTCTGCAGAGGAAATTAAGCAAGACCAACTAGCCTATTACTATGCAAATAAAATTCATTAGTGAGCTAACAATTTCATCTTACAGATGCCACTGGACTTGAAGGCCTATTATTATTCAACATTATAATATGCTCCAGACGGAATCTAACTTCAGTAATACAAGGACATAACTTATTGTTAAGACTTCTATTAGTGTTTTTTTCTTTTTTTTCTTACACAACAATCATTAGTTATAATTTCTTAAAATCTAACTGTGTAGTTAATATTCTCAAGTGACATACTTGAAGAACTTCTTTGTAGGAGAATGCACTTTATCTTTCTAAAACTTCCATATTCAAAAGAAATCCTATTAAGTTAATATACTCTAAATCAAATTTAGTAGCTAGATTAATTAAAACTATACTGTTAAAAATTGTTATTCCTCTTAAATTAGCTCCTCCTTGTCTCCTACTATTGTTTTTGGGTTTTTTTTAGAATGCTTTAATAAACATCTTCAGGACGCCTGGTGATCTAGTGTGTTAATTAAGTGTTGGGTTGCTAATCACAAGGCTGGTCATTCAAACCCACCGGTCACTCCATGGGAGAAAAATGTGGTAGTTTGCTTTCACAAATATTCTGAGAAATTCTGTGAGGCAGTTCTACTCTGTCTCATAAGGTTGCTATGATTGGAATCAACTTAATGGCTCATAAACATAAATGAAAAGAAGCACAGTTACCCACATCTATATTGTACTCTCCATTCAACCTTTTTGATGAAGAAAAAGAAAAACAAGAAAAACGTACTGCTTTTCTCTAAGTCTATAGTTGAAATAAAGGATCCCTGGCCACACAGTGGTTAGGTTTGTTGACCAAATCTTTCAGTTGTCACATGCAGAAAAGCTGTGTCATGACCGAGTTTTTTATAAAATTATCACTCTTTCTTGCATGGGTTACTAAACATTTTGATGCAACAGCATAAGAAATATTAACAAAGCATCTCATTTAGATTTTTAATAAATATCACAATGATTTCGCAATTTTAGAAACCAATTACATTTTTATTACTTGTAGATTGACGGTTTAAGACCAAGCTCTTTGAAAAGTATTGCATAAAACAAAAAGTAAACACAAAGCTATTAGAAATATTCTTAAAAGTGAGAAAATTAATCTTCACTATAACTTAATAACATTATTATTTCTGAACATATTAAGAAATCATCTTCTTTAAGCACTAAAGAAAGCCTCAGTTGTGTGTTTACTTAAATGAAAAAGATGATCATTTACCAATAACCAAATCTTCACATTTAGGAGAGAAACAAGGTATCTCTTTACTTAATAATTTATTACCTTAAAGGTAAGGAAAGCTTAAAAATTTGTTGGCAATACAAAACTCTCTACATAAGCACATTTAGTGAGACAAGCCTTGCTTGTCCACTGTGCTCAGATGAAAGCATCCACTAGTATCACAAATACACAACACAGTGACTGCAGGATCAACACAACAGCCAACAGTGCTGTGTTGTGTGTCTATCTTTTACATAACCACTAACTTTATAATTATATTAACTTTGATACATTTCCCCTATATGATGCCAGAAGATCCTTCCATGATGGTGATAATCTCCTTCTGTCTTCATTTTAACCAACCATTGAGGTCAGCTCTAAATCATCTGGTATTTGACCAGAACTGAAATGCAACACACTTCAACTCTTTATTCCAAGTACCTTACACATACTATATCTATAATAAATGACTGTCCTTTAAAAGGGTTGGACAAAGAAATGATTGGAAACATAAATAATCTCATTCTCTTTTCCTCCTCATTTATTACACAATTATTAATTTCATGTTACAAGGTTGTTGTTTTTTTAATTTAAAATGCCTATAAAATCATAAGAAAAAAAGAAAGAAATTAAATGAATGCTGATGTTTAGCATTAATCCAATACTGAGGAAGGTTCCACCCCCCCACGCCACCCCCAAAACTGAGAAACTCTTACTGAGAAACTCTTCATTCTCTAACATTAAAGGTAGAATTTTGGTAAAAATCTATGAAACAAACATCTTAATTTTTCTATTATTTGAAAATTGAACAAGTCAACTTATTAAACATTTCTGAGGCAGTTACCAATTTCTCTTCCCATCACTGTAATAAAGTTTGTATAACAAGAAAAATCTCAGTAGAGTTAAGGCATCAATTATTTTCCCATTTTACAAGTTACACAGGAGGAGGGGAATTGTTAACAGGGATGATAAAGCTGTACTTGCATTTGGTAATGCAAAGAGAAGCTTACAAATGAGATGTCTCATTAGTTTGAGCAGATGGATCAAAATTAAAGGCTGAATCGCCAACTTTTAATTTACTAATAGCCAAGAAGAGCTTGAAGTCTTGCAGGGCATGACTGTTGGAAAGTCAACAAGAAAAGATTTCCTCCATCTGTCATCACACATGCCTGAGTGGAACACAACTGCCTCCCACTGTTTTTAATACTTTCAAGCAAAGTTGCACATAAAATCTATTAAGTACATAAGCACACAAGTTTAGATGAGTGGTATACTGAAACCTATAGAATAGTATGACCAAAGAACATTAGCATGGCTTTTCAATATGCAATTTCCTCTATTCTACTTTGATCAAAATGGGAAGAACGAAACAAATTAATGTGGATGTTTAAGAGGAAATTGTGTTAAATTTTAGCATGAAAAGTTTTAGATGGAAAGTTCTATTTGGGTGTGTTTACAATTTAGGGTCCATGTCTCAGTTACCTTACTAAAGGTCTGCAAACTAGCTACTCTGATAAAACTAGTCAGGGCAACCAAACCAGGGGAGAAATTCCAAAACACTAAACAACAATTCAAAGACAAGAAAAGCAAATAAAACCTAGAGTACTATTCACTGGATTATTTGTTTTAAATTGTGGATTAGGTAGGTTTACATGCCAGATATCAGTTTCATATTCACCAATCTAAGCTCGTTATCAAAGCCCCCGTTAGCTTTCCTAAGCCCTGCTCCTTTGATTTCTCTTCTCCTCCTTGCGGATTACTATCTTTCCCTTCACCCAATTTAATACCTATTTAACTGGGTGGTACTAAGGAGAAGGACCTCGCACTTGGTAAAGTAGCAGGGAAAAAGAAGATGACTCTTGACAAGAATTGACACAGTGGGTGTATCGATGGGGTCAAACATAAGAACAATTATGAGGGTGGCACAGGACCAGACAGTGTTTTTTTCTGTTGTACAGAGGATCCCTATGTGTTAGAACCTACTGGACAGGGAGGCAGGACAAAAGGTATTAGCATATACAACTCCATTAATTGAAGTGGGCTAGAAGAACAACTGGTTTACACACACACACACACACACACACACACACACACACACGCTAGAATATAATTAAACCCCAAAACTTCAAAGTCACTGCCAGCAGGTGAATTTTGAGTCATAGCTTCCCTACAGGATAGGGTCGAACTACTTCCACGCTTTTCCAGGACTCTAACTCTTTATGGGAGCCTAGAGCCTCATCTTTCCCCTGAGGAGTGGCTGGTGGTTTCAAACTGCTGACCTAATGTTAGCAGGCCAAAGTATAATCCACTAAGCCACCAGGTCTCCTAGAATATATTCAAAAGAGAACAAACTAAGCCAAGGTTTGTTAAGAACACAGGCCAAGAAATAAATGTTAATAGTGCTTTGACACCAAAGAAAAGCATATTCTTGGAATAAGTTTTCTCTACAAGGCCCTACTAATGTGTAGTCAATGGTAACTATAATTACACTCCAAAACCAACTCTCTAGTTTCTCTTTCTGTTTGTGTGTGCATGTGTGTGGAGTATGCAATCACATTTCATTTACTGCACTTAACATGTACAAGCAACACGTCTAAAGACAAAATAACCTTTTAGAAAGTAGTTAGTTGTTTTAATCATCAGAGTTGGACAGAGTAATAAAATTAACTGGTTAATGAAGCTGTCAGTTTTTTGGATTAACCGAAAAGGTTGTTGGGTTATATATTTTTCATTCTCTGATAGATGTATGCATATAAACTCATTTATTAAAGTTTATCATTTGGAAACTTATATAAAGACAGCCAGTGACTGGGATAACATTATCATCAACCTCAAATATGAGGGAGAGAAAAATAACTTGGAAACAATATTCTACTAGGATTTCATTGTTGACCTTCTGATAAAGCAAAGAACATAATAACACAGCTTAGTGAAGCTATTTCCTCAAGGAGCTAATAAAAGAAATATAATTCAGTGAGGAAGTCTAAGTGCCCTAAAAATGAACTTCCACATGTGCCTCAGCAATCAAAGACTACTGTGAAGTGGCAATTTTTGTGATAGATTAAATCAACGATTGCCAAATTTGTTAAAAAAGAGATCTACTCAAGATCCCCAAATCAAAATACATGAACAGAACGACATTCTAAGTATCCACACTGCAGTTTTCAGTTCTGGACACATTACAAAGGCAGTCAGCAGAAACTGCCACTTAGGAAGTGAAATGATTTTATAGGCTAACCAATACTTGACAACCGCCAGAACAAAGGAACCCCTCTCCAATACACTGACTGAGAGGGAAGTCTTAAGATTTGCAGTACATTCCCAATGTAGATAATTTAAGAAATGACAGACATAGCAAGTTTGTTCTCAAATTATATTCTAAGAGAGCTCCTAATTTGAGCTAATTAATATAATGTACAAAACTATGCCATTGATTTAGCAGCTCAGTATTGATAACCTAAAGGTACTGCCACAGCCATTTTATTTTTTAAATTTGTATTGCGATTTGAGTGAAGATTTAGAGAGCAAATTGGTTTTCCATTCAACATTCATACACACTTTGTTTTGTGACACAGGTTGCAATTACTACTAGGTAACAACCTTCTCCTCACTTCTTCCCTGTGTTTACAATTTCCATTTGTGCTCCTGTCCGACTCTTCTAGCCTTCTGAGCTTTATCCCCTGCACAAAATGCTATCAGCTTGGCCTTACGTGGTTGATTGTTCTAATGAGTCTTACCTCCTTGGTATTATTATTCACTTTACAGGCCAATCTGAAAGTTGGGGGAGGGGAGTGAATTCAATTCCCAGCTGGAAGGATACCTAACAGTCACAGTTTCAGGGATCCACAATCTCCACCAGACCAGCAAGCCTGGCCATTTGGGTGATTTTGTTTGCCAATTAATTTCTCACTGTATCTAAGACGTCTTATCGTGATCCCTTTCGTAATTGGCAGTCCTAGTGAAGAACCATCCAGTTTTCTTGTCCCAGGGTCCTGAGGGGGTGGGGGAAGTACCGGTATGTTTACAGGGTTCATTAGTGATATGGACTGGACTAATTGTTTTTTTTGATGTTTTCTTCACACGTTACTCCAGACAGGTGGAGCAGACATAGATGGTTGCCTATAAGATTTTAAGACCCCACCTAGTCAATATTTAACAAAGTAGGATGCTGAATACTGTAGACGACATGATGCCATTTGCCCTGGATGACCCTAAGACTATGACCCTACACTCCCAGGCCCAGGGACTCATTCCTTCAAGGTGTTTGGTTATGGCTAACTTGATATTTCAATACCAGAAATGCTAGATATGAATTTCAACTACTGATATCTTGACACAATTCAAATTTCTTTGCCATAGATCTTTGAAGACATTTAACACAATCAAGTCATATTTACCACAGAATTCTATAGTGAGAACTAATCAAAGATATTTCCTTATAAACTGATCATAATCTGTAGGACCTGTCTTCCTGGAAAACAAAATCTAAAAGGGAACACGGCACAAAGCAAAATGATTAAAAATTTTAAATATGATACCTTTAAACAAAGCATTTATTTGTATTTTGATGTTTTAATTTTTATTTATGATTCTGCCATATTTTTCAACGGGAATATCTTATTAGGTAAACAATAAGAACAACTGAAAAAAAGTAAAAAATGTGAGCTAAATGGATTTTTTTTTAAATAGAACATAATGAGAAGATATCACTTCTTGATATGACTGAACTACTGAATTGTATGATATGTGGATTACGTCGCAATAAAATTACTTAAAAAAGGGAAGGCATCACCTGGCCGAAAAATCAGTAGAGGTTTTTCACCCCGACTTCTGCATTTTGGTATGTATAATTGTAAAATTTTTAAATGTCATTAAAAATGTAGTTTAAAGTAAAATTAATTAAAAAAACAGAGTAAGAATAAAAAAGAGCCCAGAGGCCAAAATCCACAAAGGCACATTAGGAAATATCTTACACAGACTAGCACAGGAGTTTCTAATTGAAAGTAAGAGCACAGCTAAACTATCCACAGTGGGACATATAATACATGAGTTTTCATAAATATGATTTAGAATAATAGATTTTTAAAAATCTATTGCCATGACAATACTGTTTTGCAGGCCTTCAGATCGCAAGATAATTTAAAAAGGCAAATATACGTTAGATCATAATTTTACATCATACTGCGCTAGGACATGCCAGAAATTTAGAAAAACTCATGTCAAATTGCTGTGACAACAAAATATAACTTATTTGGAATGCATTGTATAGTCGTATGGCAAGGCTTTAATTCCATGTTAGGAAAGTCACTGCAAGTAAATCTTTCTAGTAGCTCTGGTAGTGTGGTGGTTAAGTGCTGGGCTGCCAACCCAAAGGCCAGGAGCTAGAACCCACTTGCGGGAGGAGGAAATGGCAATCGGTTTCATTGCCACATCCTGGGAAACCCTATGGGGAGGTTCTATTACAGATTCTCTAAGAGTTGAAATAGGCAAGGCAACGGGTTTCAGTATTTTTCTGTTTTGTTATCTTTGGTAAATCAACAACAAGAAAAAACAACAATCAATCACTGTAGCAACACTAGCTTTAATAACAGAAAATGGCAAACATTAATTAAGAACTCAATGGAGAAATATGCAATACAGAGGAACAGCCAATGTACGATTAATGGTAAAGGGGAAAGCAGGGCAACATTCTGAAGATGTAAGCACAACATAAAGACTTCATTTAAATCCCAGTGCCATGCCTTTCAGGAGCCCTGATGACACAGTAGTTAAAACTCTGCTGTAACCAAGACGCTGGTGGTTTGAACCCAGCAGCCATCCAAAGAGAAAGACATGGCGCAATGCTTCCTTAAAGATTTAGAGTCCTGGAAACATGGGCAACTCCATGGGACCACGGTGAGTAGGCATCAACTCCACTGCTGTAGGTTTGTCTTTCTGCCATCTTTTAACCAGCTGTGTGACCTTGGGAAGGTGTTCAGCATGTATTAGGCTCATTCCCTCTCATGTGGAAAAGAGGGAATAATGTTTATGTAATAGGATGGGGAGATAAAAATTCCAGAGAGACTTAAAAGGGGTCTAAAACGTAGAACTTGAATAAGGACTTCTTTTTTCCTTTGTCAGATAGTAAAATTGTAAAAATCATATAGGAACATTAAAAATGTTTATTATTTACTAAGAAAAAGAATGGGTATAGACTATGATACAGTATAAATGTAGTTAGCTAATGAATCATAACTAACAATTACAATTAAATTTGAATGAATAAAATTAAAAGCCACATGTATGCATGATTGAAGGACTAGAGGGAAATTAATAATTATAGTAATAATATTAAAATGCTAAAATAGTAGCTTTATGAAAAATATGTTAATATTGATATTTTATTTTTTATATTAAAAATATAAGAATGACATAATGTTTTTTAATACTTAAGACCACACTAAAAACAAATAAACCAACCCATACCATCAGTCAATTCTGACTCAGTCACCCTCTATTGGGTTTGTGAGGCTATACATTTTTATGGGATCAGAGAGCCTATTCTTTGTCACTGAGCTGCTGATGGGTTTGAACTATTGACCTGGTGGTTAGCAGTACAACACCAACTAGAGCAAAAATAAACATCATCAGTAACCATTCTAAAAGAAAAGCTTTGAGACCTGTGCTTATAACTTAAAGCACAGACTAGGTGAACTCTCAAGCTTACAGCTGGTACCAAATGACCTAGGCAAGGGTAAAATGAACAGAACTTGACCAAAGGAAGAGAAAGAGAAAGATGCTCAACTCTAAGAGATGGTGCATTTTGCTGCAGTTTTGATGGATGGTCTACTGTAGATTGAATTTCACTTATGTATAAGGAAGGCCAAAAGTCCAAACAGAAATGAAGACTCATTACATCAAGAAACATGCTTGTCTCCCAGTATGGGGTTGCTAAAGACAAGCAATTTAGAACTTGCCTGTTGGCAATCTGAATATCTAAAATGGGAGAAGATAAAGGCATGAAGTGACTGGCTCACAAGTTTTTATAGGTGTGTGCAAAAAATATTGTCAGAATGAAGGTACTCAATCCTTAAGTATGAAAGGAACAATGGCTAGAAGGATCAGAGGGGGGCCTACTGGAGCAATGAATTTAATGGGGACTTCCGTTAAGTCTCTAACTACTACTAACAATCTTTTCCTATAGGGCTCACCTGTGAATAAATGCGAACTGGAATCCCTGGAATGCTACTTTGCTGTGTATAAAATGAGCTCTCTGTTAAGCAGGAGGAGGGATCTCATTAACAGCAACAGTCATGACGTAAGTGTCCTCTGGACCCAAGATCCCTGTGCAATGAACCTCCTGGATCCAGAAGACAGCTATGGCATCAGAGGAGGAGCAGCAGAACCATAGCATGGAATGGAGTGGTGGACTTCCCTACCCACAGAGTAACTAAAGCTGAAAACGTGTAGGAGGCTAGTTTGGGGAGTGAGGTGAGTCTGGGGCATTTACTGTATATACTCGTGTACAAGCTGAGTTTTCCAGCACATTTTTAATATCGTTTTTGTGGTAAAATTAGGTGCCTTGGCTGATATTCGGGTCAGCTCATACTCCACCACACATGGTTTTGGTTCATACATGCGCAAGTTCATCCCAAACAAAACCTCTTCGATGTACCTTGCTGAGAAGTAATTCTGTTTCCCACAGTAGTACAGAAAGTACTTACCAAGCCTTTAAATGCTAATTGATGGAAGAATAATCAGTAATTTAATTTATTTAATTCTATAAATGATGTAATAATCTCACAAGGGCTTCATAAATATATATATTTAAGTAAGACGTCAATTATAGAAGGTATAGCAAGGAGTGATACATGTTTTCCTGACTATAGAAAAATGACAAAATATATTAACTTCTATTTTAAAGTATTTGTTGGATTTCCATTATTTAAAAAGCTTTAAAAGTATTCACATAAAATGAAATCGGTTATTGATGAAAAAAGTTCTTTTATTATGAAAGAAATACTGTCAAAATTTTAAAATCTTATTTACTGAAATCTCAAAATTAAATGGAGAGATTTAAACATTTACATAATTATTTTGATGTAGCATATAAATAATTATGTAAATACAGAGGAAACAAACTTCATCGTTACATTCCAAAGTTATATACCTTGGTTAATATGCAGTAAGGATCAAAATGAATTCAATTCTTCAAATCTGGAGAGAGATCTAGTCCTTACATGCCCACTCCTACAACCGCATCACTAGCCACCCCGCCAGCACTCTATTCCTTATCCTCGTCACAAGTGGGTAGGTCAGAACTTACATGTTAAAAGGCCACCACCATCTTCTAAACAAGCAGATACCAGCTACAAGACTGGGGAATCCACATGAAACCCCAGCCCCTGACCAACTCAGCAACTCACTTCCATTGAGACTCACAGACAGTATCTATGGGAGTAGAAAGCCTCATCTTTTCCCCAAGGAGCAGCAAGTTGTTTCAAACAGCCGACCTTGAGGTTAGCATTCCAATGCCACTACACCACAAGGGCTCCCAACTTCTGACCAGCTGGCTAAAACTTGGGGGCTGATTTCCTAATACCCTTTCAACATGCCAGGAGTAAGCTCAAGATCCCACCTGATATGCTTACTTAGGATCTGCTGAACCCACGTGGGTACTGAACCCCTATGGGTTCAATAATTCAATGGGATGTCTCGTAGAATTCATGAAAAGCCCTGCACTTGCACTGTACTTGAAGTGCTGGGAAGCGAAGCAAAAGATCAGTAGTTCAAAAAATACCAGCTATTCCATAGACAAAACGGTGTCACTGTCTGCTTCTGTAAAGATCAAAGCCTTGGAAGCCCACAGGGTAGTTCTACTCTGTCTTACAGGGTCAACATATGGTGGGATCAATAGGACAACAGTGGATGTGGTTGTTTTGTTTTGTTTATATCATCCTTATGACTACAGAATACAACCAAAAAGAAAACAAGTAAAGGAACACAGAGAGCAAAGTCTGGGAAGGTTTCCCAATGTGAGGCTTCATCTAAATTACAAAATGTGCAAAGAGATAGAAAATAGACATATTTTTAAAGAAGGCAATCATAAGGACAACAACCATATGAAAAGATGCTCAAGATCATGAGTTATTAGGGAAATGCAAATTAAAACCATAATGTCAGCCTTCCGTGGTCACAGTAAATGTCAAGCAAAACTATGGTTCTGTGCTGCCTCAGGACCATGGGCATCAATAAGAGCCAGAAGGGAATCAAGAATGTGAAGACAAATGTAGACACGGCTGAGGTGTCTCATCAATTACAACAAGAATGTGAGCAAGATGATCCAAGAGGCATGTAACGCTGCTTTGTCCTGTATGAGCAGTGCACTATTAAAGTACTCCAAAGATACGGAGCCTCGGATCCATCAAGAAAAAGATGGAGATGTACATCAATATTAAGAGGAAATAAAAAGAGTTGAGCAACATCTTTGCCAACATGAGGAAAGTAGCTGTCCCAAAGCAGAGTCTGCCAAACTTTGCATAATAAAGTCTTGGGTGGGGGTGGGTAAGGAGAAGCTACCACTTCAAATCTATTGTTGTTGCTGTTAGGTGAACTGTGTTACTTTTCTTCTTATAGTGACTTCAGGGGACAAAGCAAAACTATCATATAGGATTCTCTGCCCTATAATCTCTAGAGATGCAGATTGTCGGGTCTTTCTTCCAGGACACTCTGGTGAGTTAAGAGACTTTAGCCTTTAGGTCAGCAGCAGAGCAGCTATTAACATCCACTAAAATGAACATTATCTAAATAATGAAACACGAGTTTTGGTGAGAATGTAGAGAAACTGAAATATGTGAACACTGTTGGTGGGAAGATGAAATGGTGTATCTGTTGTGGCAAACAGTTCCTCCAAACCTTAGACATATGATCCAGCCAGTCCAATACAAAGATAAGAAGGCAGCAACTCAAATACACATGTGCACATCAATGTTCATGATGGTATTCTTCACAACAGACAAACAGTGAAAACAACCCGAGGGCCCATCAACATTTGAATGAATAAATTTGGTACATTATATACACACAGTGGAATATTATTTAGCCATGAAGAAAATGAAGTTCAGCTACATGCCACCAGCATGTTATACTATTAAAAACATACTAAGTGAAATGTGTCAGACATAGGAGTATTATATATTCTCACTTAATATGAAATATCTAGAACCAATTAATTGAGACAATAAGTGGTTATCAATCTTTTAGAGAATAAAGAATTAAAAACTATAAAGAATTAAAAAGTAGAAAAATTAAAATTCAGTCAGAAAAAATGTTTACACAAGTCATAAAAGGGCAACAACAGAAAGAAATGTCTCTAAGACATCATAAAAAATGAGTAATTATCATTATACACTTTCATTATCAAGCTTAAATCTTTACTAAAAGAGTTTAAAGTGGACATTTAAAAAATAATATTGGTTAATTTTCCAATACATAAAAATAAGACAATATGTACATTTTAATTGATAAAACCAGTAAAAATAACATTACAATTTTTAAATAATATAATTTTAAAATGATATATTTATACAACAAAACTATATGTTAACCTTTTGAGGTATAAGAAAATTTTGATCTTTTAAAAAAATCAAAGAAAATAAATATAAAAGATTACATCTTATTTATTTCATAAAATAGCAACAAGAAGAAGAAAAAAAAATAGCAACAACAAGAAATAGTACAACTTTCAACAGTACTGTACCTGAATATTTTTGTAACTTATATGGTACCAATTGGGTTAAAATTATTAAAAAATAAAATTTCTGAGCAAATGTCTTATGATTGAAGGAAAAAATTCTTAAATTGACAGGCTAATTAGCAATCTTTTAAACCCCACCTAAAAATAAGATAGAGAAATTTAAGTTTACCTGATGTCCAGCCTTTACTTGCTTCAAAACACTTTCATAACATACTTCATCCATGTTATTCAACTGCTGCGCCTTAATGTTTTCAAAACATGAAAATTAAATAATTATAAGCTTTCGAACTTAGGTATAAAACAACCAATAACAATGCATCCTTCCCTTCAGACTAAGTACATAGAAACCAATACAATGCAATTTTAAAAATATGTAAAATGCCTAATACCTTCAAAATATTCACTTCTTTTTTTTTTAATCAATTTATTGGGGCTCATACAATTCATCACAATACATAGATCAATTGTATAAAACACATCTATACATTTGTTGCCCTAATTATTCCCAAAATTTGCTTGCCTCTTGGGTTCCCGGAATCAGCTCATTTTCCTTTTTTTCCCCCTCCCCTTCCCTTCCTCCTCCCTTCTCCCCCATGCACCCTTAATAATTCATAAATTATTATTGTATCATATTACACTGTCCGGCGTCTCCCTTCACCCACCCCCCTGTTGCCCGTCCCCCAGAGAGTAGGTTATACATAGCTCCCTGTGATCCATTCCCCCTTTCTTCATCCCCTTTCCCTCCTGGTATCGCCACTGTCACCCCTGGTCCTGAGAGGTTCATCTGTCCTAGATTCCCTGCGTTTCTGATTCCCATCTGTCCTGCTGTGCTTCATCTGGTCTAACCAGGTCTGCAAGGCAATATTGGGGTCCTGGTAGTTGGGGGGAGGAAGCATTTAAGAACCAGAGGAAGGTTGTGGGTTTCATTTCTTAAAAATAAAACATTTTAAAAAGAGAGTATCTTTTATGAATAATATAGTAGTTACAGATATATTCAAACAATTTTAAAGTTCTTTCTCTTTTCAACAACCAAAACAACATAGTGTAAGATAAATGTGATTAAACATCTGAAACAACTTTCTCCTCTGTATCTTTCTGAAATAAACCAGATAGCATCATTTATAACAAATGATCAAAGATCATTCTAAAATTATACAGAACCATCTTTAAATCTTTTAAAATGTAACATTAAAATGAAGTAATCAAATATATATTATAACATGACAAAACAACACTAGAAAACAACTGAAACAATGAATGAAAGTTAAATTATGCACATAATTATTACCATATTATAAACTATCCTTTTGTACAAAAATCTGAAATGGCTCCCTACATTTCTAAACTTATCTTTTCTGCAGTGTAGATAATGTACATTAACTGATATAAAGACAATTATTTCTGGTATGTTTGGATAAATGGTTTATTTATTATAGTGTATGCCAGAAACTGCCCTATTTTACTCATGAAATTATCTTGAAGTAAGAAATAGCGTAATACATTAAAGCACACTTTTATCTGGGTTTCTTTTAGGAAAGTTGTCAAATGGCCCATGGAACTTCTAAAGCTAATTCTTCTATAGGAACAAAAAGGTTGTTAAATAGAAAGATAAAATATTTAAATATTGAGGAAAGTATTACTTTTCATAGGATCTAAATTTTATAAAATGAAATACGTTTTTTTAAAAAAAATCTAAAACAGGTACCATTACAGTACAAATGGTCCACAGCAATATTTAGAAATCTAATAAACACTTATAGAGAAATCTAATAAACACTTATAAATGTAATATAGATAAAAATCTTAAAATAGTATAGAGGACTTCTTTAGCAGCTACTATCATGAAAGTATTGCATAATTGCAAAAGAGGCACTACATATATTTTAAAAAATAAATATATAAAAATACATACAATTTGGTTAGAGTCTATTATATCAAAGTCGCTTTCAATAATATCAAAATAACTTCTTGAAGCTTATAGTGGCTGAGAATACAAAATATACAGTGAATAAAGCAATACAAATTATTGCAAGCAACTTCCTGGAAAAGCAGTTAATTTAAGAAAGTGTGATTGATTTTTCCAGGATGGTAAATCTAACACCACAGAAAAGGGAGGCTATACTCCCTTACAAATATTCAATATATCAACAAAAATACTCTTGGGGGAAAAAAGGGTATTTATTAAAACAAGTATTTACCTTGTTTGCACTCTTAATCCCCAAAAATGTCTGTCCAAGAGGCACTGGTCGAAAACGGCCATCGAAGAAGAAGAGTCCAATGTAGGGATTGACGTGTAAAAATGTAGCAACATCGAGGTAGTTCGGTAAGGTTGCAGAGAGTCCAAGTATTCTTATCATACTCTGTGTGGATTCAACCTGCACGGGTTATTTAAATAAAAGGATGAGGGAGGTTCAACCTATCTGGATTTTTATTGAGTTTAAAGTAAGATTTAATGAGTATGAAGATATTCCAAATAAAGTGACAAATGCAGAAGAACCCCACATAATCTAAAAGAGCTGCGAATATGAAAACTGACATCAACCAGGCATCTGGCATGATGTAAATCAGGCGTCCTCAAACTAAAGCCCGAGGGCCACATGCGGCCCGCTGAGGACATTTATCCAGCCCGCTGAGGACATTTATCCAGCCCACCAGGTGTTTTTGCCCCATTTGTTTTTTTACTTCAAAATAAGATATGTGCAATGTGCATAGGCATTTGTTCATAGTTTTTTTGTTTGTTTGTTTTAACTATAGTCCGGCCCTCCAACGGGTCTGAGGGACAATGAACTGGCCCCCTGTTTAAAAAGTTTGAGGACCGCTGAAATTATAAATATGATTTCAGTATAAGTTTCTTAGACTGGAAAGTTTCATTAAGTATGTCTTCTTTTTCTTTTAACTCCCTAAAAATTCCTTCTAATTCCTTTAAAATGCCTTAAAAAATGTAACAGGAAACACAACATAATATGGTTTAATGTAAGTTTTACCAATATGTAATGTAAGGAGTTAAAAATACTAGCTATTCATTCGTAAGACCAGTAATTTCAAATTTCTTTTTAAAAATAGCTAGAAAAAGATTAAGGTAAATAATTCTAGTGTTTTACATTTAAATATTTGCAGATATATATACATATATAAAATGAAAAATTATTTCCAAGTAACTAATTTTTTTCAAACTTTTGAAGATACATTTAAGAAACCAGGGTTTTCATTCCCTTGGTAGAGATTGCCTACTTAGTATATAGCTTTTTAATTATAACATATTATTCCCTTTAGTATATCACAGTAACCAAGAGTAGAGAATATCGTATTTGAATAAAGTATGTCCAGTCTGGAGTACCAAAACAATGATTTATTTCATTAATACATATATTCCCTAATTAACTGTAACATATTACATGCAAATAATTTAATATTTTATAATAAGTCATAAAAGAGAATGTTTTGTTGTATAGATCAATAAATGAAACTTAGGGGAAAAAATGACAAACTACCCAAAATATATAAAGTCATTTGATTGTGTTTATTGGGGTAGTACAATATTCTAATTTGCTTTGTAACTGGCACCTTCTAGTAACATTAACTTTTTCAAATCATTTGATAAGCTCTTCTTATTAGGAATAATACCAGTAGAAACAAGACTCAATGTCAATATGTAAATTAATGAAAGAGAAAACCGCTTAGCTTCTTTGAATAGTAGCTTCTTTGAAAAACAGGAAATAGCACATAAGAAAATACTACTTAAACCTGAATAAATATATCAAGGAAGGCATTTTGAGATAATAGTTACTGATATTGTGAGGAAAAGAAGCCTAAAAGGCAGGGACGAAAGGATGAACAGCATTTAGAGCAAGGCATCAGTCAGGTTTAAGGTAACAACACATTTAGCAGGACAAGCTAGTGGTTTGAATTGGGGAACAGAGGGTGACTGAAGGTCTAGTTGGAAAATGAAGCAGAGACCAGCTAGTGTAAGACAAAGCATGCAAAGGCGTTTATGCAGTTTCATGCTAATGAGCACTCAGCAGTTTCAATTTTCCTTCAATTAGGTTCCCATTGTCTTCTGTTCCTGGCAAATTCAATTATAATAGTTTACAGTATTTTATATTTCAAGTGTCTATACATTTTGTAGTAAGTTTTACTTATCACTTTAAAATTATTTTACTCATAGATTTTCTAGTTATTTATGAATAGGACTGTTAAGTGATTTCTTTATTTGGCTTTTTCTTAAAAAAGGAAATTAGCATTTGATATTAGTATGTATTTTGTATTTAATGTTGTTTTCAACGTTATTTTTTCTGTCTGCTTTCTTTGAAGCATTTGGCTTAAGAATTAGCTAATATTTGAATTTTATTTTATAACACTCTAACATTTTTTCCATTCCAGTTTCATTTTAGAGTATAATTTGCCCTTTGAATCATATCTATAGCTGTACATGAAAAGCTCTGGTATATGATTTTTTTTCTTTCACTGTTTACTACAAAGAGTGACGCCAAAGACTCAATTTGCCTTTAGTCTCCCTCCTCCAATCACTGACAAATCACTAGGTGGCAGCACACTAGTCAGTTCTGACTCACAATGACCCGATATACATAAGAACTGTTCAGCCTTGTGCCATTCTAACAATGTTATGTTTGAGGCATTGTTTCAGACACTTGTGACAATCCATCTTGTTAATGTTCTTCCTCTTTTCTGCTGATCCTCTCCGTACCAAGGACAATGCTCTTTTTTAGGAATTGGTCTGTCACCCAATTATGCCCAAAGTATGAGAAATGATGTCGTACTATGCTTGCTTCTAAGAACATTTAGCTGTACTTCCTTCAAGAGAGATTTGCTTGTTCTTATGACAATTCATGGTATTTTAAAATATTCTTTGCCAACACCGTAATTCAAATGCATCAATTCTTCTCCAGTCTTATTATTTGGCTTTCACATACAAATACATCAATTAGGTCAGGTGCACCTTCAAACTTATATGACACTTTTGATCTATAACATTGTAAAGTGTCATGTACAGCACACTTGCACAATGCAACAGGTCATCTGATTTCTTGACAGCTGCTTCCACGAATGTTGATTGTGGATCCAAGTAAAAGGGAATTCTTAACAACTTCAATCTTTCTCTATTTATTGTGATGTTTTCTATTGGTCTAGTGGTGAGCATTTTTGTTTTCCTTGTAATTAATTTTAATCCATATCAATAAATTCTTCAAGTATTCTTCACCCTCAGCAAACACAGCTGTTATCTGCTATCTGTATATTGCAGTCTACTTTAGGGCAGCGGTTCTCAACCTGTGGGTCGTGACAACTTTGGGGGTCAAAAGACCCATTCACAGGGGCCACCCGATTCCTAGCAGTAGCAAAATTATAGTTATGTAGTAGCAAAGAAAATAATTTTATGGTGGAAAGGGGCCACCACAACATGAGGAACTATATTAAAGGGTCGTGGTATTACATAGGAAGGTTGAGAACCACTACTTTTGAGCCTTCCTCTAATCTTTTTGTTTTCTTCTCCACATAGTCCAAACAAGGAGTTATTTGCCTTCTTCTTCACGTAGTCCAAACAAGGGATTATTTGCTCAGCATACAGATCAATTGAATCTGGTGAAAGACTACAACCCTGATGCATACTTTTCTTGACTTGGAACCATGCAGTATACCCTTATGTTGTTTCAATGACTGCTTTTTGGTCCAAGGACAGGTACCCCAGGAACACAATGAAGTGTTCGGGAACTTCCATTCTCCTCAATGTTATTCATAGTTTTCTTTCATTCACATAGTCAAATGTGTTTGCATAGACAAGTAAACTTATTTCTGAAATTCTCTGCTTTCAGCCAAGATCCATTTGCTACTCCTCATTCTTCATCCTTATCTGAATCTGAATTAAATTTCTGGCAACTCCCTATCGATGCACCACTGCCACCATTCTTGACGTTTCTTTAGCAAAATTAACTTGCAGATCATATCAATTATATTATTTGATATTTTCTACATTCTATCGGTTACCTTACTTTTGGAATGGGCACAAATCTGGATCTTTGCTAGTTAGCTGACGCGAACTAGTGTTTCCAGCACTGCCTTAGCTGGCTGAAACATTTCAATTGGAATACCATCAATCCCTGGAGCCGTGTTTTTCACAATGCCTCAGCACAGCTCGATTTCGTCAGTTCTTGATCATATGCTGCATCTTTAAATGGTTGAACGGTGGTCAGTTCTGGTATGGTGGCTCTGGGTATTCCTTTCATCTTCTTTTGATGCTTTCAGCCTGGTTCAATATTTTGCCC
The DNA here is from genome assembly GCF_000313985.2 of Echinops telfairi. Lineage (NCBI taxonomy): Eukaryota > Metazoa > Chordata > Mammalia > Afrosoricida > Tenrecidae > Echinops > Echinops telfairi. The sequence continues at coordinate 78,503,840 of NW_022107431.1, forward strand.
AATGAACCCTTCATTATTTTAACTAAAGGCTTGAGTTTTGTCTTCGGTTCTTTCAGTTCGAGATATGCTGGGCATATTCTTTCTTTTTGGCTTTCTAACTCCAGGTTTCTGCACATTTCATTAGACTATTTTTTTGGAACTGCCCTTTGAAAGTTTCTGTAGTTCTTTGACATCAAGATCTCCTCCATTTGCTTCAGCTATTGAGCTATGATCAAGAGCAAGTTTCAGATTCTCTTCTGATATCCACTTTGATCTTTGCGTTCTTTTATTTTTAATGACCTTTGCTTGCTTCATGTAGTATGGTGCTCTTAATGTCATCACACAACTCATCAGGTCTTCTGATATTAGTTCTTTCATACTTCAAATTTGTTATTGAGACAGTCTCTAATTTGGTTAACTTATTATCAATGTTGTACTTTGGTTCTTTGGGATTTTGTTTTCATATTCTTCAGTTTCAACCCAATCTCGCAGACAAAGGGTGTGATGGTTTTGAGTTTCTCCACTGTCTCTTTCCAGAGATGTAGTCAATTTGATTCGTGTATATCTCATCTAGTGAGGTTCAAGACTATATTTGCTGTGTAAGCTATTGAAAGGGTATTTGAAATGAGGAAGTGGTTGGTCTTAAAAATTCTATCAGGGGATTCCCCAGCTTAGTTTATATCATCAAAGCGGTATTTTCCAATTACTGATCTCTATTTCCAACTTTTGCATTGCAAACATCAATTTTCAATGTATCTCAAGTCCGTGTTTGATAGTTTTCATATGAATAATTTCTCAGAATTTTTCAATCTTAAATTTAAGCTATGATAATTCTTTAAATTCTAATAAAGAACAGTCCTAAAATATCCAAACAATATTGGTAAAAATAAATGGAGAAACTGTCTAATTTTTATAAAAATTTAATAAATATTCCTTTCTAAAGTGAAGTCATAGAGGATTCTGTCAATCATGTCATTAGTAAATCGACAGGCTGTACCTAAATACTTTTTTCTTAGAATTAAAGTATAATAGTACATAAAGCAGTGTCTTTCAAAAAAAGGTTGATATTTTAGCAGGTGGAGACAACTGGAAACACACAAACTGATGGTTTAGGTTTGCAGATATCAATATCAAACACCAAGATTAACGTAAAACAGAAGATCAAACGAGAGGAAAGCATGGGAGGAACTTCTCCCATGGGTGGGGCAGTGAGAGAAGACCTCCCTACAGTAAAAATATTCAAGAGATTATCAGGAAATAATAACAAACAGAAAAAAGAGGAAGTTTAAAGCCTACAGGATTGGAACAATTAGGACATACAAAAGATGAATGGTGGGAGACATTGGAAGGAAATGGTTGCTTAAAGAGGTTAAGTGATGTTTCTATGTTTGACTTGTCAGGACATAATATACAATCTTGATTCAGTGGATACAGAGAATTGAAAATACACATAGGCATTTACATTAAATAGCTTACAGCAGTGGTTCTCAACCTGTGGGTTGCAACCCCTTTGGGGGTCGAATGACCCTTTCACAGGGGTCACCTGATTCATAACAGTAGCAAAATTACAGTTATGAAGTAGAAAGGAAAATAATGTTAAGGTTGGGGGTCACCGCAACACGAGGAACTGTATTAAAGGGTTGTGGCATTAGGAATGTTGAGAACCACTTACTTAGAAACATTCCAGTGAAAAAGGCTACAAATCAGTAACTCCTAAATCTAAAAATGGGACAGGTCACATGATTTGATTACAAAGTACTGCACACAAAAAGATACAACGAGTGGCCACAAACTTCTATTTACTGGATTATTAGCATATATTCTATGATCCCATGAAGCTGCTATTGACTGCAGTAATATTTTGGAGAAGCTCCTAAATTCTTAAGTCTAAGTCCTAAGCTACTAAATCCAGCATGCCTAAATTGGTATGAATACATTAATCTAAAATAATATTGATATTCTCAGAATTATCCGTTAACATTAAGTTAGAGCTTAAACTTTAGGCAATGAAAATACAACAGTAAAATATAGATCCTTACATACAGGTAGGAATCAGTTGCAGAAATACAAAGAGAGAATCAAAAAATTGTAGAGATGTATGAAAACTAAAAAAAACCCAAATATATACATCCTACTAAGAATTTGGTTTCACAAGAGAAATCTTAAGGATATTGAGTAAAAATTCAAATCAAACCCCACAATGAGCAAGTTACATATAAGGGGGAAAAGACCCATATGTTATAATGAGAAAAGACAATTTAGTTATCATGCAAGAATTTCATTCACAATAGGAGGGGGTACCCCCCAAAGCCCTGGAATCCCTCCCAACCCCCCAAGCTATGTATCTAAATATTTTTACCCAACAACAACCTTATCACCTTCAAAGTACTCTTCATTGCACTTAATACATTTTTCAAATCTGTGATTCCATCCTTGGAACATTTTTCAAATTCATCTGTTTGGATAGCTGACAGCACCTCCCTTGTTTTTCACGTCACCTCTCTAATGACGTCAAATCACTGTCCTTTCATGTCCCTCTTTATTCACAGAAACAAAAAGAAGTCACACAGACTGAGGTCAGGTGAGTAAAGTGTGTGGGGCAAGAGAGGCATGTTGTCTTTTGTTGAACAGGTGCACGGAAATGACTGTGTGAGTAGGTACATTGTCCTGGTGGCAAAACCTGTCCGGTCTGCCACAAATCAGGCCTTTTTGTTACACAATCTTTTCAGAATCTCTAAATAGAAAGCTTGATTAACAGTCTGACCTGGTGGAATGAATTCCAAATGTACTACAAGTCAACATTTTTGTTGACTCAGGAAGCTCACAGACTTTTATAAGGAGGTGTGCCACCAATCGACATTTCACCTTTTTTGAAAAAAGAAAACCACACATGCACTTGAGTTTTTCCCATAGCACTGTCCTTGTAAGAACATCACAACACTTTCTGCAGCACTTTTCCCAAGAAGGAAACAAAATTTCACAGCTACACAGTTCTTTTAAATTGGACATCACAAAAAATGAGGGTCAAGTGAAACTGCTTTTAGGGAAAAATTCAGTGACCAGAGAGAACCTTCCCAGGTGAAGCCACAGGGTGCACTAACTCAGAGCAAGTTGCTCAATGCTCACTTGGTGGTAAAAATGCATGCTATGAAAGCTGTGCTCTGCCCAGCACAATTCCAGGGTTTTTTTTTGGGTATCCCTCTTATACATTATTCAAAATGATTTAAATCATAATACTACGTAGTTCAGATGGTAATTTGAGAGCAATGGAAAATATTTTGTTTTAAAATTGTTATTTTAAAATATAATATTCTTTTTTTTTAAAGGTCTTTTAATGTGAAATAAAAGGAGCCCAGGCAGTGCAGCAGATTAAAAGCATCAGGCTGTTGACTTCAAGATAGGAGGTTCAAACCTTATAGCTGCTCCAAGAGACAAAGATGAAGATGTCTGTTTCCATAAGGATTTATTGTTTCAGAAACCCTAAGGAATAGTTCTCTTCTCTTCTAGGGTCACCATGAGTTGGAACTGAGTTAGCACTAAGCTTAGTTTTAGCTTTACCATTAAATACAAGGAGTTTCTCCTGGGTGGTACAAACAACACTGGACTATTAGCTGAAAGGTTGGAGACAATGGCAGTTTAATCCATCCAGAGGTGCTGGGCGCATATGCCTGGTGATTTGCTTCCCAAAGGTCAGAGCCATGAAAACTCTATGCTGATCCAGTTCTACTCACACACATAAGGTTGCTCTGATCTGGGACCAACTTGATGATACCTGATTTGGTTTTCTATTTGTCAGTATGAAAATTAAAAAACAAATATATACATCCTACACTACTGACAAATACAAAACTCATTTTTTTTTTGCTAACACAAATTAAACATTTTTATCTAAAAATATAATCTTATTCTCATCATAGTTAAGCTTGTTACAGAAATATGTTATATTTAAATGGGGATAATTTGGGATTTATGTCCTAAACCAAAACTACAAGTTCAAGATAATACTTATGACGGGGCTTAAGTTAATGGAAAAAATGGAATTATAAGATAATGGAAAATTTCCATGATGTTTTCAAAGCCCCCTTTTATATATTTGCATTAAATATTAAGTAATAAAATTTTACTACTTTTTTTCCTTACATAAAATCTGTTTTGACAGAGTCTACATACTCTCCAAGAGTAAGCCTAGTTTCAAAAAAAGCCAATAAGAATTCAAAGTTGGTTAAAATGAGTAAGTAAAAAAGTATTATAATACATAGAAATCTTAAAAATTTCAAAATCAGAAGTTCCTCAATATTTTTTTCCGTTAAGGTCGATCTTCTGAAGGCAGTATTATTATCACTTTAAGGTCTCCCTGAAGAACTCTGAATTCTGATTTATACATCAAAACATCCTTGAGAGAATCAAATTATTTTCCTTTTAACTCTTCTACGAGTTTTGGGAAGAAAAAAGTCTGAAGTGACAAAAGTAGGGCTGTAAAGTTGATGGAGTTAGGTTTTCCAAAGAAATTCTCATCAGACAGCCCTTGTTTGTTGTGATGAAAAATATTCTCCACTGCAACTTTCTTTTTATCAATAATTCATTTTTGTATTGTCTTAAAACTTCTTCATAAGTCCTCATAACTGTCCTGTGCCCTTTGAGGAAAATCTATCAAAATTATCCCATGAAATTTAAAAAAAAAAAGAGTTGCTGAGCCGACTGACCTCTCTGCCTTGAATTTAATTGGTCCAGCAAATTCCCTCAAAAGTCATTGTTTTAATTTGGCTAGACCAGAGGATGTACACTGGTACCAATGACAACTGGAAACACAGGGAATCAGGACAGATGACTCCTTCAGGACCAGTGGTGAGAGTGGCGATGTCTGGAGGGTGGAGGGAATGTGGGGTAGAAAGGGGGAACCGATGACAAGAATCTACATATAACCTCCTCCCTGGGGGATGGGCAGCAGAGAAGAGAGCGGGGGAGACGTCAGACAGTGTAACATATGACAAAACAATAATTTATGAATTATGAAGGGTTCATGAGGGAGGGGGAGGGGGGAAATGAGCAGCGGATATTAAGGGCTAAAGTAGAAGGCAAGTGTTTTGCGAATGATGAGGGCAACAAATGTACATATGTGCTTGACACAATGGATGTATGTATGGATTGTGATAAGAATTGTGCAAGCCCCCAAGAAAAATGATTTTTTTAAAAAGTCATTGTTTTGATTGGAACTCCTTGATGAGACTCTAACAAATATATCCCTGAGCGAATTTGTTTAGGGCCATCCACTAATTGCAGAAACATGTTTTAACAGGTTCTGTTTGGCATTAACCAACACAGGTATAAATGGAAACTCTAGCAGCAATACTTTGACTGGCTCTCATGCAATAGATATCAGCTTTCTTATACTTTCATGTTTTTCAAATTTCCCTCTATTAGGTGTTAGGAGCTTACCCATTAATGTCACTAAACAATTCCGAACTCAAACAGGATCTACATAGCATTGGAATAGCATTCCATGTGCGTCAACATCAGTTACAAAGGCTGATCTGTTATGTGAAATACTTCCATCTACTGGGAACAAATGGTAAACACAAGAAAAAATTAAGTTTGCTTTTTAGTAAAAATAGTTACAAAGCAGTGTTCTAGTATTCTGAAGATATAAGGAGAACCAGATAGACATTAAGTCAAGGAGATTAACTTTAAGTGTGGGATGAATGAAGATAAAATAAATTACAGAACGTTGTAAAGCCATAAGGAGGGCTACGATGCTAAAAATATGCAAAGAAGGCAGTACAAAGGGAACACACACACACACACACACACACACGAAATTGTTAATCTATTTTGCTTGGGTAGCTATGGAAGAGACTTCATGGAAAAATCATTTTGAGCTTGATTAAATTTTTAATAGATATATGTACATATGGAATGATGAAGACTGCATTATAAGTTGCATTTATAACTCTTAATTTCATAACCAATAACACCCTCTACTGTAAATAAGCTTTATCAATTCTGAAAGAGGGGCAGTAGATGATTTTCTTCGGCATTCAGAAGGCAGTTGGAAAAGAACAAATAATTTTGTGAAGTTAGAATCTATGGTGCTGAGGATACATACAAGTTAAAATTAGATCAGCTCTATGTTCTGAAAATATTGAACATGTTTAAACTAACAAACAATAAGCCACTGAAGATTATGAATGTGACAGTGAGAAACTACATATAATCTTAATTTGGCAGTATCATGGAGAAGCCAAAGTGAAGAGCCAACACAAGTCAAAAACAGCGAGATCACTGTCATGATTTTGACTCATAGTGACACTATGCAGGTTTCTGAGGTTATATATCTTTATGGGAACAAATAGTTTGACAACCCTCCCACCCATCCCTATCCCCCCATATACACAGCCCCAGGAAACAGTGCAGTGCTCGCTTAACACCACTACTAGGACTACTAATAATGAGATCAGTTAGGAAAATTTTACAATAGCTTAGGAAAAAAAGATAAAAGTATGAATCAAGAAAATGTCAAAGAAAAGGAAAGAAAACTAGCAAAAGGAGTATTTCAAAACTATAACCAGGAAGGCGTTAACTGTCATTACACTGTGAGGTTTCACAGAGTAGAAAGAATGATAAATTCTTAAGACTATATTTAATTTTTATGTTAAGGAATTACCCTGATGGAATGAAGAATAGTTTGGAAAGGAGGACGAGCGGAAAAATTACTTTAGAAATGGGTACTGTGGGCAAGAAATGGCATGAGTCTGATCTCAGATGATGACAATAAGGTAGTAAGTCCAATGAGATAGTACGTTAGTCTGGGTGGACTAATGAAATAAATCCAAGGGGATTCATATGTGCATAAGAGGTCTATATACAAGAGCAATTGAATATTGAGAAAAACATCCCAGCCCAGTCCAGATCAAGTCCATAAGTCCAATATTAGCCCATATGTCCGAAACCAATCTATAAAGTCCTCTTTAGACTCAAGAAACACATGCAATGATGCCAAATTCAGGAAGATCACAAGCCAGTGGGTACAAAGTCTTGTGGATCCAGCGGCGGTGAAAGCATCTCAGCGCTGGCAGGGGTCACCACGAGGTTCCTCCAGTTCCCAGGGTACTGGGTCTATCAGTGTAGGGCCATGTGTCTTATCAGTAGAGCATCTCTCAGGGAGTAAGTAGAGAAAGGATGTCTCTCATTTCCAAGGAGGAAATATCAGAATTCTGAGAATCCTTAGGGGAAGGCCATGCCCACACAGAGGCCTCATTGGCTATGACCCGATTGACAGACTAGACTCCACCCCTTCGCTCTTAATCCTCTCAAATCCCAAATTGACACCGGATTATGTAACTACCACAGATGGAAAGAGACATTTTTAAAAACATTTTATTAGGAGCTCTTACAGATATTATTACAATCCATATTTCTATTAGATCAAGTATAGTTGCAAAATTGCCGCCATCATCATTTTTAAAACACTTTCTATGTTCTTGTACTGCTTGATATCAGCTCTTCTTTATCCCACCCCCTATCTCTTAATATATTATGTATTATTCTAATTATTATTGGGGTCTTTTTGCTATAACTTATACCATCCAATGTAAAATTGTTGTTCTTTCCCCTTGAGTGGGGTTGACAGTCATTGCTTTCAGATCCCCCTTCCCATACCCTCAGGGAGTCATTACTCCAATTACTGTTTCTGAGGTGGTTATCTATCTTGGACTCTTTTGCAAAACTTCTCATATGAATATAAGGGACTTTGAAAGAGTTCGTGACAAAATGGAATGAATGAAAATAATACATTTTCCCACAAACTTTTTTTTAAAAATCAATTGATTTTGGCTCATAAATTCATCACA